>NW_022436988.1:288866-308760 GCF_009761245.1 Sapajus apella | reverse complement strand
AAAAAAAAAAAAAAAAAAAAAAAAAAAATTATAGTCAACCTTGTAGGTATTGGGGGTATCTCGTGATTTTGATTTTTCATTTTCTTTTTTTTTTCCCCGAGACGGAGTCTTGCTCTGTCACCTAGGCTGGAGTGTAGTGGTGCAGTCTCTGCTCACTACAACCTCCGCCTCCGGGGCTCAAGGAATTTTCCTGCCTCAGCCTCTTGAGTCGCTGGTGCACACCACCACACCTGTTTATGAATTTTTCTTAACGACTGACATTGAGCATCTTTTCACATGCGTGTTGGCTGCTTGTGTATTTCTTTGGATAAATGTCTAGTCAAGTCCTTCACCTATTTTAAAATTGGATTATTTGTCTTTTTGTTGTTGTTGTAAAAGCTGTTTGTATATTCTGGACATTAAACCCTTATCAGATATGTTATTTGCAAATATTTTCTCCAATTCTGTTGTCTTTTTTTCCTCTGGATCATATCTTTGTATTGGGTTGTGTTTTATGTAAACATTTCTTCGTTATTTTAATTCTTTTTCTTTTCTCGATGCGTGCAGTTTTTCGGGGTGTGTGATGTGTACATACATACATGCACATATATGGGTCTTTAAAAAGTACTTCTTTTTGCTTTTAAATATTTGACACTTTAAAATTTGATTTGAGATTCTAGATGGACTAATTTATTGTAGAATGAAAGGAAAGTATGAAGCTTGTCAGAGTGTTACGCCTTTTAGAATTTGTACTTGACATGTCCATAGCAGCCATGCAGAAGACACAGGCGATCCTCTTGTCTCAGCCTCCCAAGTAGCTGGGACTGCAGGTGCACACCACCACACCTGGATAACTTCTATATTTTTTTTGTAGAGATGGGATCTCCCTATGTTGCCCAGGCTGGTTTTGAACACCTGGGCTCAAGTGACCCTCACGCCTCAGCCTCCCTAAGTGCTGGGATTACAAGCATGAGCCACCCTACCCAGCCAGCCTTTGTTATTTTTAAAAGTTGAAATTCATGTTTTTGGGTTGGCGCTAAGCTGTGACATGTGAACATAAAATGATATAGTTGTGTTTGGTTGTATACTGTGCAAAAAGCAACCTTTTAATGAAAAATCTTTCTACCTGGAAAAAACCCTTTACCTACTAAACTTACTTTCACACCTTCCTAATTTTGTTGTCTTCCATGTTTCTGCTAGCTCCAGGCCCATTTGGCATTTAAAATAAAACACAGGTTGGCCAGTCGGGCTGGGAGTTACGCAGGTACTGCAGCTGGAGAATCCCAGTGGACTTGAAATTCAGGTTTGCTTGTGAAAGTAGCTCGTTAGGGCTTCTCGTGATGACAGTGCTGTGTGCACTGGGTGCACTGCCTGGCTCGCTGGGTGTGCCTCATAGACGCAGGACACTGTTTAGGGTTGTTTTTTTAATGTGCCCGAGGTGAGATTACCGTGTTTTCCTTGTACTTATGTTCGTATTTTCTGAACCTCTTATGGATGGAAAATCAGCTGAGTGTGTAAAGGGCCTGTTGGTGTGACCGGGCCCTGCTCAGCCTGGCCGTGGCTGTCTTAGGGTCCCTGCTTGGTGGCAGGGAGTGGCTTGTGAGTGGTTGCCTGGGCTGTCCCGGGTGGATGTGCTGGGACTCTGTGTTGATGAGAGAATGGCTGTGAGGTGGGGCTTCCTGCAGTGGGTGTGAGTGTGGCTCTCCGTGCCCGTGCAGGGCTGGGGGTCCTGGACGTTGCCCCGAGTCCCACCTTTATTGCATTTTCTTGTGGCCCTGAGAGGTGATAGGAGCCTGCCGGGTCTGTGTCCTTCCGCACGGACGCACTGGCTTTCAGGGAGAGTGGGTCTCATGGGTCTCGTGTGTCCTGTTGGGTGAGCAGACACACAGACTGTGACTTCAGAGCTATGGAGGTTGCTTTGTGATTTCTGGCAGTGTAGACTCCAAGTGTGAGCCCTGTAGTGAGGACAAAGTGGAGGTTGGAGTTCAGAATTGTGGACAGGCTCCTGAGGACCAGCGGAGCTGGAGGCCAGGGCTTGCCTGCTGGGAGTGTGGCTATGGAAAGATTCCAGTCCATGGCAGGGGCTGCTACCAGACTCACCTGAATGAAGCGTCTTCAGAGCCACTTGCCCTGCCGTTCTTGGCAGTGACTCAGAGAGATTCACAAATGGGTAACAAGTTTAGGGCAGAAAACCCTTAGGATAAGTCAAAAGTTATCTCAGCCAGCGGCCTCGGATTCCTTCCTCCTTGCACTTGGGTGAATAGAGTGTGGTGAGGCCTCAGAGGAGATTTATAAAGAGTGTGAGCTCTCAGTCTTAGAGAAACATGCTTCAGAGTAGGGGTTCTTAGTGTTAGTATTGAGAAAATTGAAAATTGAGTAAACTGTGTACTAGTGCTGTGGCCTTGGCCTCCCTGTCACCTGGGCCTGGGTCTCAGGGCCTTGCTTGTGGGCTTCCTATGTCCTTGGCTGGCAGCTCCGACACTGAGGTCCTCGGGGCCTGCTGCTTCTCAAGTGCCTGTGCCGGACACTGTCTTGGGCCAGTGGAGGTCTGAGTACTGGGGGTGGGAGGCCTAGGCCATGAGTCATGGCAGAACTGGCCCCTGACTTCCTGGTTAAGCCTTTAATTCTGAACGCCTGTTTTTGCGTCTTTCAAGTTGTGCTTGAGCCACTCTGTCATTAGCTGTGGGCGTTCCGTGTGCCCGTGCCTGCTGTTGAGCAGAGCAGGGAGGAGCGCCCTGGCTTCAGGGAGGGCCCCTCCCCCACCCCCCCTGCACAGTGGTCACTCTGCATTGAGTGTCCTGTCCCCTCTGGGGGCCTGACTGGTTCTTCTCTCCATGGTGGCTGCTCAGGTGGCAGTGAGGGGACAGCGAGGGGGACAGACACAGGTGGAAGGAACCGCTGTGGGGTTTCATTAACCATGAAAGTGGCTCGGCCGGGCACGGTGGCTCACGCCTGTAATCCCAGCACTGTGGGAGGCTGAGGCGGGTGGATCACGAGGTCAGGAGTTCGAGACCAGCACGGCCAACATGGCGAAACCCCATCTCTACTAAAAATACAAAAATTAACTGGGTGTGGTGGCGGGTGCCTGTGATCCCAGCCAGTCGGGAGGCTGAGGCAGGAGAACCGTTTGGATGCAGCAGGCAGAGGTTGCGGTGAGCGGAGACCGTGCCATTGCACTCCAGCCTGGGCGACAGGGTGAGACTTCATCTCAAGAAAAACCGAAACAGCAACAGGAGATCCTGAGGCTGTTTAATTTGCAAACCGCAATTACTTGGGATTACTTGAAAAGAAATAGTTCTAACTTAGAACAGGAACTTGAGCAGGGCTGTCCACGCTGGAAGCCAGTGCACACCGTGACAATGGAGAGCCAGTAGATGCCACTGGCTTTGATGGATGATGGAGAGAGTGCTGGCGCCTTCTGCCATATGTGGGGGGTCCTTGGGTGCCGTGTTTGCAGGCACCGTGGGTCTCCTTGGATGGGCCTTGGTTCCACCCCAGCACCCTGGTCTTGTCTCGTCGCCCATGTCCGGGCCATGTGAGAAGCACGTACTTTTGTCCTGAGCGGAGGGTCTCTGCTCTGCTCTGCTCCTGAGCAAGGCCAGGAGGCTCTCGTTTGGATGTTCTGGCAGGCGGCGCTGGGACATGGCCGTTGTACCCGTCCCTGTACAGGGTGGTCATTGACTCGGGGGTGGAGCTCTTGAGGATCATCACGTGTACGTGAATGCCTTACGCCTTTGGTATTCTTTTGTTTAAATTGTAATGAAGCCATAGCCCATCATAAGAAGAGTGTAGGTGTTGGTGGCTTTGCCCTGGGTGCTGCAGGGTTGGGGGTGGGCCTGTCTGCTTGTAGGGGTCAGCCGCACAGGAAGCATGCACGGCCTTGCGCCAGCAGCAGTCCCAGAGGCCATGTGTAGGGCAGGCCCTTGGGGTCAGGGACCCACCCGCTCCTGCCAAGCATTGGACTTGGGACCAGCAGCTGGCTGGTGACACACATTCATGCCGCAGGTCCCCATGCACCTGTGCTGTGTGCCTGGCGAACCCTGAATTCACCTCATGTCAGCTGCTGGTGTTGAGTGTTCACATGATGCTTTTCTTTCTTGGGGGTTGGATCAATGGATAGAGAAATAAAGGTGTGTGGGCATGAAATCAATATTTATGTCGATAGCCATCCCTTAAATTCCAGATCCGGGGCGTCAGGAGACCCGCATCCTGAGCTGGTATTGCCGTATACTTGCCGCGTGTCTGGAGCAGCCGTGGTGGCAGCCGTCCGCCCTGCCCACTGGAGCTGCAGCTCGTTGGACTCACAGATTTATTTTGACAAGGTTTCCTCTAAAGATGTGGGAGTCTTTGCACCTCATCAGGCTGTGCTGGTGTGGCACACACTCGGCTTTTTACGTCTGTCTTCGAGGGAGTAAGTCAGTGGGGACAGGACGGCTAAGGTACAGGAATTTTAATAGGAAATTTTTAAGTAAATGGTTCTGTTAGTATTACAGCTTATTTTAGAAAGTAAGGTGCTTTCATAGAGAATGTTTAAAATGATTAAGGAGTAGACAATTCTTTTAAAAACCAAAAGGTCTTTTATTGTGGCGTGTGTGTTTATATTTATTTCCGTCATTTTATAGTTGTCAGATTTTTATGCAGAGGGGGCTGCATAATGTCTGCCTGGAGAGCCTGAGCCCTCTGTGGAAGAGCCGTGCCAGGAAGCCACCCCGCAGAGGAGCCCTCACCCAGAGACCCACCTTGGGGGCCCTTGGCCCAGACTGGCAAGCTGGGGAGGCCGGCACGCGGCCTCGGTTTCCTTCCTCCGTGAGGGTTGGGTGAATAGAGTGTGGTGAGGCCTGAGAGGAGATTTATAAAGAGAGTGATCGCTCAGTCTTAGAGAAACTTATTTCAGAGGAGGGGTTCTTAGCGTTAGTATTGAAAAAATAAAAAATTCAGTCAATGGGTAGGTTATTTTTCTACTTGAGTGTTATTTCTAAGCACATGATTTATTTTTAGCAGAGGAGAGTGATCTCTGCCAGCTCTTTTAGCTTAGGAACTTTTCTGCGGTGTGTTAGCCTCTGTACCTACACACGTGTGTTGGCTGGCGCTGGGTCATGCTGTGGCAGAGATCAGTCACCTGTGGAGTTTTGGGGAAGTCCAGGTGGCCTCCCTAGGCCAGGGCCCTCATTCAGTCACGCGGAACCAGGTGTCTACCCTCTCATGCGTCCGAGGTGGCCGGCGGCACGCAGGTGTGATTTTGTCCGTGAGAGCCCCGGGCTGGGGTGTCTGGTGACTGCTGCCCTTGCTTGTTCTTGCTGTGCGACCGGGGAGAGGGTTGCTGGCTGGAATGTAGCCGTCCACCTTTTGTGTTGCCCTCTCTTTTGGGAGGCTTATTAATGTCAAAAGTGAAGATGTGAGGACTGGATCTTAATTTCTTTGTGTTGCCTTCCAGCGGCCCAGGGACCAAGCTGTGGGAACCAGACCGCTGTGTGCTGGCCTGGCTCTCCTCGTGGTGCCTGTGTCTGCCCAGGCTTTGCCCTCAGACCAGCTGCTTCACCACGTTTGCTGCAGACGGGGTGGCAGATGCCCCCAGAAGGGAGAGAAGCGTTTCTTCCCAGGGCTTTGGACTTTCCCGTGTGCCTGGGGCCTGCCTTGCAGCCCTGGATGCAGCGTGGAGGCCAAGTGGTATCTCTGCAGGACGCTTCAGTGATAAGGGTGGCCATGCTCCAGTCAGGTCCTAGGGAAATTTCTCCAAGAGCCACGGCCTAAGCAGTTCTTTTAAAACTTGCAAGTGATCTGTGTTCTTGGAGAAAGAATGGGAGAGAAGCACTCCCTCACAATAATATTGCACCTACTGTGTGCAAGTAGAGGTCTAGTATGAGCTGGGAGGGTGCTGGTTGCGGGGTCAGCACTCAGGACACAGCCTTGCAACCCAGTGTCCCCCCACCGAAAGTCTGCTCATCAGTGCCCCCGAGCTCAGCATTGACTGCTGGAGGGACACTTTCAGGGGCACCTTCCCTGGGCTCAGAGCGTGAGCTTCCTTGGGAAGCAGCACTTGGGCCTGCCTGCTGCCGCCAGCCTCAGGTCCTGCTGGAAGAGCAGGACTGGTGAGGAGACTGGAGAGGAATAGGAGGTGCCGCCTGATAGCAGAGGTGGGTGATGGGGCAGGGAGGGCAGCAGGGGCCCGATTCAGTCCTGTATGCTTTTCACTCAGAGGCTCGTAGAGAGTTGTGCTTCTCAGGCCTTTTAAATGCCTGACAGTGGCAGTCTGATTTGCAGTCAGTGATGGCAAAGTGAATGAACACCCTCAGCATTAAATGCAAAAGCATCTTCAGTGGCTGCAGCATTTCCAGTTCTGGTGCTGGAGGTTCCTAGCCAGTGCTCCTGGGGGCCATCCAGGAGTGAAGGGGCTGCCTGCTGTTGACGCTTCCCAGGAGGTGAGCGGCATGGCTGCTGTCTCTGTTGTGGCCTGGGATTTTCTTAGAGAGTGGGTAAAGGATGACTCATCTCTTGTGTGATTTATCAGCTTCACTGTGCTCCCAGTGCTCTTTGAAGCATCTAACCGTTTAATTTCGTTAAGAAACAAATGTAGTGCAGAGAACAGAGGGCCGCTGTGTGATCCGTGGACGCCCGGCCTGTGGGACCTCCTCATTGCCGCCGTCCAGGTGGATTGTGAGCCAGCTGTCTGTGCTCTCCAGGATGTGGCCTTCACAGCGCAGACGTTCTGTGCCCTGGTTTAGCTTGGCGACAGCTGGGTGACCCGGCTCTGAGTCTTCCTGTTGGCTAGGGCCTCGCATGTGGAGGGGACCTGTGACTATCCCCAGCACCTTGACAGAGGGTCCTCGACTCCTACTCCCTGCACAGTGAGTGGTGGCAGGTGGGGTTTTGGTTCACAGGCACAGGTGAGGAGAGTTTCTGGGCAGCATGGCCGGGTGACTTTCCTGTGGACAGAGTGGGCTGGGGGCTGGGTGCGCGATTGTGCTGAGGCTGGGGCTGTGCTTGGGCATGGCAGGAGAGCAGAGTAGTTGGTGCACATCCGGGTGCCCACCCCTGGCAGCACAGGACTGCCCTGGGCACCATGGGGACAGCCGGTCTCCTCATGTTGGTGGGTGGGGCTCCTTGCCCCCCCCAAGGGCAGGCTGGGCCCCAAGTCTGTGCTTGCCCCCCTGTGCAGCATTGCAGGTGCAGCAGACGTGAGGCCAGCTGCTGCTCCCTGTAGGCAGCTGAGGGCCTCTGGGACGGATTCTCTACCACATTCTGTGAGAACTGGAAACCCAGATGTCAGTGGAATCAGGTGTTCTGTCTGTCACTGCCCCTTGCCCCCTAGCAAATTCAACACGGGCATTTTTTTTTCTGAGCAAGTTGAACTGCATTTTTGGGACAGGGGCCAGTGCCGCGTATGCTGGTGCTGCAGGGAAGGTCTGCGGGGATGGCTGTGCGGCTCTCGGAGCTGTGTTTCTTGTGCTTGGGCTCTGCACCCACAGGCTCCAGACCGAGGGTCCCTCCACATCCACCCCATCGTGGGAGGAAGACTTTGTGCTCTGCAGGGCCCGAGCAGTCAGGAGACACCCCCGCCACAGCCACCCCACTGGGCTACGTGGGAGGCGCCCACGTTTCCACACCCTCCTCTCAAAGGGTGTGGTGGGCCTTCTGTGCCACAGGGGTGCTTGCCACCCTGCAGGGCCCTCACCTCCCAGTGCTGAAACGGAAGGCCCGTCGGGGCGTTGTGGTCTGCAGCAGATTGGTCTGCAGGAGTCCAGCACGATGCAGTTGAGGCCCAGAAGTGATGTTTGCTCTTAAAATTAGTAAAATCTTCTTAGTTATCAGAAGGCATAAGTATATGACAGTATTTTGTGGAGGGATCATTTCTGCCTCTGCAGAGAACACTGGGTCCCTTCTGCCTCTCGGGGTTGCATGTTGTGGTGTGGACGGTGGTGCTCTGAGGGTGAAGTTGTTTCCGTCACCTGGAGGCTGCTGTTGTGGTGGGGACGGTGGTGCTCCGAGGGTTAAGTTGTTTCCGTCACCTGGAGGCGGCTGTTGTGGTGGGGACGGTGGTGCTCCGAGGGTGAAGTTGTTTCCGTCACCTGGAGGCTGCTGTTGAGGTGGGGACGGTGGTGCTCCGAGGGTGAAGTTGTTTCCGTCACCTGGAGGTGGCTGTTGAGGTGGGGACGGTGGTGCTCCGACGGTGAAGTTGTTTCTGTCACCTCGAGGCTGCTGTTTCCTCGGGCAATTGTGTCCAACAAATGACAAGCTGTCTATGGAAAAGGGTTTTTAAATGACATGGCTGGGCCTGGGTTGCCAAAAGGAAGCCTCCTGGGGTATGTCCTGTACTCGACATGCATTTGCTATGTGTAATTGGAACCATGAGAAAGGTTTTTGTTTACAGCTATTGGATAGTTTTCTCACTTTAAACCTGTTGAATCTGGAAAGTATTGTTAGTTTGTGAAATTTTTTTCTGATAATAACTTCATATAAAAGTTGACAGCAAAGAGGAGTTTCTGTCCCACATGCCCTTCCCCCAGCTCTGTGGTTGCCCAGGTGCCTGGCTACTGAGGCTGTCAGCCCAAGGCCTCCCCTTTACCCGGAGCAGTAGAAGCAAGTGACTCCACTCTTCACCCCAGGGTGGAGCACCTGTTGCCCGGGAAGAATCAGAGCCAGGAAGCTTGGTTTTTCTGTTCTTGTTAAGGAAATTGGTCCTCTCACACCCTCTCAAGCTGTTTTACTTTGTGCAAGTCAGATTCCTTTCCAGGGACCTGCGAGGGGAACATCCCGAGCTTCCAGGGCTCCCTTGGATGCTGTCAGCAGTGAGGCTTTGGCCGCTGCCACTTCACGTGTACTGGCGTGTGGGGCCCTGATGTCTGTTGTGGGTGTCATGGAGTGAGACTGGAGGTTTCCGAGTGGCACAGGGGCTGGAGAAAGGCTCCAGGACTCTGCGCTGTGGCCTGGCCTGGAAGGAAGCCGGCTGGGTCCTGCTGGGTGCCCATAGCAGCACTGATACTTGGGCAGAGGCCCCAGAGGCTGAGGCAGGCTTTGCTCTCTGCCCCTGGGACTCAGCCCTGTGGGAGCATGGGGAGGACAGAGGGAAGCCCAGCGTCTCCGTGACTCTGTCCACAGCCAGGGACAGTGGTCCTGTGCACACAGGCCACCCACAGCTCTCTCAGGAACTGGCCTCTTCTCCTTAAGACAGAGGAGTGGCCAGGTGGGCCCCTGGCTGGACCTCCTAGGCCCTCAGTTTTCCCAGCAAGAAGTGCTGGTTGGGCTGAAGGAAGGTCTGTGTGTGTGTTGGCCCAGATGCCTGTTAGTGGACGCTGTGTCTGCACAGCTGTCTCTGGGTGGCCGATTCATCCCAGCAGCTGACTATGATGGTGCTAAGGAGAACCATCTCACATGGACTTGGGGACAGAAACCTGGGCTCTCCCCTGCTGAGGTCAGGTCCTGGGGGTGTGGTGGGGATGGACCTGACCTCAGTAGGAGAGAGCCCTGGTCCATCTTTCAGTGGCCTGGGATGGGAGATCTGTGTCCTCCCTCAGGGGCTTCTCAGAGGGCTGCTGAGCAGTGTCCAGGTACATGCACCGGGCATGGAGGAGGCCTGAGCCCGTTGTCCTTGCTGGCTGCTGCCACTCGCATTTGTCCTGAGGCCAGTGGTCTGTGCTGGTTGCTATCACTTGCATTGTCTGTTGGAAATCGGTTCTGTCCCATGGACGGATAAATTGGCACTCGGCTGTTTGCACCCGGATGCCCAAGGCTATGGAGTTGCTGGGTGGTGGGTCCGGGGTTGCCTGGAGTGGGGTGTTGCAGTGACTGTCCCTGGGGATCTGGCCTGGCGGGGATGCCGCATCTGTGCGACGCTTCTTCCCGGAGGTGCCACAGCCTGTTAGTTTTGATGCGTGTTAGCCGCACACAGGCTACCCTGTTAGCACAGAACGTGCACGTGAGTAAATGTGAGCAGTACCCGCCGGCTCAGAGTGGTTCTGTAAGCCAGGACTTCCCAGCTCAAATAACTGAGGGCCTTTGGGTGTTACAGATTTGCCTTAGTTCAAATCGAGGTAATCATCTTGAACCCGCTTACCAGATTCAGTGACTTCCTCTCTCACAGCTGCCTGGTGGCCTCTTGATTGGCGTAGCATCTCACACACGTTCCGTGATCCTCACCGTTTCACTTTATAGAAGGTAAACATGCAACGTTTACAGGAAGTAAGAGCTACTCTTGCAAATCATCTAGCACGGTTTCTGGTTTGTGGATTGATGGCAGCGCTTCCTGCCAATGATGGTGCCACCGGCTCTGGCCTGTGTGGTGAGGGCCTTGGAGAGCGCAGCACCCCAGGTGGAGGAGGCTCTGGGAGGTGCTTTGTGGGAGGGAGTCATGGCCAAGAGAGGGAATGAGGAGCCATGTGTGTGGCCGTGCAGGGCCTTGCAGAGTGAGTTGTGGGGTCCCTGGTGTGAGAGCCCGTGGTGGTCTGACCATGGTGGGAGGGAGCCATTGGGTCCCATAGAGGCATGACTGGCACAGTTGGGGCGGGCTCTGGGAATGGCATGGTATCTGGATGTGGAGGAGTGAGGAGGAGCCGGCCCTGAGCTGTGCCCAAGGGGAGGGCTGGCCATGGGCTGGGGAACCCACGGAAGGACAGCTCTGCTCTGGACACTAGCCACGGTCAGGGGAACCCACAGAAGGACAGCTCTGCTCTAGACACTAGGCTTGGAGAAGCCTGTGGCACATCCCGGTGGAGTGGCCTGAGGAAATGAGGCTTGGAGAGGGATGGGCCCCTGCTTGGAGGCCCTGGCAGGCTGGGTCACCCTCGGTGTCCCATGGGGACCCCAGAATGTCCTGCTGCTTCCCTGGGCCTCTGTGTGCAGTGCCTGCGTCGTGGCCAGGGCTGAGAGGAGGCTGTTTCTGGAGCCCCTCATTCCTGGTGAATTTCACATCATTGATACCACAGTATCTTTGAATTTTCTATTTTGGAGAAAGTTCATTTTTATGTAGTTTCAGTAAGTGTATAAACGCGATAATCTTATTAAAAGTAATCGCCATATGTATATAAAATAAACTGTGCAGAAACATCCATTTTTATCGCTGTTTATAGAGAATGAAAGATCCTTAGATGCAAAAAGTCGGAAGGGAAATTTGCCTATAATGATCCTGGTCCTACAGTTGTTGCTTGTGGTGTTTTGCCTAAGACCATCTCTGGGTGCATTTTTCTGGAAGATAGTGCGTCTGATGACAGTTGCATGAGTACGGGTCCTCACGTATCCATGCCCAGAGAGCCTTTCCTCACACTGTGTGTGGTGGTGGTGAACTGGATTGGCGTGTGCAAGGTGTACAGACAGTGTGTGCAGAGCCCTGAATGAGGCCCTGGCGTGTGTGCGCTTTGGCGTTAGGGCCACCTGGGGAGGTGGAGGAGGGCCGGAGGCTCGGGTGCTCCTCCTGGCTCTGTGGGCCTGCACTGCCAGCTTCATAGCTGTACTCTGTTTTCATTGTTCAGCTGTTGATCTCCTCAAGCATTTATTGCAAAGCAATTGAAATACATGAACCTAGTAAATTGAACAGATAAATACAGCAAAATTTTAGCTCCTTCGAACATCCCAGTGTACTTACACCACATGTCCTAAAATCCTCTCATGTCTATGCATAGAAAGTCATGTGTAGCCTGGGCAACCTAGCGAGATCTCATCTCTACAAACAATTTAAAAATTAGCTGGGTGTGATGGTGGTGTGCCTATAGCCCCACCTACTCAGGAGGCTGAGGAGGGAGATCGCTTGAGCCCGGGAGGTGGAGGCTGCAGTGAGCCAAAATTGGGGCACTGCGCTCCAGCCTCAGAGATAGAGCCAGACCCTGTCTCAAAAAAATTAAAAAAAAAAGTGAAATCACACATGTGGGTGATATCAAATTACTTATTATCCACTTTTGAATGGAGCTGGAAGGAGAATCCACATACCTCTGATTTCCCCACGTAGCTGTTTTGCGTAGGAGCCCTGCATGGATTATTCCTGAAGTCATTTCATCCTGGTTCACCCAGACCTTCTCTGGACAGAGCCAGGCAGCCCCGGGATGCTTTGTGTTGGTGTGCGCATGACAGCACAACTCCAGGTGCCACCTGGTGTCTGTGCCCCTCCCTCCCCTAAACCAGGGGCTCTGTTTCCTACCTGCCTGGCATCTGCGTCCCTCCCTCCCTAAACGGAGGCTCCATTTCCCCCAGGTGCTGCCTGACACCTGCACCTCTCCTCTTCTAAACCGGGGGCTCCATTTCCTCCGTGCCTGGCGGGACCTGCGTCTCCTTGACTCTCTTCAGACTCTGCAGACCCCCAGGCGGCATCGTGTGCTGTCCAAAGGAGCCTTTGCTCCTCACGTCACTTGAAAACATTCCTTTCACTGGACTTGAGCTGGTGGCAGCTGTCTTCCCTCCGAGGTCTATTTTCTGACCAGGCCGTGGCTCTCACAGAAGCCCCGAGCCTCTGGGTGGGTTCCACGTGGTTTACGTGCCTCACCTGGTGCCGCGACCGTGCTCTGGCCCTGAGCCCTGCTTCTTTGAAACGGCGTGCGCTGCCCGTGTGGTCCACTCCTTACTGTCTTTTCTCTTGTTCTTGCCCAGTTGTCCCCGTGATCCTCAAGGCGCTGACCTACGATGAGAAGCGGGGTGCCTGTAGCGTGGGCACCAACGTCAGGGATGCAGCCTGCTATGTGTGCTGGGCCTTCGCACGTGCCTACGAACCTCAGGAGCTGAAGCCCTTTGTGACCACGATCTCGAGGTAGGCCCCTTCGTGGAGGCACATCGGACATGCCATGTCCCCTGATGGTGCTGCGCATCAGGTCTCCCAGGAGAGGTGACACAGCAGATGCTCGTGGGCAGGTGAAATCAGTTGACAGAGGGTCTGTGACAAAGCCGCCGCTCAGGGGCAGAGTTCCTGTCCTGTGGGTGAGCAGCAGGAACAGAAGTGTTTAGGAGGAGCATTCTGGAGGTCTTGGCCACACTGTAGGTGGCGGATTCTTGGGGACAGATGATTGGCACCCTGGGTGGGGTGGGAGGAAGCAAGTGGGGCACGGGGTGATGGCCTGTGCGTGCTCCCTGCGGTCGTGGGCCGTACTGAGAGGTGAATTCTGTCTCTCTGTCATCTCAAGTTGCTCTGGAATACAGTGGGTATGTTGGACTTGGAAGTCTTCAGACGGTGTCTGTTTTTGTTGAGCTGGATTTTGTCTAGTTTAATTTTGTATTTTTATGGACCAGCGCTTGAGAGAATATTCAGTAGCAACAGCATTCGCTGGCATGCCTGATTGCAGCTCTTCTGAGATGTAAGTGAATGCTTCAGAAACAACTCTGGGAGGTAAGAAGACGTGATTTCCCTCTGACTTCCTGATGAAAGAATTGAAGCTAGTAGGCTTTGTGTGGCCAACGGAACCCTGGAAGCTGTGCTGCCTGTGGCGGGCGGGGCTCCTGCTGCGGTGTCCAGCATGTCCAGCTTGTCCAGTGTGTCCAGCTGAGCCCCATCGTGGTGTCTGGTGCCAGGGACTTTCAGGATCTGATAGTTTTTGCTTAGGAAAAATGTGGAGCAGATGTTCCCCCCGTGTAGGCAAAGATTCAGTGAATGTTTGTACCCTGACTCGATTCAGTTTAACTTGGTACACGGGTGTTGTACGCTGCTTTTGGACTGAAGTGAGTTCTTTTGCACTGAAGAAGGCAGGCGCTTCCTTTCTTGTGGTGTGTGAAGGAGCCGGAGGCGGGACACTGAGGAGGGAGACTCAGCGCCACTGTCCGTCACAGGCGTGTGAGCCCACGGCTGAATCATCACGAGGTTTCACACCCGCACTTCACTTGACAACTTTTACTAGGAAAACTGACTTCAGAATTATGCCCAATTCCTAGAAGCTCCCCCTGTAGCCGTTCAGGAGCTGCTGTCCCTGCTCTTTACGAGATGCGTGAAGGGGACCCGGGAAGCAGCGTCTAAAGCTGGCGTGGAGGGAGCGCTTCCACCTGGAAGTGACTGCTCCTATAGGTCTGGGCAGGGTGGGGTGCCAGTGGCATATGCACCTGGTGGTAGGCTCAGGCGGCTGTGCTGGGTCCCTTCTGCCCCAGACACCCCGTGAGCACCAGCAGTGAAGCACCCGGGTGTAAGTGCCTCTGGTTCTGTCCAACAGGCAGCTCACTGTGAGGCGCAAACCGCTGTAGGCCTGAAAGGGTCTTGGTGACTGGCGCTTTCTCTTGTTCTTGCCCACTGCTGTCCCATCTTATGAAATACTCGGTAGGGCCAGAGAGGGACCTCAACCCTATTAGTTCCCTGGGCGTGCAGCATGTGGCCAGTGCCTCGAAGTCTAATTCTTGCCTCAGAGCGAAGCCTGAGAGGAGCTTCCTTTCGTCCAGGGTGGTGTTTGCTGAGGGAGCTGTGGACACACGTGTCCCTCCTGTCCTCCCCCTGAGGGAGCTGTGGACACTCATGTCCCTCCTTTCCTCCTTGTAAGGGAGCTGTGGACACGCGTGTCCCTCCTATCCTCCCCCCGAGGGGCTGTCGATACATGCGTCCCTCCTGTCCAGCTCCGCGTGGCTGAGGGTGCTGGTGCTGGCCAGTGTGTTACGGAGTGTGTGGCTTACCTGAGGCCAGGGAGTCTGGGGTGGCAGGGAGGAGGTGTGACTTCTGTTCATTGCTTTCCCCAGTGGCCACTCCAGTGGCACTGCTGGGCAGGGGCGTGGCTGCTGGTGGTCTTCAGGGAGCAGCACCTTGCAGAGTGGAGCAGAGAAGATGGAGAGGCCTGGCTTTGGGGCCTCTGCTGAGCTCCAGAGCCCTGCTGCGTGCCCATGCTGGCTCGCAGCCCCGCCGCTGTGTGCAGGAGCTCTGGTGTGTGATTGGCCTCAGCAGAGGCTCTTCCTATTACTTTCCTGTCCTGCTCCTGCACTTTTAGGAGGTTGGTCCTGCAGCTAGCGAGGGAAAGCAAAAAAATTTATCTTTCTTATTGTTTATATGAATAGTCACAGAAGGAGAAAACTTTACACTGATATCTCATTCAGTTTCCTTAGCAGCCCCGAGAGGGGGCAGGTGCCACCGTCATTCTGGTATTACTGAGGAAGTGAGGACCGAGCACTCAAGTTGCTTGTCCGGCTTCTGAGCCAGGCCTGTCTGGGCAGCACGTCTCAGGTCAGGCCCAGTGCTGCCTCATGGCTGAGGTGCTAAGGAGCACCTTGTCACATGCTGTGAGGCTGTGGAAGGACCCTTAATTCAGATGTGTGATGGCTGCAGCTGAATCTGGCTCCTCAGATGATGGTTCCCATTTCACAGTGAAAATCCTCAAACGAGTTCCTTTTCAGCCTCATAGTTTATCTAAGAGCTGTCAACATCACAGGAACCTGGGCTTCCCCTTCCTCCGGGGAGGGACTCTAGTCCAGTGTTACAGGAGGAGCTGGGCTGAGGCTGAGGTATGGCACAGGAGATGGGGGTGAGGTGAAGCCTCAGCCCACCTGGGGGGGCATCCAGGTGGGCACAGAATGCAGGGCTGCCTGCAGGCTATAACCCAAGGGTTCTCTGTTGGGGGAAAGCTTTGGATCCTACTGGAGGGCTGATGTACGTGTGGAAGGCTGGTGGCCAGCCGGTTGGTTTGTCCCGGCACAGGTGGCCCCGTGCTTCATGGAGGTGGGGGCTGCTCAGTGACCTGTTGGTGCGTTCTCAGGCATGAACCACAGCAGTGCTCCCACCTGCCTTCAGGGCTGGGCTCCTGTTTCCTGCACAGTTTCCACGGGGGACCCTCTGGCTCCAGGGTACACTTTTTCACTTGGGAAAGGAGCAGCACTTTGGAGCCCCTGGAGCCGCTCCTCCACAGGCTCCTGTTGGTCCCGTGTGAGGATCCTGGCTGGGGCTCCAGCTGGGTGTGGGGTTGAGCCCATCATGTGGTGGGGGGGCGCCCCTGTGGGTTATGTGGGGGTCTCATGAGGGAGGTGTGGTCCGGTTAGTGTGACTTCTGTCGGGGTCACGTTGGGTGGGGCATGCAGGGGGCCTTGGATTCCTGAGTGTCTGGGTTAGGCCTGAAGGACTGTGGGACACACAGTGGGCTGCAGGCTTGAAGAAGGACTCAAGTTTCTAGAGTAGCCTGAGCTGCATGGCCAGGGCCTCCCTGGCATGTGGCAGTGCCAGTGTTGGCCTGGGTCCTGCTTGGCTTTGATCTCGTGGGGCTTTGTTTTTTGGACATCCTGGGTGCGTCTCCACCGCCCGGCTCCCGGGTGCCCGTCTGCGCCCCATGCACACTGGGCCAGCAGCTGCTAGGGCCTCAGGGCTTGCTGCTCACAGGCTTCTGACTCCATAGTCTGGGAGCTGGTGTTGTGGGGTTTCTGCTTCCAGGGCCCCTCTCGCCCCTTTACCTGTGCTGTCCCAGCTGCAGACTCAAGGGTGCACTTGGAGCCGTGCCCGCTGGCCTGGGAGTCAGGCCTGTCCAACGGGTTCTTGGAGAACCTCTGCCCCATCCTTCCCTGGCCCATGCAGACCCCAGGCATCCGGCCGGGCAGGCTGTGAGTCAGGGTGCGCCAGGTGAGCGTGTGGGATGCTTCGGGTGCGAGCCTCCCTGCCCAGGAGCCCTGCATGCCCCGGTATCGGTTGGGGTGTGTCCTTCCAGATCTGCCTCCCTTGGTTTGTCATAAGCGACCGTGTTTTAATTACCAGCTTTTCAGCCCATCAGTTTGGGAACCTGATACCATCTTGATTTCTCTTAACTTTCACCAGCTTCTCAGTGGGTCCTTAACAGTAGGTAGTTGAGATCAGAGTATCAGAGAGTAATTTCTACGTGGAATGGGAATGCCTGACAGAGCTGGGCAGTGGCAGGAGCCGCTCCTCTCTTCAGGTGGGCGGCTCTTCTGAGCGTCAGCTGGGGGGCTTAGTGGCTCACGTTTTCTAATTGTTTCCTAGCTTTTTGCCGAAGAAACTTGGATTAGCTGTTCTTATGCCTCGCCGTGTGAATTTATACAGTCCCTCTCTGTTTTATAAATATCGAAAAGGAGCTTTTTTGGTAAGTGTTACCGTGTTTTGAAGGTAGCACTTGTTTTGAAAACCTGTATTTCCTCAGTGTTGCACAGGTGGCTTACAGGGTGGGTAGTTGCTTGTGGAGCAGTGAATGATGAGTGTGATTCAGGAGCAGTGACAGTGTGAAGGTGAGGGGGACAGAGTGGCTGTGTGTTACCTAGAAAGTCCCTCCTGGCCAGTAATCACAACTTGATTGCAAGAAGGAAAAGAGGAACCAGAGCTGAACGCTGCGCTGTTGCCATTGTGCTTTGATCCTCACCTTCCTGTGATTTCCTCACCTGAAACTCTTTTGTAAGCTGCGCTGTTGACATCAGCTCGGCCCAGGCAGCCACGGGCCCTCCCCTGCCGGGGGCAGCCTCTGACTCTCAGCCTCCACCGGGAGCAGACCTGCTTAGCCGCCCAGCCCAGCTAGGATCGGCAGAGGCCTGCAGCCCCGAGATCTCTTCCTCCGGGGCAGGATCGTCCTGGAAAATCAGGAAATGGCAGGCATTGCTCAGAGCTACGTCTTGTTCTCACTGGTGTTTCTCAATGGCACAGC
The DNA here is from genome assembly GCF_009761245.1 of Sapajus apella. Taxonomy (NCBI): domain Eukaryota; kingdom Metazoa; phylum Chordata; class Mammalia; order Primates; family Cebidae; genus Sapajus; species Sapajus apella. The sequence continues at coordinate 291,271 of NW_022436988.1, read as the reverse complement.
TTCCAGGGGAAGAGAACTCTTGTTTTTCAAGGAAAGTAAAGTGGCCGTTACCGGCCAGAGTCCTAACCCTGTGGCACCTGGCAAATCTTGCCTCCGCGCTAGCTCAGGTGCGCCTTTAAAGCACTGTGAAAATTTCTGGGGTTTTACTACAGTGTTAATTAGCGTAAGCTTTGGTTGTTGGGGCTCAGGAAAATTCAGCCATAGTCAGGTCCTACATCTTACCTGACGGAGGATAGGATTTGCAACTTTCCAAAAACATGGATGGATCATAAAGTACTACTCTGATATTTTTAAATGTTTGACTTTCAAATGACAGGATTATTGTTACTTAAGGTAAAAACAGTGTATTTTGCTTTTTACTGCAATAAAATATAAATAAGAAGACTTGAATGGGGGTGAGGCCTGCACTGTGCTGTCCCTGCTGAGAATGCGGCGCCTGGAGTTTGGGCAAGTCGCGGCGTGCCACCTCCCCTTGACTCGGACGGGAAAGAAAATCCCTTTCTGTTTGATACAGACCATTTCTCTGTGTTGGGAAATCCTAGTGAAGTATCATATAAACTTTTGCAGCGAAAGCAAACGGGCAGAACGCCCAGGGCACATTTCAGCGCAGACAGGCCAGCCCTGCCCGCGTCCTCGCTCTGTCTCGCTCCAGGTTCCTGGAGCGGGAGATGAATGTGGTGACCCAGCAGGGTGGTCCTGTGAAGGGAGGCCGAGAGACCCACGTGGGACGTTGGGTGCCCTGTTGGAGCCGCAGTTGAGCAGGAGCTTTTCTGTTTATCCACTATCGTTAAACCTGTTCGTATTTGAAGTTATTAGTGCAATTAGTATTTCTCGATGAGCCAGTTTTGTTCTGAGAATGAGAAAATAGAGTCACTTTAATAAATGTCCAAGTCAGGACAGTATTAAACTTGTTGCATTCACAGGTCCATATGTAGTTGATTTGTTAAATTAGCTTAGGAGGGTAGTTAGTTAAAAGCAGTGCTTTTTCAGGTGTGGTAAAGTACGCCTGCAGCAGTAACTATCTTGACGTTGACTTGCGACCGCAGGAGCTAGCTCAGGTGAAGTGGGTGAGGCCGTGTCAGCTTTGCCTGCTGAAGCCCGCATGGCTCCCCGAAAGCTGGCCTCGGCACCGCCCTTGGTTCAGATGAGCTGCCTGACGTCGTGGCTGTTTGTGCACAGACTGCCAGGGGAGGGAGCCAGGAGCACCTAGTGTCCGCTGGCTTGGCTGCCGTGGAGGAGCTGGTGAAGTCCACTGAGCTTGTTAGGGTGGTAGATGATTTTAAGTGTCTTCCCTTTTTCCCATTCCTTCCTTAATCAGCGGTTCCATACTTTAAGTATAGTAATTTAAGACAAATAACACATTTCAAGAATTCAGTGTAAAACGTGACCTTTCAGTCTTACTGGCTGGAGCCAGAGTCCATAAAGATAGAAGCCTTTGTCCTCCTGTGGCAGATGTTGAACCAGAAATTCTCAATTAAGGTTTTCTCCTGGAACACATGGTTTTACGGGTTTTAAAAAATGAAGCTCTTGTTCATATATAAATATGACACAAATTTCTTTTCATTCTGAAAAGATTTAGAATAAACTACCATTTGTTGTTCAAAATAGCAGTTGTATGTAACTTTTAATAATTTGTCTTGGTCAGTTTAATGATTTCTAAGATTTCATTAACAAAAGCCATCATGATGTATTGAAATAGGATTGATCTTAAAACGTTCGTGCTAATGTAACAGGAGTTCCCTTTCATTTTAAACCAGTGTCTTTCTCTTCTCATTTAGGCTGCAGTTTGTTACAGATAAAGAGCTGAGAGAGGAAGAGGGAGTGTTTTTCTGTTAATAGAGTTTTTCTGAAATTAAACTCCAAACTTTCACAGTTTGAAGTAGTGAGAGTTAGTGTTAACAGAAACCTTCCCAGATACTAATACTGGATCTTTTAAGATCTTTAGATAAATAGTTGCTTTCCAAGATAACCTTTTTTTTGGGGGTGCGGGGGACGGGGACAGAGTCTTGCTGTATTGCCAGGCATGATCTCGGCCCACTGCAACCTCTGTCTCCCAGGTTCAGGGGATTCCCTGCCTCTGCCTCCTGAGTAGCTGGGACTGTAGATGCCTGCTACGATGCATGGCTAGTTTTTTGTATTTTAGCAGAGACGGGGTTTCACCATGGCCAGGATGGTCTCAAGCTCCTAACCTAGTGATTCGCCTGCCTCGGCCTCCCAAAGTGCTGGGATTACAGACGTGAGCCTCCAAAATAACTTTTAATTCTGAACTAGTTTTAGACTTAAACAAGAATTGCAGAGGCCGGGCGTGGTGGCTCAAGCCTGTAATCCCAGCACTTTGGGAGGCCGAGGCGGGTGGATCACGAGGTCAAGAGATCGAGACCATCCTGGTCAACATGGTGAAACCC
>NW_022436988.1:266679-288766 GCF_009761245.1 Sapajus apella | reverse complement strand
GCCCCCTGTGGCATTCCCCAGTGTGAACACCTTACATTTGAAAGTCAGGAGGTGCAGTGTGGGGTGAAGGCCATGAACAGGCTAGTCTGCCCCGGATCCCACGTGGCATCTGGTGGTCTTGTGCCCTTAGCCTCCTCTGCTCTGTGACAGCTCCTCAGTCTTGATCTTTCCTGATGTGGGGCGCTTAAAAAAATAGGTTGTATTGAGATTAATTCACTTGCCGTAAAATTCACCCCTTAAGGTGTGCAGTTGAGTGGTTTTTAGTGTATTCTCAGACTTGAGCAGACCTCACCCCAGACAGAAGCCCATGTGCACCAGGGCCCGTCACCTGCTCTGAGCCCAGCACTGCCAGCCTGCCCTCCACTCCCGTGGATTTGACCCTGACACTTTGAAGGAGGACTGGCCAGGTGTTCTGTAGGACACCCCTCTGTCTGATGTTTTCTTGTGCATTACTGGAGGGAGCAATGCCAGGTGACCTGCCTTCCTCCATGTGCTGTGTCTGGCCCGTGGCACCCACGACGGGTCCTGCGTGGTCTGGACTTTGATCCCTGGTCTCAGTGGGGCCTGCCAGGTGCTTCCACTGTGAGGGGACTGTGTTTTCCTCTGTAACTTGGAATGTTCCTGCGGGGTACTGCTTCTCCCTCCATCTTCACCTCTGTCCAAGGACCTTGTTGTGTGGGCTGGTGGCGGTTCGTCTTTCCCCACTCTGATGTTCACTGATTGCAGCTCATTCTTAAGGAAGCCTCATCCCTCTCCCCTCTTTATTTCATCATTCACCCCTGCCAGTGTGGACTCATGGGTGCTCGTCCTGTTTTGGGGGTTATGATCTAACGGGTTACAATCAGACACTATGGATATTAATGTCGGGTTACAATCAGACACTATGGATATTAATGTCGGGTTACAATCAGACACTATGGATATTAATGTCGGGTTACAGTCCGACGCCGTGGGCACCAATGCCGGGTTACAGTCCGACACTGTGGGCACTAATGTCGGGTTACAGTCCGACGCTGTGGGCGGGCACCGATGCCAGGTTACAGTCCGACGCTGTGGGCACCAATGCCGGGTTACAGTCCAACGCCGTGGGCGGGCACCGATGCCGGGTTACAGCCCGACGCCGTGGGCACTGATGTTTGTGTTACAGTCTGACACTTGGTGGTTATTAATGCTGCTGCTCAGATGGCTCCAGCTTGGCCACTTCAGGTCCTTTCAGCAGGATCCTTTTCTTTTCTTTTTTTTCTGCCCTGAGCGCTTTCTTTCCTTCTGGTGCCACAAGATGCCCCTGGATTATTTTTCTGCCCCTGCCCCAGCCCTGGAACCTGCCGCTTCCCAGGAGTCTCAGATGCTCTCAGTAGAGAGCGGTGTTTGGAATCCAGGACACTGGGCTTGGCCTCAGCTGCCTCTAGGTCCCCTTCCTCCACTGCCCCCGAGCGCATGCCCCTCCTCGCAGTCCACGTGTGCACAGACGCCGGCTCCAGCCCAGCATCGTCCCGGCCTCCCCTCGCATGCTGCGTGCGTGTCTCTCGTACAGCACTGTCTGCTGTCATGCATCTGATGTGACTTTGGAGCAGCCAGCCCACACCTTTGTGAGCAACAGACTCACCAGCCAGGGTGGCACACCATGTGCCTCCATCTCATCCGGGGCCTAGCGTGTCCAGGTAGTCGCTCGGGTCAGCCCTCCTGCCGCTGCTGGTCCAGGATGCAGACGCAGGCCTGGCATGTCCTGACCGTCACTGGGGTCAGCCCTCTATAAACAGAAAGAAACAACAGGCTTTTGATTCTGACTTCTTTGACTTGGCACAGTGCACTTAAGACTCATCCCAGTGATCTTTCTCTTTACTTGGGAGTGGTATTTTGTTGCACGGTTGTGGCGGTCACAGGTCTAACGTGTCTCCTGCGTGTCTCCAATTCTGTTTGGAGGCTCAGGGGGCTCAAGACTCCTTCCCTGCCTTTTCTGCTTCCTGGAGTTGCCCAGGTTCCTTTTGCTCATGGGCCCTGCATCCACTTTCAAATGTAACCGAGCGAGTGCGGAAAAGGCTAGGCTGAATTACCAGCTGTTTATTGCCGGCAGCGTGGAGGACTCTCGTCTCTCTAACCCGGGGCCCCAAAAGGAGGGTGTCAGGACTTTTTATGCTCCTGAGCAGGGGTGCGGGCGAGGGGCTTGGGATATTCCGATTGTTACTTAAGTGGTTCATGGAAGTCAAGATAAGCCTTAGTTTACATTGTCTGAGGAGGGTGGAAATGACAGACCTTAGTTACTTACTACAAGTCTTTGTTTTTCTTAAAATGGAGCAGGGGCCAAAATGGCATTGGTTTGGACTGCTTGCCTATCACATTAGGGTTGCAGAGAGCAGTTTCAACTGAAAGCCAAGGTATGGTTGAGGTATGCAGTTTATGAGGCAATTACAATGTCACACAAAGCCAGCCATGTTTGGCTGCATCCTTTGCATACCCTGTGCCTGTGGCTCTTTCTTCTGCCCCTTGTGTCGGTCCTTCCTTCCTCCCCCCTTCCTCTGTATATTTATCTACTTACCTGTCTACTTATCAGTCTGTCTAGATGGGGTCTCACTGTGTTGCCCCGGCTGGACTCGATAACTCCTGGGCTTGAGGGATCCTCCTGCCTCTGCCTCCCACAGGCAGACGGACACAGGGGCAGCTGGGACCACTGGTGCGTGCCACTGTGCTTGGCACCTGCTTTTATTTTTGAGGACTCTTGATTGCACCGGGCTGCAGGAATAATCCAGCGCCCTCCCCATCTTAGGGTCAGCTAATTAGCAACCCTAATTCCCCTTTGTCATGTAAAGGAACATGTCTGAAGGCGGGTGCCCCCACCTTTGGGAGGGGCACTGTTCTGCTGAAGACAAGGGTATCGATGGATATGCTGTCCTAAGTGGTTGGGTTTAGGACTTTGTTGTTGTTTATCTGGAGGAACTGGAAGACCGGGGTTAGAGAACAGGAGTAGGCGTCCTGGCCCTCAGGGCAGGTAGCGGGTGGGCCTAGTGGTCTTGGGAGGTGCTGGGCCTGGAGGTGTCCACAGGAACTGTAGCCCCCACCCCCCTACCCGCCCCCGCAGGCTCCCCACAAGGTGAGGTGACGCAGCCGGCTTCCATCCGATGGAGCGGGAGGGGCTGGGCCAGGAAGACGCAGGGTCTGTCTGAGCACGGCAGTGACCCATACGTGAGGGACTTTGTTGTTGCCGTCTCCCCGGGGTGCAGAGGGTGGTGGTTTGTGGCCGTCACTGCAGCGTGAGTGAACAAGTGGCCGAGGGGCAGACTTTGGGCGGCTCAAGGAGGGAAGTAAGCTGTGTTCTCCCGAAGCTCTGGGGTCTGTACCTGGCTGTGGCTGCACAGGGCAGGGCCTCGGGGCAGGGAGGCGAGTGCTCTTGGGAAGGGCCACCCCCAGCCTCCAGAAGCCACCTACCCTCTTTCCCTTGGGCTCCAGCCTATTGTTGTGTCTGGCCCGGGGCCCTGGCTTCTGTCTGCAAGGCTGGCTGGACACTGCAGCCACCTGGGCTTGCTGCTGTGGCCTGGATGCCAGGTCTCTCCTGCCCGGCCGTCTGCGTACCAGAGCTGAGGCGTGGCCCTGTGGTAGAAGGGGGCCTTCCCTCACTGAGACCACAGAGGGTCCCTGCAATAAGCAAGCGTTTCTCTGAAATATGAGATAAATGCTTTATCCACTGGTGATCGTGGTTGTTAGTAAATAAGCCAAGTATACGGCAGCTCGTTCGGCCAGGCCGATGGCCGCTGATGAGGGGCGTGGAGCTTCCACGGCATCCTGGGAGGTCCTGGAATGTGGGTCCTGGCTGTGCTGGTGCTGGAGCCCCCGGCGGGGAGAGCTGCCAGGCCACTCTGATGGAAGCCTCTCATTCCCAGCCGACACGGGCCTGCTGCGGGGGCCAGAGGGGCTCCTCGGCTTGAGCCTTAAGGTGCCCCGGGTCTGCGCCCCTCCCGGCTGTGTTTTGGGTGCGTTGATGTCATGGAACCTGCTCCGGCCTGGGCGCGTCTGAGCCTGATTGGGATGGAAAACGCGCCTGGTGGTTTGTATTGCATTGTTTCTGTTTAAATTGTATTTGGGGTTTGTTTTAAATATACTTAATTTCATTTGCCATTCTTATTTCAAAAGATGCTTCCTATGTTTCTGCTGTATTGTTACTTTAACTTCCTACTGTTTCCATCCAGGAATTTCGACATTTATCATGGCTCTCAGTGACCACGCTCTAGGGGTCCCTGCTCTTGCCCTCTCTCTCACTGTAGACGTCCTTCCACTCCCAGGCAGGGCCTGTGAGACCCGCAGGAATTTCCCCAGAACCCAGGCCCTCTTGGCCTTCCAGCTGCTGCCCCGCCCAACCTCCAGCCTCTCCCCGAAGCCCCAGCTGCAGAGCAGTTGGTCACAAGGCCCGAGTCACATGCCCCAGCTTCTCTGAAAAAGTGCAGAGTCCAGCCGCAGGGAGGACTTTCTCAACTGGCCCTGGGGCCAGCTGTCCTGCCCCTCCGTGTTTGCTGCGGGCTCACCTCTGTGGGCTGCTCACAGAGACCACTCCTGCCCATGGGCCTTCCTATCCATTTCTCCTGTTCCCAGGACGCCTCCCACCTTCTTCAGTCTGTGCCCAGCACCCTGTGTCAGGGCCCCCAGCCCCTGAGGCTGGACACGTTGGAGGAGACTGCGGCCCCAGAACCTGAGTCAGGAGTGCAGAGCTCTGTGGCATCTTCTGGGCTGTTTCCAGGGCCTGGAGTGGCACCTGTGCCCAGCGCTGGAGGCTGGGGGACAGTGCTCTCTCTGATAAGTCCTCTGAGTTTCAGCTCTGGGGCTGTAGTTTGTGGGTCTCCTAGCTCAGCAACCCCAGACCCCCACCCAGGGGACTCATGGGGCCGAGGAGAGAGGAGTGCGGAGAACATAAAGTGCCTGAGAGGTGTGCTGTGAACCCGGAGCGAGGCCAGTGGGCCTGGGTCTGGGGCGTCAGACAGTGTGAGATGCAGGAGAACAGGTGGGATGTGGCGTGCATTGCGGCTGGCAGGGCCGGCGCCTCGCACACGTGCCCCAGAATTCAGGGGAGTCAGGGGAGCTGGTGCTGATGGTGTGTGCGCTGTCAGGCTGGAGTGGGCCCTGCTGTCTCTGCAGTGGGACCCGTGCACTTTTCCTTGGCTGAATGTGTCTTTTCCATTTCGCTTGTTTAACAGAACAGCTGGTGAGAGGGCAGAGCTGGCGAGAAGGGACAGAGCTGGCAGGGGGGCAGAACTGGTGAGGGGGGGCAGAGCTGGCGGGGGGGCAGAGCTGGTGGGGGGGGCCAGAGCTGGCAGGGGGGCAGAGCTGGCAAGGGGACACACACCTGGCATCACATTGTCCCCAGTGCGTGTGTCCCTGGTGTCCTTGTCCCGTCGAGTCAGGCCCCGCCCCACGGCTCAGGTCTGTCGCCTTCCCTGGAATGCAGCAGAGCACTTGGCCCCTTGGAGGCCTGGAAACCAGGAACCTGGGAGGTGCAGGCGGCCCTGGAGGCCACTTGTTTCCACGTGTCCGAAATTCTCTCTGTGGTTTCTACCTTCTCGGTTTAGGCTGGTAAGAGGCGCAGTCTCTCAAGCCCTCCTTAGAAAGGACGATTGTTCTCCACCACCCCAAACCCCCTGTGTTCTGTGCAGTGTCTGATGAGAGCGTTAGGTTATTCATAGTAACTAAGCTGTGTGATCTCACCAGAGAATGTAATGAAGCCCAAGGAACCTGGCGAGGGCCGGGAGAGGCCTTGATCTGAGTGTGGCTGTGGCTCTCATAGGGGCAGCACCTTGGCGTCTGTGGGCAGTGCGGTTATTTCCTACCTGGATGGGGCCTCTGCTGGACTCCCTGCCTTCAGGGCCTCAGGCCCCCCTGGGCACAGTGGGTGCACGTGTGTGTGTCTCTGCAGACTTGGGCTGTGTGTGCAGCATGGTCTGCAGGGCCTGGCAGTCCCAGCCCTGGGGCATTTGTGTTAGCCACCTTGGTTTGCCCCCTGTCCAAATGCTGCCAGTTCTTGCCCTCCAGGGTCCTGCATTTCTGCCTTTTCTTTCACTGGACCTCCCCACCTCCCGTGCCGCCGCACCACAGCAAGGCCAGGTGCATCCTGCGCCAGGCCCCGTCCGCACGGCTCTGGTTCTGTGCCCTGGCTGTGCGCCGTCTCATGGCTCTCGTTGGAATCAGAGTCAGCCACCCGCAGCTCCCGCAAGACGTCCGGCGTCTTGGGGATCACATGCATCTGTCTGCAGCCCCTGGGTGCCCGAGCCATGTATTGCCTGCGGGGCACGTTGGAACCCCAAGTGGGCCTGAGTCATGAGAGAAGAAAGGCTTTGTCGTCGATACTGTGTGGTCTCTACTGTTTTGATTTCTTTGTGATTAATCTTTTCTCTTTTTCAAAGTGCCTGAGTCATGAGAGAAAGGCTTTCTCATGGATACTGTGTGCTCTGTACTGTTTTGCACATTTCTTTGTGATTAATCATTTCTCTTTTTCACAGCGCGCTGCTGATCACCACAGTGTTTGACCGAGACGTAAACTGCAGAAGAGCAGCCTCTGTAAGTTTTCTCATTTGGATGTTTCCTTTCCTGAAGGTGGGGTGGCCTGGGCTCCCAGATGCTGCTCCCTGCACGGGCGCCTGGCCAGCTCATCCATCCACAGCAGGAGCCTCGGGGAGGGAGTTGCTGAGAGTGCCCATCCTGGGCCGACCACTGGTTCCTACTGTCTCTGGGTGTCAGGGAGGGCTATGGTCTTCAGCATGTGAGGGGCAGTCAGGGTTAAGTCCCCCCACCCCAGGCATCCTGAGAGCTGCAGCCATCACTGCTGGGGGTGCTGGGTGATGCAGGCGAGTGGACGGGCCCGATGACAGGTCTCAGCGCAGGCAGCCACATGCTGAAGACAGGGAAGAGAAGTGGGTTCTGCCTGGGTGACCTGTATGTGGCAGCAGGACGATCGCTCACCAGGTGGCTTTGAGCCTCAGGAGGGGCTGTTGCGAGCAGCAGTCAGCTCTGCTTCTCCCGGCCATGCTCGCCCAGGCCTTGCGGGATGTGGGAGCTTTCAAGCACAGATGGCTGGTTTCCTCCAGAAAGAGCCCTGTGACATTTGGGGTGAGTTCTGGATGTGAGGAGCATAGCAGGCTCTGCTGTGCTGAGCAGACTACTTCGTTTGGCCCAGAGCTGGGCTGGAGTGAGGCCTGAGTCTCTTGGACCACGGAGAGCTGGCAACTGAGACAGTGGACGAGTCTCAAGTGAGTCTTTATTTTAGATACGGATAAGGAGCTGAACATGTTTTAAGAGGTGAAGAACAGAGAGGCAGCACTCTGCGAAAGATGGAGGGGTGAGGTTGGCTTTTAGTGGTGGGGTGGGCCCCACTGCTCCCCCTGGTCTTGAGCTGCTGGAACTATGTCCTGGCTCAGTGCAGTTGGATTAGGGGGGACCCGTTGAGGGAGCCGTTCACACTCCCTATTGCTGTCAGGCTCGGGGGCTGTTGGGCTGGGCAGAAGGGGTGCTGGGGCCTGGTGAGGACTTCCTGTCAACCCGCCTGCAGTGTGGGTGACTCGGGGTCCAGCGGGCCTGGTGAAAGGGGTGCAGGGTGGCTCGGGTGAATGGGACGGTGCAGGTGCAGCGCTGGTTTTCTCTCTCAAATGCAGGAGCTCAGACGACAGCTAGAAGTCTTTCTAGCTCAAAATGTCTGTCATCTTCTGTAGCCTCTGGTGGCCGGCCTGCTCTCTGTATCCTGAAGTAGTTAGAAGTCTTCCTCTGCCTCAGGTTCTTTAAAACTAGGGAGAATTCACCAGGAGAGCTCAGAAGCTTTTTTCTGTCCCTGAAGCTGCTCTTATTTTGTCCTCAGCATCAGTAGAAAACCTCGTAATTTTATTTGGAAAGTCATCACATTTTTGCCCTGATATTTACCCAGAGATAGTAATTGTAAGACTGTTTGAAATACAAAATTTTATGTTAAATCTGTACCTAAAAATGAACTTTTAGATTTTCTTTACTGCAACCTGAGACATTTCATGAGAAGCAGTAATAAAATTAAAGTGCTTATGCATTTGTGAACCCCGAACATGAAGTGAAAAAAAAAATCATCTTTTTCACATTAAAATCCCTTTAAATTGGCAGCAAATCTTTTTTGTTAAATATGAACTGAGTGCACCTTGCTTAGCCAGTAGCTTGCAAAATTAAAATAGCCAAAGGTAAAAGGTACCTTGTTTGCAGCTTATTTGGAAATGTAAGGATTGAGTGCCTCATAATTGAGAATCATCTTTTTTTTTCAACGGTGGAGCTGCTGCTTCAGATAAAGATATCTCGCTCTTTCTGGCTCAGCTTGGACTGCTGTTTGACACTGTCTCACGGTGTGAGGTCACTCCTGCGGGGTCCCCAGACTTTTTCTTTAGCACCTGCCGGGAGGCAGCAGTGAAAGGCACTGAAGTCCCGTCCCTCCTTGGGGCTGGACACTGTCCCTGTCCCCTGAGCTCTAGACGCTTCGCAGTGCCTTGGTGCTCCCATGTCGAGATTGGCCACGGCGTGAAAGCCACGGTAGCAAAGGCCACAGTCATCCACCCGCTATTCGTGACCCCCCAAGCAGCTCTGTGGGGAAGGTGCTGTGGCTGGTCCTCAGCATTGGCAGGAGCATGGCAACTCACGTGGGCAGGGTGTTAGTGAGCTTGTGAAAACAGTTCCAGCCGTGTTCGTTGCTGAACGCTGGTTGTTCTGCATATTGGAAGGAATCTAGCAGGCTCCAAACGTGCTGATGCTGCAAAAAGACCTGTCCCCGGCCGAGAAAGAAGGGCAGTGGAGATGGGGTTCGGTCACCTCATTCAGGTTGAGGAAAGGAGTGGGGGTGGTGAGGGGGCCCCCACTCACAGTTAAAGTGAGGCACTTAAAGCCTCTATTTAACGGAAAAGATTTTAAATCTTTTTCATCCAGCACTTCATTTGATAGTGTCTGAACTCTATATAATTTGTGACATATTTTGAGATAATTGGGCTTTACATGCAATTTTTTTTTTTTTTTTTTTGAGACTGTCTTGCTTTGTTGCCCAGGCTGGATGCAATGGTGTGATCTTGGCTCACTGCAGCCTCCACCTCCCTGGTTCAAGCGATTTTCCTGCCTCAGCCTCCCAAGTAGCTGGGATTACAGGTGCCCGCCACCACACCTGGCTACTTTTTGTACTTTTAGTAGAGACAGGGTTTCACCATGTTGGCCAGGCTGGTCTCAAACTCCTGACCTCAGGTGATCCTTCCGCCTTGGTGTCCCAACGTGCTGGGATTCCAAGCATGAGGCACCATGCCTGGGGGAGGTTTACATGCTGTTTTAAGGACTAAAGCCCGGAGAGCTCATGCATGGTTCACCATTGCCTCCATGATAAAATCTGTCGGAACTGCAGTGGAGCATCACAGCCTGGACATGAACATCCAGCTGGCCCACCAGTCCTAGTTATATACTTCCTTGGTTTTACCTGTCCTCGTGTGTGTGTGTGTGTGTGTGTGCGCGCGTGCGCGCCCATGCGAACTCAAGCATTTAGTTCTGTGTGATTGGATCACATGCAAATCTGTGTATCCATCACCACAATGAAGGCACACAGCAGCCCCGTCTCCCCAAGAGGCCCTGTGCTGCCTCGTGGCCCACAGCCCATGCTTTCTTCCCCTCCTGATCCTGGCAGCCACGGTCAGCTCTCTGCTGCTCATTCCATTATCTTGGGAACGCTGTGTAAATGGACCCTGTGGCCTCTAACGCTGTAGCTTTCTTCTCTCAGCACAGCTCTCTGGAGACCCAACCCAAGTGTGGTGGGCCGTGCTGGCTTTGCTGCTTCTGTTGCTGAGTGGTGCCATGCTTTGTGTGGCCGTGTATGTGTTAGGGCATCAGGACGGCTTCCAGTCTTGAAGCTGCTGTCAACATTTGTGCTCAGGTTTTGTGTGAGTGTAGCTTCCATTTCTCTGGGATAAATGCCAAGACTATAATTTCTGGGTTGTGGTAGTTGGACATTGAAACTGCTTTCTGGAGTGGCTGTACCATTCATTTCACACTGCCGTCTGTCAGCAGCCCTACTTCTGTCTGTCCTCCCCTGCATCTGGCATGGCCACTGTTTATGTGTCGGTCTTTCTGACAGGTGTGTGGCAATGCCTGCGTTTCTGTCATGCCTGGTGATGTTGAGCGTCTTTCATGGGATTATTGCCATCTGTACCTCCTCTTTGGTGAAATGTCTGCTCAGGTCTTTTACCCATTTTCAAAGTGGATTGTTTTTGATGTTGTTGAGTTTTCAGCATTCTTTATGTATGTGAGAGTCCTGTATTGGATTTGTGGTTGGCTTCTCCCAGTCTGTAGCTCATCTTTCCATCCCCTTCATAAGGTCTTTCACAGAGCAAGGCTTTTTAATTTTGCTGGGGTCTCGATCAGTTTTTTGTTTTTGAGGATTGTGTTTTCAGTGCTTTTTAAGACGCTGGGACTTTGTTAAGGCTGAGGAACTCCACCTCACCTGGGTCCCAGGGATGCTGCCCCGTGTTTTCTGTTCCACTGGTCAATCTGCGTGTCTGTCCTGCCAGCGCCGCCAGGCGGCTGCTGCGCGTGGTCAGCCTTCGCACGGGGTAGGGCGGTGCCTCCCAGTTTCTTCTTTCTCAGGATTAGGGCTTTTCATTATGTGCTTTTCCTCATAAATCTTGAATTTTCAAAACATCTTTTAGACATCACTGGAGTGGTACGCGTGTTCCTAAACGGTGCACGCCAGATTGACATTACAGTGTATCTTTGTTGCATTGCCTCTTGGTGGGTTTTGTTTCTTTCCTAATGAATTTATTGCAGAAGTTACAAAATGGCAAACAGCAGCAGGCAGGCCTCCCTCCCCACAAGAGCTGCCCGGAGCCCTCTGCAAAGCCAGCCTCCTCCAGTCTCCAGCCCGGCCCGGGGTCTGCCTGGGAGCCACCCACCTGGTGTCTGTGTGACTGGCTGGAGGCGGCGGATGCATCCGTTCATTTCCACTGGGGGTTGAGGGACAGACCCTGGGTGGCCGCGTTTCAGTTCCTTTACTTCCGCCGTTTGTGTGTGCCCCTCCTCCCAGCAGCCCTGCCTCTGCCTTGCTCTCAGGACGCCCTGAGGCTAGTGTTGTCAGGGATCCTGCTTCTCCAGAGCCTGCTCCCTGACCTCTCCTGTGTCTCCGGTCCTGTCTGAGAACTCGGAGCCTGGGTGCTGTTGGGAGGGGTGGGGCACCAGCTAGTGATACACAGGAAGGGACGTGTGACTGTCGCTTTGCCCAGGTAACCTGCTCTGCCTGCTCAGGGCCTAAGCGGGGCAGGGTGTGGGGGAGGAGGGGCTGTTGGGGAGATGAGAGGCCTCCTCCTGTTTTAGCAGCCCCTGCTCTGGGCCTGTGCTTGGCCTGGGGGCCTGGCCTGGAGAGCCTGCTGGTACCGTGCTGTGGCTGTGGGCAGAGCGCCTTCCCTGGAGGGCGGCCCGAGGTGCTTCACAGAGCTCCCGAGGAAGAGTTACCAGGCTCTGGGCTCTGATTTAACCAGCTCGCCTGTCTCTCCGGGCTGACAGGTGGGGCCTCCGTAGGGGTGCTGCTGAGAGGCTCAGTGGTAAAGGCCACTTTTCAGGATGTGTCTGATTTTATGAACTTGAATTCTTAAACTGTGGTTTTAAAGAGCACCAGGACGTAAAAACAGAGTGACATGCCTTGAGGCTCTGTTCAGACAACAACGAGGGCTTTTATTTAAAAAATAAAGCCGTGGGTCACTGACTGTTGTGCTGTTTGTTCTGAACTTGCCTCTGGTGTTGGCGGAAGCTGCCCTCGCTCACCTGCTGTGTTTGTTCTTTGCTCCGCAGGCCGCCTTCCAGGAGAATGTGGGGAGACAGGTATGGCCGCTTTTACACACCTTTCTTCCAAAAACTTCCTGTAGGTTTACAGGTAGGAATCCTGAAAGCTATAACCCCTGTGTGTGCTTGCTCTGTGAGGAGTGGGCTGCAGAGAGAGAGAGGAGACCTGCACGTGTAGCAGTTTACACACAGGCCGGAAAGCTGTGCTGTACGTGTGGCCGAGGGCCACGCCATGTGCGCTCTGTTGGCGTCAGCTCCTGCCTCATCCGGACCCTAGCAGGGCCCGAAGCTGACTCCCAGAAGTGGTGGACCCCACGACCCTTATCATGCTGGGTTGCTTCCGCTGCCCTCTGACCCTGGCATCTGGTCATGGGTCAGCTTCGCCTTGAAGGGGGCCCTGAGTTATTCATGTTGTGTGTGATGACATCACATCTTGGGCGTGTGGTCAGACCTTTCAGGAGAGTGGGACCAAGGCCTGGGCTGGACCTGGGTGGGGTGCAGGGTTCCCATGAGAAGTATGCCAAGAAAGGCTCCGGAGTTCCCAGACAGCAAAGCAGAAGCGGCCAGGGTCTGGGCTGTGGCCACGTGGCATGGGGGTGGCATGAGGTGGACGTGGGTGTGCGGACCCTTCTGACCTTCGGGGAATCCTCCAGGCAAGGGTGTCCGACTTGGAGTGGAAGCATCGAGGCCACGGTGATGGCAAAATGAGTCTGAAGGAAAAGCTGGATGCCAGAGTCACCTGGAGAGGCAGGTGGACGAGGACCAGGAGCGCCGGGGTCTTGTGTGTGTTATTGAAGTGGTTCTGGGGGAGCCTGGCATCAGTGGTGTGGGCAGCTTTTCTGTAGATGGGCCCAGAAAGGGGCGTGACTTCCTGTCGTTGGCCCAGGGTGGCCGAGGCCCACCCAGCGTCCTTCCAGTGCTGAGGGGGTTTGCATGTGTTTGAAGCCCTGAGTCCTGGTAGGAGCCCATTCACTAGGAAGAGATGCCAGCCTTGGAAGGGTAGCCTGGGTGTGCAGACAGCAATAGCTGCCCAGGCCGAGGAGAACGGGAACGAGGTTTGGGCTGTTGAGTGGAGAGTGTGGCTGCTGTGACGAAGAAGGAGCTTGCTGGAAACCGCTTAGCTGAGCCGAGGGACTCTCCAGCTTCCTGGAAAGCCATTGCCCAGGAGAAGAAGTCTCCCTGTGCCTGGGCTTCCAACCTTGGCAGAGCACCCACTGGAGAGGGGCGTGCCAAGGCCAGAGCCCGGGGGGGGGCGACCATGCTGTGTGGGCTCTGGGGCACGCTCCACCACCATTGTGCTCTGTTCCGGGTTCCCGGATGCTTCTTCCTGCGAGGAACAGCCAAGGGGCTCTGGGGGCTCTGCAGCCGAGCCGGCTGTATGTGTGTGTGTGTGTGTGTGCGCGCGCGTGTGTGTGCAGGTGTGGGGTGTGATGTTTGTGTGCAGGTGTGTGTGGAGATGTGTGTGTGTGGAGGTGTGTGTGTGCAGGTGTATGTGTGGTGTGTGTGTGTGTGCAGGTGTGTGTGTTGGGGGTGTGTGGGGTGTGGAGGTGTTTGTGTGGTGTGTGTGTGTGTGGTGTGTGTGTGGGGGTGTGTGTGGGGTGTGGAGGTTGTGTGTGCGCAGGTGTGTGTGTGGGGTGTGTGTGGGGTGTGGAGATGTGTGTGTGTGCTGGTGTGTGTGTGCAGGTGTATGTGTGGTGTATGTGCGCAGGTGTATGTGTGGGGGGTGTGTGTGGGGTGTGGAGGTGTGTGTGTGCTGGTGTGTGTGCGCAGGTGTATGTGTGGTGTGTGTGTGTGCAGGTGTGTGTGTTGGGGGTGTGTGGGGTGTGGAGGTGTTTATGTGTGGTGTGTGTGTGTGTGCAGGTGTGTGTGGGGTGTGGAGATGTGTGTGYGCGCGCAGGTGTGTGTGTGCGCAGGTGTGTGTGGGGTGTGGAGATGTGTGTGTGTGCCGGTGTGTGTGTGGTGTATGTGTGTTGGGGKGTGTGGGGTGTGGAGGTGTTTATGTGTGGTGTGTGTGTGTGTGCGCGCAGGTGTGGGTGTGTGGGGTGTGGAGATGTGTGTGTGTGCCGATGTGTGTGTGGTGTATGTGTGTTGGGGGGTGTGGGGTGTGGAGGTGTTTATGTGTGGTGTGTGTGTGTGTGCGCGCAGGTGTGTGTGTGGGTGTGTGGGGTGTGGAGATGTGTGTGTGTGCCGGTGTGTGTGTGGTGTATGTGTGTTGGGGGGTGTGGGTGGCTGGATTTGAGCTGCGTTACCCTTGTCGGGGCAGCTCAGGTTGGGGCTTGATCATCAGGGAAAGGAAAGGCCTTTCTACTTGGTCTGAATTTAGGCAAGCAGCCAGAAGATGGGACATTCCCGTGGGTGCAGGAGTCTTGCACCTGAGTCCTGAGCCTGAGCCTGTGGGCCTCAGAGCCCCCGGCACTGTGACCAGCGTGCGGACGGCAGCAGGAGCCTCATGGAAGAAGCCGCACAGATTTTGAAGAGACAAACTTTGAAAAAGATTGGAGACGCACAGATGCAGTGCGTGCCCCTGCCCCGCAGGGCCATGTCCTGCCGAGGCTGGATGGAAACCCTGGAGAAGAAGGGCAGGCACTGGCAAAGCAGGCAGGAGTGGATGGGCTCCATAGCACTTAGGGAGGAGCCTAAGGCACCCTCAGATTTGGAGCTGGCTGTTTTTAATACACACATTTGGAATGCAGTTGTGAGAAGTGCATTTACAGTAGAGGCTGCTGGGGAGTGACAGCAGCAGAGATGGGGGGTGGACACAGAGCGTTCTGGGGGCAGTGACAAGGGACCAGCTTCTCCGTCCAGGCCCGTCTTGGCTGGAGTTGGAGGCTCCGGTCCGGAGTGGTCTCTGCCCTCTCCCCACTGAGCCCAGGGGCTCTTGAGCAGGTGGTGACTAACCCATGGGCAGCTCCCATGTCCAGGGCCTGCCGGGCATGCCAGCCCTATGACCCTGCTCCTTGGCGAGTGCTGCCCAGGCCCTGGCACCGTCAGGCCCCTTGCTTATCGCCACAGGTGAGGAAGTTGAGGCTCAGGGCAGCTGAGCCCACCTCTCTGCTTGGAGCCTGCTGTCCTAGCTCCAGCCCTGCCAGACAGAGCCTAGGCACCTGTCTTGGCCTTGCTTTGTTCTTGCCATGGGGGATGCTGGGCACAGAGTCTCCTTGTGCTTGTTCTTGGTGGGACCTGGTCCTGGGCCACCCCTCGATGTTTCCCTGGGCTACCCCTCGATGTTTCCCCTGGGCTCTCGCCTGATGTGGTGTGGGGACGTCAGTGGGTGACGTCCCAGCTTGTGGCTCTGCTGTCTTTCTGCAGAGTGAGCCGCAGCTCCTCCGCTCGGGTGCAGATTGCTGTCCTGTGCACAGTTAGTGAAGGACCCTTGTGCGATCTCCAGCAGCCTCAGGCAGAAGTCCATGGCATCTCCAGCAGCCCAAGCTCGTAGTGTGATTCTTGGGAGGGATTTGCTGGAAGAAAGCCGGTTCACTTGTGAAGCTGTTATATGGAGGTGTGAGGTGTTAACGATCAAGTGTGGGTGTGATGATGAATGCGTTCGGGGTGTCAAGGGAGGATCTGAATCCCAGCCTCGGAATGGGCAGGCTCGGGAGATCTTTAAAAAACCCTGCTGTGGTTTATAGCTGTAAGGCTGTGTTTGGTTTAAAGTTTGTCATTTATATTTTCTTAGAAAACTATTTATGTTATTTCCAGAATTTTTAATACTGGAACCTGAGAGTGGTATCAGTTACACCATGCAGGCTTTGGGGCTGGAGCTGAGGCTCCCTGGGAGGCTGCTGTGGGGTGGGAGGAGGCGCCGCCTCGCCCCTGTCAGAGCCTCGGGGGCTGCTGGTCCTGGATGCTTCTGGGGTCAGCTGTTGCCACCCACCAGCCGGTCAGTGCCTTGCCTGCCCGGGACAGCTGAGCGAGGCCTGGGCTCTGGTCCAAGCTTCGTAAAGCAGGCAGGCGCCTGCGTCCCTGACCTGACCCAGGCCCACTCACTCCAGCGTGTGCGAGCTGCCAGCTTTGTGCCCACGTGGGGCTCGGACTGGCTGCGGTCAGTGCTGTAACACTGTTGAAACCTGACGTCCCTTTATGGTGTGTGTTTTAAGGGAAGGTCTCTTAAAACGTATGGAAGTTGAAATGTTTGAGTTGTTTGAAGAAAATATAAACACTCGATAGTGCTTTAAATAATTGAGCATAGTGTTGCCTGGGTGGACGGTCGGGACGTCGCGGTGACTTCAGAGTCCTTGGTGAGCAGCTTCTGTAGCATGTGGCTCAGCCGTCTGCATCAGGCCTTGGGGTCCAGGAATGTCAATGTCTGTGGATATGATGATTGAACTTTCTGAAATGCCTTTGCTCATTCAAATTCTTCTTTTTCCCCCATTTCACTTTTTTATTAGGGCACTTTTCCTCATGGTATTGATATTTTGACCACGGCTGATTATTTTGCTGTCGGTAACAGATGCAACTGTTTCCTGGTTATAAGGTAAGTTTTAAATGTGTATCACAAAAATAGAATAGTCTAAAATCAGATGTCAAAAATCAGTTTCCACCGTTTTCTATCTTCATCCTGTAATGTCCACTAAATGTAATGTAGTTTTTGTGTGAAAAATTAAGAATGAGAATGGGGCCGGGCACGGTGGTTCATACCTGTAATCCCAGCACCTTGGGAGGCCAAGGTGGGCGGATCACGAGGTCAGGAATTCAAGATCAGCCTGGCCAACATGGTGAAGCTTGGTCTCTACTACAAATACAAAAATTAGCTGGGAGTGGTGGTGAGCACCTGTGATCCCAGTTACTCAGGAGGCTGAGGCAGGAGGATCACTTGAACTGGAACCCAGGAGACAGGTTGCAGTGAGCCGAAATTGTGCCACTGCACTCCAACCTGGTGAAAGAGCCAGACTCCGTCTCAAAAAAAAAAAAAAAAAAGAATTGGGAACAGTTACTGGAACTTGTATTTCATGTTGATTGGACACACTTCGTGCTTTACCACGCTAGATAGGGGACTTCTGCTCACGTTTTAAAGAGGGGCTGCCAGTTTCAGGAACGCGACCTCGCCGTGAGTGCTGTCAGTGGGTGTGAGGTTTTGCCAGTGCTGGCTCTGTGCAGGGCTTGGAGTTTGACAGGAAGCAGCCACAAGCACAGCCGCACCTTCTCCGTGGTGCATCCCCCCTGCCACCGCCGCTGGGTGTCCTAGATGCTTTCCCAACATGAAATCTTGGATTAGAAGGGACTGTTTCTTTTTCTGCTTCAGTAAGAAAAAAGTGATCTGTAGATTGTTTAGGAGATGAACAAGAGGTATTTAAGAAATCAGGTCAGAAACAAATGTTTAGCACCTGTAATTGCAGTTTACAGAAATGTATCAAATTATTTCAGTTGTGTAATTAGGTACTGGGAAATTACTTCACTTGTCTTAGTTGATCCGGTGCAGCAGAAATGCAAAAAAGGGTGAGACTTGATGAAGTGATTTATTTGCCTTGAATTAGGACAAGCAGCATGTCGGCTGCATTTTTTACATTATTAACCATTAAATACCCTAAAGATTGAATTCCCAGCAGCCCTCAGGGTTTCTGTGCCTACTGCACGGAAAAGACATTTCTCTGTCACCGGCCTGGGCAGAATTTGAAAATGTAGCGTTTGGCCTGTTTCTCAGGAGGATCTTTGAACACATTTACCTGTATTTTTATTCCCTTTCCATTTTTCTCAACATTTAATGTCCTTTTTTGGGCTTATCAGTTCTTTCCTATTAATACTTGGTCATATATTTTATGTGGAAAATCTACATAAAATGGCCGGGCGCGGTGGCTCATGCCCGTAATCCCAGTACTCTGGGAGGCCGAGGCAGGCAGATCATCTGAGGTCAGGAGTTTGAGACCGGCCTGGGGAAACCCCATCTCTACTAAAAACACAAAAATTAGCTGGGCATGGTGGCAGGCGCCTGTAATCCCAGCTACACAGGAGGCTGAGGCAGGAGAATTGCTTGAGCCCAGGAGGCGGAGGTTGCAGTGAACCGAGATTGCACCACTGCACTCCAGCCTGGGTGACAGAGTGAGACTCTGTCTTGAAGGAAAAAGCAAATCTACTACCTTTTGCCAAGTTTATTGTGTAAAATACCTGGCAGCTGATGGAAGCCTTGGCATATTTTCCTTGTTTCTGAGGTTTCTTAGCCAGCCTAAGACTCGCAGGTAATTCGCTGTGTGCATTTTATAAAAGTGTTTGCCAACACATGACCTGGGCCCAGGTGTGCCTTTCCCCAGTGTGTTTGGCTTCCTAACGAAACCAGGCCCTGCGTACAGACCAGACGCCACCTGTGAGGATGCACCAGCAGGAAGGCTCCTCCAACCATGAATATGGCCTCCAGGGACTGCAGCACCATGGGGCCTCCCTGCCCCCGAGGCAGGGTCCTGCTGTCAGCCTGGACCTTGTTCAGCAGAAGGCAGGACTGAGCACGGCCCAGCGGGGAGGAGAGAGAGGGCCCTGGGCCCTGGGTGTTGGGGGCCTCTGAGCCATAGTGAAGAGTGTGGATGGTCCTGAGGGCATGGCACTTGGATGGTCAGGTCTGTGTTTTGAGTGTGTCACTGTTGCTGTATTTGGTGACGGGAAACAAGGAGAGGGCGTGGGGACTCCTGGGAGAGGGAGAGGGTTGGGGGTCTGAGGTGTGCCCACAGGAGGAAGGTAGGCATCGTCAGGGCATCACAGAGGGTTGGCACCGCTCCGCGGGTTGCGGGCACAGCTGAGGGCGATGGTGTCGCTGCGGGTAAGGTGGTCAGGGGCTCAGCTTACACGTGCCGGCCTGAGTGAAGGCATCAGCCCTGCTGACAAAGCGGAGATGTTTCCTCGGGAAATTAGAGCTTCTTTCTTTTTTATTTTTTTTGGAGACAGAGTCTCGCTCAGTTGCCAGGCGCCAGGCTGGAGTGCAGTGGCGGGATCTCGGCCAACTGCAACCTCCACCTCCTGTGTTCAAGTAATTCTCCTGCCTCAGCCTCCCAAGTAGCTGGGACTACAGGCGCCCACGATGCCCAGCTAATTTTTGTAGTTTTAGTAGAGATGGGGTTTCACTATATTGGCCAGGATGCTCTTGATCTCTTGACCTTGTGATCTGCCCGCCTTGGCCTCCCAAAGTGCTGGGATTACAGGCGTGAGCCACCGCGCTGGGCCAGAAGTTGGAGTTTCTGACACAGACTGTAATTGAACGAATGGAAGGGCCCCCGGGGAAGACGGGCAAGTGAGGCGAGGAGGATGGGGTGCCAGCCGGGGCCCCGCTCTCCTGTTCATCCTCACAGCCTCGTCGAGGGGTAAATGACATGCAGCGAGCCGCACGGGTGCAGAGGTGCATCTTTGTAAACATTGACGTGTGTGAATTCGTATGTGTGACCACAGTCAAGACGAGGAAAGACCCAGGTTTCCCTTCCCTCCCACACCGCTTCTCCAGACAGCCCTGGACTGTTGCAGTCACCGCAACCGTGTCTGTGTTTCCCTAAGCTCCGTGTGAATGGGGCGCCCTTCTCACTCACACTGGCGTCCTCTGCTCTGAGCTTCCTGCAGGTCGCCCGCCTGTGGGGACCGCCCCGCAGGCACCCAGGTGCCAGATGTGTGGTGTGCAGTGTGTCTCCGCTCCCCTCGTGTGTGGTGTGTGGTGTGTGTCTGTGCTCCCCTGGTGTGTGGTTGGTGGTGTGTGTGCCTCTGCTTCCTTGGTGTGTGGTGTGCTGTGTGCTCTGTGTGGTGTGTGGTGTGTGGTGTGTGGTGTGCTGTGTGTGGTGTGTGCGGTGTGTGGTGTGTGTTGTGCTGTGTGTGTTGTGCTGTGTGTGGTATCTGTCTCTGCTCCCCTGATCTGTGGTGCACGGTGTCTGTCTCCACTTCCCTGGTGAGGGGCTTCTGGCCTGTCCCGAGTGCAGCTGTGGTGACCTTGTGTGTACACGCCTGTCTTTGGGTCCGCGCTCTCGTTCTGTGGTGTAGATGCCCAGGGCTGAGTGGCTATGCTGTTTTTTTTTCTTTTGAGACAGAGTCTTGCTCTGTCACCCAGCTGGAGTGTGGTGGCGCAATCACATCTCACTGCAGCCTTGAACTCTTGAGTTCAAGCCATCCTCCCACGTCTGCCTCCCAAGTAGCTGGGAGTACAGGCACATGCCACCATGCCGCACTACTTTTGTGTTTTTGTAGCGATGAGGTTTTGTCATGTTGCGCAGGGTGGTCTTGAACTCCTGGTCTCTAATGATCCACCTGCCTTGGGCTCCCAAAATGCTGGCGATACAGGTGTGAGCCATCACACCCCCCCGGGACTTTGTAAGAAGTGCCACATGGCTTTCAATGTGGTGGTTCCATGCACCCCTGGCACTGGATGAGAGCTTGGGGCCCAGGGTCCTTGCTGGCATGGGGGGTGTTTGGTCTTTCAAGCTTGGCCACTATAGTTGGGTGTGGGAGCAGCTCATTAACTTGTGTTCTAGTGACTGATGATGCTGTTTCAGCCTTCATCCTTTTCAGGGGCATGTTTAACATGTCTTCCGCCCATTTATTTATCAGCTTAGTCGTTTTCTTCCTCTTGAGAATTCTTCATGTATCCTGTACACAGTTTCTTTTTCAGATGCTTCTTCCTGCTCTGCGGCTTTCCCTGTCAGTATCCCGTGTATTCCTAAGTCAAAGCCTTTTGTAAAAGAATCAGCTTGGAGCTGGGTGGGGTGGCTCACGCTTGTAATCCCAGCACTTTGGGAGACCGAGGCGGGTGGATCACCAGGTCAAGAGATCAAGACCATCTGGTCAACATAGTGAAACCCGATCTCTACTAAAAATACAAAAGTTAGCCAGGCATGGTGGTGCGCACCTGTAGTCCCAGTTACTCAGGAGGATAGGCAGGAGAATCACTTGAACTTGGGGGGTGGAGGTTGCAGTGAGCCAAGATTGCGCCACTGTACTCCAGCCTGGTGACAGAGCAAGACTCCGTCTCAGAATAAAAAAAAAATTCAGCTTTATCCTCGTATATCGACTTTATTACGTATAATTTACATGTGGTAAAATTGTTAGTTTTCAATATGGGTTTAAGTATGGCGGCAGGTTTGGCACATCAGAGCAGTGGAATGACCACCACCGTGGTCAGTGTGGCGTACAGCCCCTCACTCCAGGAGGCCCCGTCCTGCGTGACCCCCTGACCTGGGGCTCGGCCCTCACCGCAGGAGGCCCGATCCTGCCTGACACCTGTCCTGCAGCTGCATGAGTTTAGAATCCATGCAGGTGGCCTCTTTCATCCGCCCCCTGCCTTATCAGCTCCCTGTATTTCGGGGTTCATCAGTGATTCCCCTGCATGGGTGCCCCAGCAGTTGAGAGCTCTGAGCCCTGCGGGTTTGGTATGAGCACATGGCAGGGCATCTGTTCTCCCTGGGTGCCTTTCTGGGAGTGGGCAGTCATCAGGACTTTGGGTGTTTTGCTCTTCCTGCTATTGTAAGTTTCCTTCTCTGATTTCTGGTATCTTCAGCATTGAGCGTCCTTTTAAAAATGCTTTTTATTGTATTTTGCTTCTGTTGTTTGGCTTTTTAGTGGTTTTGTATGTTGGTATCCTATAAACTTCTCAAACCAAGGAAGCCTAAAAGTGAACTGTTGGCCTCTGTATTTCCTGACTTGGTGAATGACATCCCGTCCACACACTCAGCTCACTTCCTGCTTTTCCTTCTCCCATTGCCCTCAGCTGGCTGGTGACCTAGATCTGTCTCTTCCACACCCCTGATAGGCCCCAGACGTGCCCCATCGTGGGGCCCTCTCTGCCTTTACCTCACTTCCAGCTGCCTCTGTCTCACAGAAGCCTCCGAGCTGACCCTGCACCCTCAGGCCCTGGTGTCTCCCATCTATGCTTTGCCTTTGGGTTCTATCTGCTTTCCTCTGGCCAGAGTCCAGTCTCCTTCACACCTCTGCCTCCCTACCTCCCTCCAACCCCTCTGCCCCTCCCACCTTCTGGTAGATTACTCACCTTGGTTCTTGTACGCTTCTTCTCTGGGTCCTTGCGTGCCCAGGACACACCCTGCTGCCTTGGCTGAGGACTCAGGAGCGTGTCTCTTCAAGGGCAGTTGCTAGGTGGTGCCCTTGGCGCGTGAGCCCTCAGGTGGCTTAGCCTCTGTCTGCTGTTCTACGTGAAGTCGCTTGCTGCCTGTCTGCTTCTCTGGAACCTTGCTCTCTGTGACCCCTGCTGCTGGGCTCCAGGGCATGGCTCGGGTGCATCGGCCTCCGGGCGTACAGCCCTCGTTCCCTGCAGCACCTCTGTGCTGGGGTCCTGGGTGACGTGGTTCTTGGCGGGCGTACGGCCCGTGTGCCCTGCAGCACCTCTGTG
>NW_022436988.1:266049-266669 GCF_009761245.1 Sapajus apella | reverse complement strand
GACGTGGTTCTCGGCGGGCGTGTGGCCCGTGTGCCCTGCAGCACCTCTGTGCTGGGGTCCTGGGTGACGTGGTTCTCGGCGGGCGTGTGGCCCCCGTTCCCTGCAGCACCTCTGTGCTGGGGTCCTGGGTGACGTGGTTCTTGGCGGGTGTGTGGCCCGTGTGCCCTGCACCACCTCTGTGCTGGGGTCCTGGGTGACGTGGTTCTCGGCGTCATGGCGCTGCTTCTCGCAGCTCGTCTGCTGCCTGGTTTTTCAGTGCCTCTGAGTTTCTTGCAGGCTGTTTCCTCACCTTCTGAGGGGCTCTCTCTTCATCCGCTTCCTTTCTCTTGCCTCCCTGTGGCTGGCTCTCCCAGGCCGGTGTCCTGCCACAGGTGCCCATGCCTACCCGGTGTTCACACTCATGCCTGGGTCCTCTGCAGAGTCATGTTCTTCCTGGGCCGACAGCGTGGCGGGGGGCTGACAGCGTGACGGGGGCTGACAGCGTGACGGGGGCTGACGTGTGACGGGAGCCGACAGTGTGACGGGGGCCGACAGTGTGACGGGGGCTGACGCGTGACGGGGGCTGACGCGTGACGGGGGCCGACAGCGTGGCGGGGGCCGACAGCGTGGCGGGGGCTGAC
>NW_022436988.1:263176-266039 GCF_009761245.1 Sapajus apella | reverse complement strand
CGGGGGCCGACAGCGTGGCGGGGGCCGACAGCGTGGCGGGGGCTGACAGTGTGGTGGGGGCTGACAATGTGTGCACCTGCTTCTTCCTCAGGAGAGCTCTCCCCACGTCCATGGCCACTCGTCTCTTCTCCTGGCCTGTGCTCCCTGCCCTGCCCTCCATGTGGAGCAGGGCTGCCCCTCATGGAAGGTCGTATCCATGGAATCCGAAGGAGCGCACTCCTGCGTCTCAGGGTTCTTTGGTCAGCGTATTGCACCTGCGGCTGGTCTGTGGTGGGTGTGTCTGTTTTTTTTTTGGGTGAGATGGAATCTTGCTCTGTCACCCAGGCTGGAGTGCAGTAGCACGATCTCGGCTCACTGCAACCTTTGCCTCCCGGGTTCAAGCGATTCTCCTGCCTCAGCCTCCTGAGTAGCTGGGACTACAGGCGTGCACCACCACGCCCAGCTAATTTTTTGTGTTTTTAGTAGAGACAGGGGTTAGCAGTGTGTGCACCTGGGTCTGACCGTGTGCAGGGGCTGGCAGGCCACCCGCCTCAGCCTCCCAAAGTGCTGGGATTACAGGCATGAGCCACCACACCCGGCCTCTTAAAAGTTTTTAACAGCTTTGCTGAATTATAATTGGTACATATTAACTACATATGGAGTGCACAGCGTTACCAGAGTGCATCTGGCACACGTTAACTGCATGCAGAGCGCACTGCTTTATCAGAGTGCATCTGGCACATGCTAACCACACACAGAGGGCACGGCTCTACCAGAGTGCACCTGGCACATGCTAACCACACGCAGAGTACACGGCTCTACCAGAGTGCATCTGGCACAGGCTAACCACACGCAGATGCACGGCTCTACCAGAGTGCATCAGGCACACGCTAGCCACACGCAGAGTACATGGCTCTACCAGAGTGCATCTGGCACACGCTAACCACACTCAGAGGGCACAGCTCTGAGTGCATCTGGCACACGCTAACCACCTGCAGAGGGCACGGCTCTACCAGAGTGCATCTGGCACATGCTAACCACACTCAGAGCGCACGGCCTTACCAGAGAGCATCTGGCACATGCTAACCTCACACGTAGCATACGACTTGCTGCGTGTGATGTAGGCATGCACCTGTGAGGCCTGAGCACACCCATCACCCTGGAGCCTCCCCATGTCCAGTCTTGGGTGACTGCTCAGGAGGGGATGGCTGCATCACAGGTAGATCTGAAGAAATGGGCAGACTGGATTTGGAGGTAACTGTGCTGAGTTCTCCCCAGCAGGGTGTGAGTTCTGGTTCTTCCATGTCTCAGCTCCTCTTTGTGTGTCTTTTGCAGCGTGTTTATTGCCGGCTTTCCCGAGTACACCCACCCCATGATAGACCACCTGGTTACCATGAAGATCAACCACTGGGATAGGTAGGTTTTCTGTTTTTGTTTTTCAAAGAGGTTTTTTTTTGTTTCCCCTCAAAAGAGATATTCAGTTGAGCTTGTAAGCCTTGAGTGTATTTTCTCACTGTGGGTGTCATATTTTAAAATAACTTCTGAGAAGTAATATGAATTCCAGTCTTTATGCTGGATGTGTTGGGTCGTGGTCTGTCTCCAGTTCCACTTCTGGAGACCTTGGTCCAGTCGGTGTTCCCATGCGAATGCCTGCGCTGGCGTGTTGTGGGGGTGCCGCTGCTGCCTGAAGGCGGGTTGGGGCGGGGCGGGGCGGGGGTGGGCTGGGAGGGGGCGGGGCCAGGTAACTTGGAGGCGGAGTCCCCATCTCCCTCAGCAGGCAGCGCCTCCCACTGACTGCTCCTTGTGGCTGCACAGGTGGCTTCTGCGCCATCTGCCGGGAGCCCAGCGGGTTTCGGTGGCCGTTTTCATAATTACAGCAGCAGCTTCAGGGTCTCCTAGTGTTTCACGGGCAGTCAAATGTACCTCAGAAAGGAGTCAATGGTGTGACCGCCGCCCTAAGGAGGTCAGCGGGTCCCCTCCTAGGACAGCGCTGTCCTGGGGTGCCTGTGGGTGCAGGTGGCTTTGGTGGGGCACAAGTCCAGAATCGGAGTTTCAGGGTTGGTGCGATATGGATGAGGTCCTTTCTGATCTACAGTGGACACGTGCTGCTGCCTGGGGAGTGGTCCCGCTGCCTGTCGTGGTCCAGGCCGGGCTCTGAGGGATGGGAGCCTCTGGGAGAGGAACTCCTGGGGAGCATTCGGGCTGCTGGGGGAAACACCCCTCCCTTCGCGGTGATCATTTGATTACGGAGAAGGGTGTGAGTTGCTGACGCTCCAGGCATCCCTGCAAGTGTTACACAAAACTCTCTCCATTACGGTAAAAGGGCCCCTCAACCGAACTTGGGCGAAATTAATTTGTGCATTGTATCAGCTGGTTAGTCTTTAAAACCAGAGTTGTAAATATACAAACCACGGTGTCAGAGCTGTTGCATGCTCCAGCTGTTGTGGTGTTGTCTGTTTCTGCTTCAGTTCCGCCTGCTTTTCCTTCCCCTGTTTTGGGGTGGGGTCACTTACTGGATGTGGATGCACGTTCAGTTTGTTTCTTCCTGATGATTTGACCCTTATCTCTACGGAGTGGCCCTTGTTGTCTTGTGTTAGATTCTTGCCTTAAAGTGTAACTATAGCCAGGTTACTGGTATAGGGCCTGGGTTGGCAAGCTTTTTCTTTCAAAGGCAAGACAAACATGGTAGGTCTCTGTTCCATACGTTTTACTGTGTTTTTTCTTTTGGTTTATGCAACCCTGGAAAAATGTGAAAACCATTCTTAGCTGAGGGCTGTCCTTCCACGAAGAGGCCTGGGTCTGGGCTTGCGGCTGCCAACCGCCTGGCCTGTCTTTCCGTTCCCTCAGCCGCGGGCGATGGTCTTGTGGACGGTATGCAGTGTGC
>NW_022436988.1:260665-263076 GCF_009761245.1 Sapajus apella | reverse complement strand
ACGGTATGCAGTGTGCAGAGTTTCTCGGTGCCTGAGACGCCACCTTCCTTGAAGAGCTCTGTTTACTGTTGGAAGCGGACCGTGCGCCGGGCCTGGGCTGTGAAGGAGTCTCCGCCGACAGGAGGGGCTGCGGCAGGTGGTGCTGCTGGTGTAGCGCCTGCCCTCCTGCCTTGTTTGGTGGTGGTGCTGTGGGTCTGGAGGCTTTAAATAATTGGAATACAGACACCGGACACCGTCTTCTGCTGGTTTCACCTCATCATTGTGCTGCTTTGTTGTTACATGGCCACCCTTGTGATGATTTTAAGTAATGGCCACTTGCTCTCTCGTGTCTGGAGGGGCCTGAGCTCTGCAGGTCACTCCTAGCTTGCCTTCTACCTCTGTGTGGAGCTCTGGAAGGAGAGGCGGGCTCGGGAGCTGGCCCCGGTCAGCCTTCTGCCATCCCCATGCTCAGCGTCAGCACTTTCAGAGTGTGTCACATGAGGCGGCTGTTGGACACCTGCCCCAGGTTTGGCGGGCTGAGCCGTAGGACATTCCTTGTGCTCACCCCTTGTAACCATGGAGGGCGGCTTTACGTGGCACTGTCGCAGACAGTGTGGGGCGGGGAGGCCGGAGACTCGGTTGCCACGTGGCAACGAGGAGTGGCAGCCGCATCCCGAGAGGAGCCGTGGTTCGCCTGTGATTTCGCTGTGGTGGTCATGGGTCCTTGTCTGTTGTTGGAGCCAGAGGTTCTTGCGATGGTTTGCGTGGTGAGTGAGTGAGCGGTGGTCTCGGCTAAGCGGCCAGTTGAGGGCCCGTATTTGTCGTCTCCCCTCGTTTTCTTTTTATGAATTGCGTAAAGCTAGAATCATCAAAATAACGGCCCTGACGACATTCTCTCCCCACTCTCAGGGTCATCCGTGAGCTGGCCGCGAAGGCGCTGCACAACCTGACCCAGCAAGCACCCACGTACTGCGCCACGCAAGGTGGGTGTGTGTCCCGGCTGGCTGCAGGCACCGCACACAGGCACCACGGAAAGGCCCGGGGGCGAGGGGGTGCTGGAAATAAGGTTCTGCTTCTGTCTTGGTGAGAAGCGTCCAAGGAACTAGCTGTTCCTCTTGATTGGGGGACAGGATATGAGGACGGACGTGGTGAGTGCGTCTGCAGTCACGGAGCCGCTGGACTGTGTCCCAGACGCTGCAGCCCGGTGAGGCCCCACCGGACGCCTGACATGCAGGCTGCTGCCTTGGTTCCCAGGTGGCTTGCACCTGCCACCCTGAATGCTCTTCGGAATTTGTCAGCGTCTCTAGAAAGAAAGGGCCTAAATGGGGGACTCACAGTCTGCCCCAGGACTAAAGTCACCTCGGACGGGAGCAGCTAAGTCTGCACTTCCCATTCTTCACCAGTGAAGAGAGAAACCCCGTCTGTCTTGTCTTGTTTTTTCTGCTTGGAATAAAGAATCATCCGACGTACGTGTAGGAGAGAATACACGCATTTCTCCACATGACCCTCACTTCCCTGACACGGATTACGGGGTCTCCACTGGAGGCTGCACTGTGGCCCCTCAGCGGGGTTCCTGACCTGACGCCTGTGTGTCAGACATCCTGGGGGCTTGCCACTTCCTAAGGGACCTCTCAGCTTGGTGATCGCTTTACGAGGCGTCGGCGTCACAGGTTTAGTGTGGCACTGCCTCGCCTTTACATGCATAATTAACCCTTGCTGACACTGAGGGGCTCAGCTTTGTCCTCCCCCCAGTTGACGAGCACGGACGTCAGGACAGCACTGTGACCTTTTGCAGATTTCTCTGATTCTCCAACAGCCAGTCACCCGCAGTCGCCACCTCTTAGCCTCTCTGATTCTCAGACCTTAGTGAGCCTGGCGGCACGTGGAGAGGCTCAGGCTCGGGAAGTGTGATCTCCCCATGCAGGTGTGGTCGAGCTGCCTCCCTCTGTGGCCACGAGCGTTCTGAGGGGTCTGTGCTTTCTGAGCAAACCCAAAGTGGAGGCACCGCCCGTGGGGACAGCCCTGCCTCTGTCCAGCCCCGCCCCCACCCCTGCCCAGACAGCCAACAGAGCCCCTGCTGGGACCACACTGCCCTGCATGCCAGGGAAGGCCTGGAGACCCTGTCCACCTCTTCCCTGCTCCCTCTCCTGTCTGAGTTACCCACCCCGTCTGGGGCACTTGGACCGGCGCATGTGCCCCACACTGCAGCCTCTGTCCCGACGCCCTTGGTGTCTCGGAGGCCATCTGCATCACCACGGGCACCATCCTGGGCACTGGGGTGGTGACACTGAGGGACAACCCTGTTGGTGGGCGCATGTGGGTGTCCCACAGGCCATCCGTCTGTTTGCACGCCATCACCTGCCCTCTCGGCCCCGTGTGGGTGCATGTGGGTGTGTGTGGGTGCGTGTGGGTCCCACAGGCTGTCCGTGTGT
>NW_022436988.1:259039-260655 GCF_009761245.1 Sapajus apella | reverse complement strand
TGTGGGGGGTGTCCCACAGGCTGTACATGTGTGCATGCTCTCACCTGCCCTCTGGTCCCTGTCTCTTGCAGTCTTCCCAATGCTGCTGTCCATGACGCTGAGTTCAGATCTACACATGAGGCATGGGTCGATTCTCGCCTGTGCAGAAGTTGCCTACGCCTTGCACAGACTTGCAGCCCAAGAGAGCAGGTAGGAAGGACACGTCTCGAGGAGACACGGGGCTCCATTCCTGTTCCCCTCGCCATGTGGCTGCAGCGCGCTCGGTTTGGGACGGTCCCCTCCCTCCTCATGTGTTTACTGGCACCGGTGTCACAGTGGCCAGCCCCAGCTTTGCTGATGGAGTAAGTGGCCCTGTCTCCTGACAGCCGTGCCGGGTGGACCACCCGCCTCCCTTCGGCGGGGCAGGTTTGGCACCGGATGGGTGAACGTCTCCCCGCACCCGCCCTGCGCCTGCTGCCTCCTCGTGTACGTCGCGGTCTCAGAGGTAACTAATGAGGTCCTAACAGCAAAGGTCCTTCTTCAGAGACGGCATCGAGCGACTCACATGCCCAACGTCCTTTCTTCATCACGTTTAATAGTTTAAAATGCCAGAGAATAGGCACGTTTCTTTGAATTTTTTTAGTTGGTTACGTTTGCACAGATAATAAAGCGGGAACATCACGGGGTCACGGGAAGTTCTGTGCAGGAGACTGTAAAACATCGACTGTTTCACGTTCCTTCCCAGCTGATGCTTCCTCCAGAGTATCAACTCCCGGACATGCTAGGGGATGGTAACCGAGAAACGATTTTAAGTCATGCCCTGTGCGTTGAGACAGTTCCCTGGGGGCAGAGTGAGAGCAGGGTGCCATGTGGGCTGCCCCCCGCCCCAATCTGCGGGAGCCCTCGTTGGCCTGAGCTCAGATGCACAGTGCAGCTCCTTCAGGGACGGTCGCTCGTGTGGGTGGAGCCCGTGCCCATGGAGACGGGGCCTCGATGGCGCTGCTTTGTGGTCATGGAAGAAGGTGCATGGGGTGGGCTTGGGGAGAACAAGGCAGATTGAGCCAGCGAGGGGCCCTCATCCAGCAGGGCTTGGTGGGAACCCTGGTGGCATCCAGGCCACTGGTTGCCTGCCGAGGACCGACCTTGCCAGGGGCCTTTCCTTGGATGACAGTGGGGCCCACATGAGCTCTCATGTCAGCCTCACCTGGAGTTGTCTGTTTTCCAAGGTTGTCACATTGGCAGGGTCACAGCTTTAAGGGGATGTCCCAGTATCCTCTTCCTTTGACCAGACACTGCTTCATCTGAAATCATAAATGGGTCCGGTGCAGTGGGTCCCACCTGTAATCCCAGCTCTTTGGGAGGTGGAGGTGGGAGATTGTTTGAGCCCAGTAGTTTGAGACCAGCCTGGGCAACATAGTGAGACCCCATCTCTAAAATAAAACGTAAGATAAAATACACAAAATACAAAATGCTACAAACACAGTATAGTGCTACTTGGAGATATGCCCTGCAGAGGTCTTCTGGACCCCCTGGGACCTGAATCGATGAGACCTTGCTGAGCCCTTGTGTTCCTCTGGGTGTACTCACCAAGGGTTAGGGTCTTGGGGAGTGTGACCTCAGCTCCTCCGAGCGTACCC
>NW_022436988.1:256210-259029 GCF_009761245.1 Sapajus apella | reverse complement strand
GGGTTAGGGTCTTGGGGAGTGTGACCTCAGCTCCTCTGAGCGTACCCGGGGTTAGGGTCTTGGAGGCTGTGACCATAGCGCTGTGTTTGAACTTCCGCAGGCCTGTCACGGACCATCTGGATGAGCAGGCGTTGCAGGGCCTGAAGCAGATTCACCAGCAGGTTTGTGTGCAGCCTCTAGGTGGGCCCCTTAGGAGGGTTGCAGGGCCTGCCCCCTCAGGGCCTCCTGCCTTCACCAGGCGAGGTCTGCAGTCCTCGAGGCCACTGTGCTCCATCAGTCCTGGGCCCACTGGAGGACCTGGGGTGTGATTGCGCTGGGAACCGGCTCTCCTCTGGCATCAGGCTTGTGACCAGCCGCCTCGAGGGGTTGCCTTGGGCGGGGAAGTGAGTGCAGACTTGCTGTGCACGCTCTAGCATGTCCTCAGTCTCCGAGGAAGGCCTATTCAGCCAGTGCAGCTGGTGGAGATTTTGGCTGCAGCTGGAGTGCGGTTTCCCTCCTGGGCGCCCGGCTGCAGTCCTAGGATGGAGCGTTGCCGACGCTGGGTGCGGCGTCAGGTCCCGGGCTTTCACGGAGTTGGGGGCACACAGAACGAGCACAGAAGCCTCTGGTTTCCGGCCTTGCGCCTGCAGCTGGGGTCTGGCGTCACCTGAGTGTATACCAGAATTTTGTGTATTTCTCTGAAGAGATGGTGTGTTCATTTTTCTGGGATTTTAGAGACTCTCAAAGGCTTCTGTGACCCACAGGTAAAGTATGATCTGTGGATCTTGGTGTTACAGGAGAGTATCAGAATTACTCACAAGGGATTACATGGTTTACTGTCCGTCGTTTTAAATAGCTTTGTATTCTTTAAGAGTCACCTCTCGGATTCGTATCCTATTTTTGCCAGTAACTTGCTTTATGATTTTGGCAAAGCCGCTTTGTTTGTTTATGATTTTCACTTTTAAAGTTGTGTCTGGCCCTCCCCCACTAACTGAGACAAGCATGGCTGCAGAGTGCAGACAGGGAGGTGGTGCGGGCAGCGGCCATGAGCGTGGCCTCCCCATGGAGGCTGTGAGCCGTGGCTCCCTTTCTCTGTAAAATATAGGCAGTAATAAAACCTATTTCCTTGAGTTGTGAGAATTAAAGAATATATTTGAAAGAGTTTAGTAAAATTTTTGGCAAACTTTTAGTTGTAGTGGTAATCACAATGTGGCTTTTAAGACCTTTTAAAGAAAAAGAAACAGCAGGGCTGGGCATGGTGGCTCATGCCTGTAATCCCAGCATTTTGGGAGGCTGAGGCGGGCAGATCACGAGGTCAAGAGATCGAGACCAGCTTGGCTAACATTAGCCGGGTGTGGAGGTGCACACCTGTAATCCCAGCTACTTGGGAGGCTGAGGCAGGAGAATCACTTGAACCTGGGAGGCGGAGGTTGCAGTGAGCCGAGATCGCGCCCCTGCACTCCAGCCTGGCGACAGAGTGAGATGCTGTCTCATGGAAAAAAAAAAAGACGTCAGAACCCTGTTTGGCACCAATTACTTTTTGCCCAAGAGGCTGCCTGGTGGGTTCTGTGTTGGACCTGGGGCCAGAATGCAGGTGGCTCTAGCGCCCCGCTCTGACCGCCCTCTCTGTGCCTCAGTTTCCCCACCAGGTGATCTCTGGGGCCGTCTGGAGGGTAAATAAGGCTGTCTGCATCAGCAGGTGAGCCCCTGTCCCTGGCCCTCCAGCCGGCTCTCCTGGCTGGCGCAGTGCCTTCTGACATTTTCTCCTTGTTCTTGTTTGGACATTTGTTGGTATATACATATTAATTGCACATTTATTAAATAACTTTCCCTTTTTTGTTTTTAGCTCTACGATCGTCGGTTATACAGGTGAGCTTTACAAAACCGAAGTTCTCACGTTTGTGAGCTGCGCTGTCGGGAGCAGGCGGGGGTGTGTTCACTGCCCGCCCCCGCCCGTGTGTGTTGGGTTGAGCAGCCAGCCCTCGCCCAGCTCGCCGCTGGAGGTGCGCGAGGGTCTGACCTCGCTGGGTTTTCGGCTCTGCAGGTGTCATTGTGTTTCCTCGTCCCAGGCTTGCTGGTCACAGGCTCGGGTGTGGCCTCCCCAACCCTGAAATCTGGCCAGCGCCTCCCTGAGAGTTTCCCTCTGTGCCTCTGCAGCTCAGGCAGCCTGTCTGCTCTGACAGATGGCTTTGCTTTTCCTGCCGAGGGCATCACACAGTAGGAAGCCTCAGAGTCTGGTTTATCCACCAATGTGGTGTCTTTGAGATGTGCCTGTGTTGCTGCGTGCTCCTTCCCATTGCTGAGTCGTGTTTCTTCCTAGTGCTGAGTCGTGTTCGTGGTGTGCATGCACAGCGGCTTGGGATCCACTCAGCAGCCGGGGCCGTTTGGGTTTCCAGCATTTGGCTGTTGTAGGAAAGCTGCTGTGCATATCTAGACATACAGGTCTTGGTGCCTTTCACGTCTCTTGCTGACTACCAGGAGCAGCATCACAGGGTGTGGGGCATGTGCTTGTGACTTCCTCAGCTGCTCTGCCCCTTTCCCCACCCTGCCGCTCCATGTCCCCTCCACACGTGACCCCTTGGTGTGGTTGGCTCTGAACGTGGGCCCTCTGGGCAAGTAGAGATCTCTTGCTGCTGCCGGAGTCTGCCTCTTCTCAGGCTCCTGGTGCCCAGCCTGTCTCCCTGCGCCGACCTCTTTCTGCGCCCACCCTACCTGCGCCCAGCCTGTTTTCTTGCACCCAGCCTCTTTCCCTGCGCCCAGCCTGTCTTCCTGCACCCAGCCTGTCTTCCTGCACCCAGCCTGTCTCCCTGCGCCCAGCCTCTTTCCCTGCGCCCAGCCTA
>NW_022436988.1:239231-256200 GCF_009761245.1 Sapajus apella | reverse complement strand
GCCTCTTTCCCTGCGCCCAGCCTACCTGCGCCCAGCTGGTCTTCCTGTGCCCAGCCTCTTTCCCTGCGCCCAGCCTACCTGCACCCAGCCTGTCTCCCTGCGCCCAGTCTCCCTGCGCCCAGCCTCCCTGCACCCAGCCTGTCTCCCTGTGCCCAGCCTCTCTCCCTGCACCCAGCCTGTCTCCCTCTGCCCAGCCTCTCTCCCTGTGCTGACTGAGCATTCCTGGGTCTTTGGTGAAGTGACTGTTCAGACTTTTTACTCATTAAAAAATTTCATCCTCTGGCTTCTTATTCAGCTGTCAGAACTCTTTACATATTCCAGATGTCAACTCTGTCAGACACGAGAGCTGCCAGTGCTTTCTCCAGCTGTGTGGCTTGCTTTTGTTTTCTCTTAGTTTTTCTCTTGTTTTCTTGTTTTCTCTTTTTTTGAGATGGAATCTCGCTCTGTCGCCCAGGCTGGAGTTCAGTGGCGCCATCTCAGCTCACTGCAACCTCCGCCTCCCGGGTTCAAGCGATTCTCCTGCCTCAGCCTCCCGAGTAGCTGGGATTACAGGTGCCTCCTACCACACTCGGCTAATTTTTGTGATTTTAGTAGGGATGGGGTGTCACCATGTTGGCCAAGCTGGTTTCCTGGGGTGCTGGAGGGCCCCCTGCCTTGGGCTTCAGCCCTGCACTCCCTACCTCCGGGTGTTAGAGCCAGTTTTTCACGTTATATTCCTTCCAGTTTTCTACTTGCAGGAGGGGACATCAGACCCAGCCACTCTGTGTGGGCCAGAAACCAGGGTCTCAGAAGTAAATTTCTTGCCCTCCCTGGGCAGTGCCCATTCCCCCGTGCACCAGGGTCCCATTGTCAGTGCCAGAGCTGGGGCAGGCGTCCCAGACGGCAGAGCAGCCTGGAACCCCGCCTGGCTTCGCGCGTGGTAGAACCTCAGTGTGCCGCTGCTTTAGGCTGGACAAGGGGCTCTTTCTGCATCTCAGATTAGCTTTTATAACATCAGAGATGAGCGCTGTTTGGAATTAGTTCTGTGGTGGGATACCAGCAAGGACTATGAAAATCAGCATAACCCAGTTAGGATGGGGCCTCTGGAAGATGGCTGTGTCACGTTTTCCTTTGGTAAAAGGCAGCTCATACTCAGTAGCACATTTAATGAAGCCTCATTTTAATGCTTTTTGGAGCCTGAAGTTATATTGGCAAGGATATTTCATGGTGTTTTGTATATTGAGAGAATCTTCTAATTCCTATGTTTTCGTTCCTTTTCAGGGGCCTGGGAGGAGAGCTCATGAGACAAGCAGGTGGGTCTGAAGGCTGAAGGCTGCAGCCCTCTGCCACGGCCATCGACGAGAGAGGCGGCTCGTGGCGTGCAGGGTGGCCCTTCAGCCCGTCAGGGTGCAGAGCTGGGCGTGTTTCTTCTGTGGAGGCGGCGGCCACGGTGTGCCTGGTTTGCGTGGCCACTGCCTCTGCCCCGTGTGGACTCGGTGGATGTGGCCCCTGCCTGTGGACTCAGTGGATGTGCCTGCCTCCTTCCCTGTGTGGACTCGGTGGGTGTGGCCCTGCCGCTGCACGTGTGTCTGTCTGCGTGTGGTCCCCCTCCCATGGAGGGCCTGCTCCAGCAGCTGTGGCAGCTGCCTCTTGGGTGGGTGCACTGAGCAGGGGCACCTGAGTCTTTCCCACAGGGGCGTTCCATTGGGGCATCCAAGGACACACTTTTTTCTCTTCAGTACAGTGTTTAAACATAACTAGAACAGAGAATAATTTTTGTAGTTTTTTTTTTTAGATGTTTAATGTTTGCAAAGAACGCGAATGATAACCACCATAACAGGTATCTGGTTTTCTTGAATCCTGTCCAGCTAAACCTGCTAGAAAATCTGGGCATGCAGCACTTACTGGGATATTTACCAGGAGCCACGTGGGTCTGTGGAGGGCCTCTCTCCTGGGTGGGAATGGTGACCAGGTGTAGGTGTGGTGGGCGTGCCCAGCATGCCAGGGCTTCACCTGTGGTAGGGACCAGTCGGCACCACCAGTGCTGCCCCCAGAGCTGGTCTGCAGGCCACCCTGCCCAGCTGAGGGACCATTCTCCTCCCTCACAGGCCAACAGCCTTCACACCGCCTGGAGGAACTTGGATCCCGGTCTGTGGCGGTGGCAAAGAGGCTAGAAGCACAGGGGTTTAGCTTCTGTGCTGAGAGTGTGGGGCTGCGTTTCAAAGGCAATGAATCCCAGCCGTGACCTATACAGTGTGCAGTGGCCGGAGGTGTTGGGGTACTGGCATGGTGGCTGGAGCATGGCACAGCTTTGGAGGACTTGGCATTGGGGCGGAGGGCGAGGGCCATGAGGCCTGTGAGCAGGTATCACCAGGTTTGAGGGGCTCCTGGGCACAGGGCCACAACCTGCCAAGCGCAGCTCTGAATCCCTTAGACCCAGGCGGGCACCCATCTGAAGGGCACGTCACCTGCAGGCCGAGGGCTGCTCTGCACGCGTGCCCTTTGCCACCTGGAGCTGGCTGGCGCTGGCTGTTTCAGAACAGATGGAGGGTGGGGGGATACTCAGGGGTACTCGAGTCCTGACAGGTCGGACGTGTGTGTCAGAGTCAGCCCCCAGTGTGCCTGTGAGAGAGACAGAGGAAGTGTGATCTAGGAGGGGCTGCACCCAAGAGCCACTGGTTCTGGAAGCCTCTTGGGAAGGAGAGGCAGCTGGGGTGGCAGGGCTGATGGGGCCAATACTCGCCTATTGACTCAGTGGGTGTTGCAGGTCCCTCCGAGTGCAGCCCCGGTCCAGCCTGGGGGGACTCAGCAGTTCAGGGACCAAGAGCTGTTCAGGGTGAGGACCGGGAGCTCAGGCGGGGGCCAGAGGAAAGTTGGGCAGAGGCAAAGCTCCTGATGCACCGATCAGGTGAACCTCTGCACCTCATGCCCAAGCCTCTCGTGCCCCCCGGGGTTAGCACAGTCGGGCAGTGCCTCACGTTTTCTTGGCTGATTCAGTTTTAGAATGTGACGAGAGAAACAGAGAACACATTTTAGACAATCCCACAAAGTGTTAACGCAAAGGCCTGATCTCATTTCCAAGACATACCTGATGGCAGCAGCCAACCCCGAGGGTCCAGAGAGCTGGGCTCCTCCTGACAGCTCCCGGCGCCCTGCTGTGCAGATGGCCGTCCCACGCTATGCCCAGCCCCTCTCGTGGGACTGTGAGTGCGGAGGTGCAGCTGGTGAGGACAGACGGCTATCCTGTGCCGCGCTCAGCCCCTTGCGTGGGACTGAGTGTGAAGGCACAGCTGGTGAGGAAGCTTAGGAAAAAAACCACTGATGTGTGCAGACTTCCGAGATCCACGTGTTCCAGGCAGAGGAGAGGGGCTGGGTTCTGGGAGCCCGTGGCCGGATGTCAGGCTGCATCAGCCTCTCATGCTTTCTTTCCACGCCTCCCAGCCCTGACCTGATGGGGACCTGCCTGAGGCCTGCAGCCGTCCTCCTCTGGCCAGGCCAGTGGGACTTCTTTACTGAGAGCAGCAGCTTGCATTTCTGCTGCTGTCAGCTCAGTGTTCTCCTGGGTGTGATGGATATCATGGGAAAGTTGGTCCTAGAAGCGTCAGCCAGTTTCTGTCGGCTGACGTTTGGAGGCTTGGGGCTGCCAGTCTGCAGGAGGTTCCTGATGGCCAAGACCATGTGTCGTGTTTTGGATGTGGACTTGATCACTGCCCCTCAGCTGCCTCCAGAGCATGCTATAGGGACGTCACCTTTCCGATGTGCCCATGGGTGCCCGGCGTTGCCTCGTCTGTCAGTGTGATCAAGACCATCCCCCCTGTGTCATGGACAGCTGGTGACCTGTAAGTCATTTCTGGATCTAGGAGCTTGGCTTGGGATGGTGGGAGTGGTGGGTGCTCTCACAGGGTTCACTCTCCACCCCTTCCCACCCGCGACACGTGCCGTGCCCTGAGGTGGCAGTTGGAGGCAGGCCTACGACCTTCGCAAGTCCTTCACACGACTTTCTACGACCTTCACACTCTTCACATCCCTTCACGTGCAGTCCAACCTTCACATGCAGTCAGATGACCTTCACACATCCTTCACATGCAGCCCAACAACATTCACATGCCCTTCACATGACCTTCACACACTCCCTTCACACAACTTTCACACGACCTTCACATGACCACATGACCTTTAAGACCCTCACATGACCTACACATGCCCTTCACACGCCCTTCACATGACCGTCACACACTCTCGGTGTGTGCCCCCCTGTGCTGCAGGGGCTGCCTTTAGGTTCGCTTTTGGTGTTTGAGCAGGAAATCTGCACAGGAGCCATGCCCACCATGAAAGGGGGCCGTTAATGGTGTCCCGAATCCCTGTGGCCAGCCACGCTGCCGTGGCTGTGTTTCCTTTACTCTCCTGCTCCCTGAAGCCAGGCCCATCGGGGAGGTTCTGCTCTGTAAGCTGCTCTTAGTGTGTGGTTAGGACAGCTATGTGGGTGTCCTCCAGGCCCTGAGTGACCGCTCTTAGGGGTCCTGCTGGGCCCTGGCCACTGTTGGTCTGTGCATTGCTGCCATGTACTTTCCATGGGCAGAACTGTCATGAGCTCAGGAAGAAACGATGGGAGAACCGCACTTCCTGGAGCCTCTGCGTGGTTGTTGTGGGCAGCTTTCCCCCCTGGCATTTACACCCGTCCAGGGCAGCTTTGCCTGTGACACACCCACCCTGGGCATGAGGCTGCCTGTGCAGGAATGCTGCGTTTGCACTTAGGGGGCAGAAGGGGAGTATTGTGGGTTTTAGCTGCTGCTTGATGTTGTTTGGAAAGACGTGAGACATAGTAGCCACCCCGTCCCTTCCTCACCCACCGCACCCACTGCTGCCAGGGTGCTGCAGGCTCCCCGAGTGACCATGGAACATACACATGGATGCGCTTCGCCCAGGTTTTTAGAAAGGCACCCTTACTGCTGTTTGGTGCTTGGTGTCTTAACGCCATCTGGGTTCTTGGTGCTCTGCTCTGAAGGGCAGTGGGTGTGGTCTGTTGTTGGGGGTGCTGGGTGCAGAGTGGTTTCTGTCTGCGTCTCCCCCCGCCAACTCCAGCGTCCCACACTGACCTCTGCTCTGAAGACTGGTGGGCTGTGGTTTGTTGGGGGTGCTGGGTGGTTTCTGTCTGCCTCTCTCCACCCCCCACTCCAGCATCCCCACCCAGTCCTCTGCTCTGGGGTACGTGTGTTGGGGTGCATCCCTTAGGGTTCACAGCTGGGGCGTATATTCCTGGTGGGGCCACCGTTGGAGGCAGGCATCTTTGTGGGAGGCATCCCTGCTCTGAGCCCCTGCCGGCCTCCGGCTGTGTTTGCCCCGTGGGTGTGTTGGCTGGAGTGCTGCGTTTGTACCCCTCACACCATTAAGAGCAGACGCAGCACTCCTGCACACGTGGCCTTGCACCCAGGTGGGCGTGTTGCGTGGAAAGCGGCCCACAGTGCCCACGCCCTCCCTGGGGGCCCCTCTCGCTGCCTGCACCCCCCCAGCCTCAGCCACAGCTTCTGGCAGCCAGCCCTCTTCCTGCGGCCCCTTCCCTCCAGGGCCTTCGCTGGCCCCAGGAGACTCTGTGGCCTGCAGGCTCTGAAGCCAACTGCGTCCCTGGTGATCCTGACTGAGCCTTGGTGTCAGCTCGGGGCTTTTCTCCTCCTCGTTCATTTTTGTACTTCATAGGAAGTTATTTTTCCTTCCAGCTCTCAGGCGTGAATAGTTGGGGTGAAATCGTTCTGCGTAGTGTCTGTGGTCCTGGTCCCACATTGTATTTTTCCAGAGGCGACCCTTTTAGTTGTTTGGCTCCGTTCCCCTTGCTTCCGTATTTCCGAGTTCTGTATGTACACAGCTGTTTCCGATACCCTTAGTTTTAGATGTGTTCTTTCTAGTGAGACTGCAGGCTCGTCTGGGTGAGAAGT
This sequence comes from Sapajus apella, assembly GCF_009761245.1. Classification (NCBI taxonomy): domain Eukaryota; kingdom Metazoa; phylum Chordata; class Mammalia; order Primates; family Cebidae; genus Sapajus; species Sapajus apella. The sequence continues at coordinate 250,291 of NW_022436988.1, read as the reverse complement.
CTGTGGGTTCGCAGGCTGCGCGTGGGAGACGGGAGGCGCTGCTGGTCTCCTTCTGACTCAGGCCAGGTGCTGGTGCCCTTACCCCTGAGGATGCCAGTTTGTCGGTGGCAAGCCCCCTGGAGCGGCACGCGCACCCTGGCCACAGGCACCCCGGAGGTGTCGAACCGCAGACCCCCTCGGATGTCTTGTGTGTGTTTTGTAGGAACAGTTGCTCAGCCCTTGGGAGCTGAGTTCCCTTTGTTCCCATATCAAGGAAATGTCATACAGGTTGGCCTTTGTCATGCATATTCACACGAGAGGAGATTGGTGTCCTGGTGTCCTCAGTGTGGCCCAACGAGAGCTGCCTCCCCTGGTGCCGGGAAGACGGGCATCCCCTCCATGGCTCTTGGATTTCATGCTTTAGAATCAAAGGAAAGAAACACGGGCTCTGTTTAGTAAGGCAGAGATGGAGGGTCCATCAGTCAGGGTGGGCTGCGTTTGGCTCTTGAAACAATCCCCACGTTTCAGTGTCTTGAAATGGGAGGAGGACAGTCCTGTGGCTCACGGTATTACACTAGAGGCGCCACAGGAGTCGGGAGTTCTCTCCTCTCCTGCCGAAGACGGGAGGAAACCAGAGGCACGGGTGAGCCCCGAGTCGGTCACGGTGTGTGGAGGATCGTGACTGAGCAAGCCGGGCACACACTGTTGATGGACTTCCTGCCATGGGGTAAGGCTCAGTGCTCCTTCCCGATGTCCTGAGCACATCCACCACCTCCGCCTGACACTGCTGCTGTCCTGCCTTTCGGTTGTATCTTAAATTGATTGATATCTTAACTCACATAGGATGTTACATTGCTTTAGTAGTCAGAATTCACTCGGATTCACCCACGCAGACACCCGGTTCTCTCTCCTTCCGTGAGAATTCACTCGGATTCACCCACGCAGACACCCGGTTCTCTCTCCTTCCGTGAGAATTCACTCGGATTCACCCACGCAGGCGCCTGCTCTTCTGTTTCTGGTTCTGTTCTGCATCTCTTGCCTTCCAAGGGAACCAATTTCGCTTTGCCAGGAGGACACTCCTTAGTGTTCTCCATAGTGTGCATCTACTGCTGGCACCCTCTCCTTGGTTTTTCCCAAAATATTTTTTCTACTTTTTTTTGGAGATAGGGTCTTGCTCTGGCATGATCTTGGCTCACTGCAGCCTCCGCCTCCCGGGTTCAAGTGATTCCTCTGCCTTAGCCTCCGATTAGCTGGGACTACAGGTGGCTGCCACCATGCCCAGCTAATTTTTGTATTTTTAGTAGAGAAGGGATTTCTCCATGTTGGTCAGGCTGGTCTCGAACTCCCAACCTCAGGTGATCTGCTGGCCTAGGCTTTCCAAAGTGCTGGGATTACAGGTGTGAGCCACCATGTCAGGCCAGTATTTTGATTCTTAAAGGTTACTTTTGCTGAGATTGGAACTTTAGTATGGCATTTATTCATTTGTTTGTTGGCACTTTAAACGTATTCTGTTGTCTTCTGGAGAAGTTAGCCGCCAGTCTGCTTATTACCATATTGGAGACAATCTTTTATTTTCCCTGGCTGCTTTTGAGATTTTATCTTTATTTGGTTTTTAGCAGTTTTACGGTGATATTCCTGAACAAGTCGTCTTTGTGTTTCTTTTACTTGGGGTTCTAGGATTCATACTTGTTTCATAATCTGTACTTTCTGTTTTTTGTTCACTTTAGAGAAATTGCTAGCCATGATCTCTTTCAACATTGTTCACTGGCCTCTTCTCTCATTTTGGGGACTCTGTCACCCCCTCTCATCTGGATCACCACACTTAATTCTTTATGCGTCTTAGACTCTCTTCTCTGTTTTGTCTGATTCAGTTTGGACGTTTTCTTTGACTTCAGTTCCACTGTCACAAATTCTCTTTTCAGCTGTGCCTATCTGCTGTTAAACCCATCCTTGAATTCTGTTTCTACTTTTCAGAACTTCTGTTTATTTTTTGTAGTTTCATATTCTTGTCTTAGTTTTCATTTTGTTCACATCCTGGAACATATAAAGCGTGGTTTCAAGCCTTTGTTCAGTGTTGTCCTCTGGAGCCTCTGTGGCTCTGTTTCTAAAGGACGGTATAAGATACATGAAAAACAGCTGCACCAAGGCACAGGAACAAAGCCTTATAGAAACGCTGTGAGGCTTGGAATGTTCTCCTCTCCCAGAGAGACTGCATGTGTGCTCTTGATGGGAGGTGGGCGCTTGCTGTCAGGGTCACTGCCGTCAGGTTTTGAGGCGCGAGGGGTTCAGTGCCGGCTTTCCACGTTTTATACCTGTTGCTAGGTGTGGTCCTCCAGGTTCAGAACCTGTGGTGAGAGCTTTACTGGTTCTCCCTTGGTCACCTGACCTGCATTTTCCGCTAGCTGGAGACTCTCCTGGATGCACCATTGGTGTCTCCGGTTCTTGTGGCGCCTCCTGGAGTCACCGTGAGCAGGGGAGAGTTGGCCCAGCCGCTCTCAAACCCGCGAGAGTTGTCCACCGCGGGTCCTTGTGAGCTCTCTGGTGACTGCAGATACTTCGTGTCTGTTTTCATTCTGTTTTTAACTTTTAGAAGTGTTTTAGTGGAGAGTTGGTCTGTGTTACCTAGTCTGTTAGTTTTTAAAAAATATTCTTTATTTTCAAATAATTATTGACCTGCAGGAAGTTATGAGATTAGTAACAGAGCACTCCGTGTGCTTCACACGCTCCCCCGCGGCGACTGTGCAGGACAGCACGGTGTTGGAGCCGGTGCCCCACCGTGCAGGACCTGCTCTGTGGACTGCAAGCCTGTGGGATTTCACGGCTTTGTGTGTGTGTCTGGTTCCGAGCAGATTTATGCCCTGTGTAGATTTATGTAACTAGCTCCGCAGTCGATCAGCAACCTGCGTCCTCCTCTCAGAGCCAGCCGCTGCCGCCAGTCTGTCCCTTCTCAAATGTGCCATGATGGACTGGTATGGGCCATGGCATTTTGAGGTGGTGTTTCTGTGAGCGTGGTTGGTGCCCTCAGACCCCATCCAGCTGTCCATGTGTTCACGGCTCATGCCTTCCACTGTTGGTTTTACCAAAGCGTGTTCAGCCATGCACCCGGTAAAGTACACTAGGGCTACTTGTAGCCTTTGCTGTGGTGAACAGAGTTTCCAGGAATATTCATGTGCCAGATTTTGTGTGTCCAAGCCTTTTCATTTCTGCTGCTGAGTCCTGTGTGCCGTCGTGCGAGGGACTGACGCACCACTGCACGTCCCAGCAGGCAGCGCGTGAACTCTCCAGTCTCCATCCTGGCCAGAATCTCGTAGTGTCGTATTTCTCAGTTTGGCCATCAGCTTCCCATCTAAATGCTTCTCACCGTGGGTGCAATTTGCATTTCTCTCGTGGCTGGTGGTACTGACCATCTTTTCATGGGCTGGTTTCAAAAAAAATTTTTTTTCTTTTTTGAAAGTTTCTGTCTTGCTTCCCAGGCTGGAGTCCAATGGTGTGATCTCAGCTCACTGCATCCTCCACCTCCCAGGATCAAGTGATTCTCCTGCCTCAGCCTCCTGAGTAGCTGGGACTACAGGCATGCGCCACCCTGCTTGGCTAATTTTGTATTTTTAGTAAAGACGAGGTTTCACCATATTGGCCAGCTTGGTCTGGAACTCCTGACCTCAGGTGATCCATGTGCCTCGGCCACCCAAAGTGCTGGGGTTACAGGTGTGAGCCACCAAGCCTGGCTAAAAATTTTTTAACTTGATTATAAAATACATTTAAGTTCATGTGCAGGGTGCATCTCCAAGAAAATTATTTTTAAAAATAGAACTTTTGTTTCCCGGTTCTTAAAACACATCAGAGCAGTGCTCTGTTCAGAACTGAAAGGATTCGCACTTTGACAAAGGCGTGTCTGGTTTTGGTGAGAAGGAGAGAGCGCATTGAATGAGTGGTGGTGGTACAGGTGCCAACGTGGAAGAAAGTAACATCATCTCTAAAACTAAGTGTGAGATTACCTAAAAACTTACGTATAAAAACCCTCAATCGTAAAATTCCTCAGAGAAACTTTAGGAGGCATTGTAGGACAATGGCAGTCTCTGTCTCTCTTTTATATGTGTGTGTATATATATATATATGCATTATACATTGTATTCCTTTTTTTTTTCTTTTTTTTATTGCATTTTAGGTTTGGGGGTACATGTGAAGAACATGCAAGATTGTTGCATAGGTACACACATGGCAGTGTGATTTGCTGCCCTCCTCCCTATCACCTGCATCTGCCATTTCTCCCCGTGCTCGCTCTCCCCAACCCCCACTGTGCCTCCCCTATTTCCCCCCAACAGAACCCAGTGTGTGCTGCTCCCCTCCCTGTGGCCATGTGTTCTCATTGTTCAACACCCGCCTATGGGTGAGAACATGCGGTGTTTGATTTTCTGTTCTTGTGTCAGTTTGCTGAGTCCCTACAAAGGACATGAACTCATCATTTTTGATGGCTGCATAATATTCCATGGCGTATATGTGCCACATTTTCCTTGTCCAGTCTATCATCGATGGGCATTTGGGTTGGTTCCAGGTCTTTGCTATTGTAAACTGTGCTGCAGTGAACATTCGTGTGCATGTGTCCTTATAGTAGAACACTTTATAATCTTTTGGATATATACCCAGTAATGGGATTGCTGGGTCAAATGGAATTTCTATTTGTAGGTCCTTGAGGAATCACCACACTGTCTTCCACAATGGTTGAACTAATTTATACTCCCACCAACAGTGCAGAAGTGTTCCTATTTCTCCACATCCTCTCCAGCATCTGTTGTCTCCAGATTTTTTAATGATCGCCATTCTAACCGGCGTGAGATGGTATCTCAATGTGGTTTTGATCTGCATTTCTCTAATGACCAATGATGAAGAGGATTTTTCATATGTTTGTTGGCCTCATGTATGTCTTCTTTTGTAAAGTATCTGTTCATATCCTTTGCCCACTTTTGAATGGGCTTGTTTTTTTCTTGTAAATCTGTTTTAGTTCTTTGTAAATTTTGGATATCAGCCCTTTGTCAGATGGGTAAACTGCAAAAGTTTTTTCCCAATCTGTTGGTTGCCGATTCACTCTAATGACTGTTTCTTTTGCTGTGCAGAAGCTGTGGAGTTTGATTAGGTCCCATTTGCCTATTTTGGCTTTTGTTGCCAATGCTTTTGGTGTTGATCATGAAGTCCTTGCCTATGTCCTGAATGGTTTTGCCTAGATTTTCTTCTAGGGTTTTTATGTTGTTAGGTCTTTTGTTTAAGTCTTTAATCCATCTGAAGTAAATTTTAGTGTAAGGTGTCAGGAAGGGGTCCAGTTTCTGCTTTCTGCACATGGCTAGCCAGTTTTCCCAACACCATTTATTAAACAGGGAATCCTTTCCCCATTGCTTGTTTTTGTCAGGTTTGTCAAAGATCGGATGGTTGTATATATGTTGTGTTGCCTCCAAGGCCTTTGTGTATCCTTGCATGTGAGATGGGTTTCCTGGATATAGCACACCAATGGGTTTTGGCTTTTTATCCAATTTGCCAGTCTGTGTCTTTTGATTGGGGCATTTAACCCATTTACATTTAGGGTTAATATTGTTATGTGTGAATCTGATCCTGCCATTTTGATGCTAGCTGGCCGTTTTGCCCATTATTTGATGCAGTTTCTTCATTGTGTTGATGCTCTTTACCGTTTGGTATGGTTTGGAGTGGCTGGTACTGGTTGTTCCTTTCTATGTTTAGTGTCTCTTTTAGGAGCTGTTGTAAAGCAAGCCTGGTGGTGATGAAATCTCTGAGTACTTGCATGTTCACAAAGGATTTTATTTTTCCTTCACTTATGAAGTTTAGTTTGGCTGGATATGAAATTCTGGGTTGAAAGTTCTTTTCTTTAAGGATGTTGAATATTGGCCCCCACTCTCTTCTGGCTTGTAGGGTTTCTGCTGAGAGATCTGCTGTGAGTCTGATGGGCTTCCCTTTGTGGGTAACCCGACCTTTCTCTCTGGCTGCCCTTAGTATTTTCTCCTTCATTTCGACCCTGGTGAATCTGACGATTATGTGCCTTGGGGTTGCTCTTCTTGATGAATATCTTTGTGGTGTTCTCTGTATTTCCTGGACTTGAATATTGGCCTGCCTTGCTAGGTTGGGGAAGTTTTCCTGGATAATATCCTGAAGAGTGTTTTCCAGCTTGGATTCATTCTCTCCGTCGCATTCAGGTACACCTGTCAAACATAGATTAGGTCTTTTCACATAGTCCCACATTTCTTGGAGACTTTGTTCATTCCTTTTTACCCTTTTTTCTCTATTCTTGCCTTCACGTTTTATTTCATTGAGTTGATCTTCGACCTCTGCTATCCTTTCTTCTGCTTGGTCAATTTGGCCGTTGAAACTTATGTATGCTTCACGAAGTTCTCGTGTTGTGTTTTTCAGCTCCATCAGTTCACTTATATTCCTTTCTGTCTATTCTTGTTAGCATTTTGTCAAATCTTTTTTCAAGGTTCTTAGTTTCTTTGCATTGGGTTGGAACATGTTCTTTTAGCTCACTGTAGTTTCTTTTTACCCACCATCTGAAGTCTGATTCTGTCAATTCATCACACTCATTCTCCATCCAGCCGTGTTCCCTTACTGGTGAGGAGCTGTGATCCCTTGTAGGAGGAGAGGTGTTCTGGTTTCCAGTGTTTTCATCCTTTTTGCGCTGGTTTCTTCCCATCTTTGTAGATTTATCCACCTGTTGTCTTTGTACTTGCTGACTTTCAGATTGGGTCTCTGAGTGGACATCCAATTTGTTGATGATGAAGTTATTTCTTTCTGTTTCTTAGTTTTCCTTCTAACAGTCTGGCCCCTCTGCTGCAGGACGGCTGGAGGTCCCCTCCAGGCCCTGCTTGCCTGGGGATCGCCTGCAGCAGCTTCAGAACAGTAAGGGTTGCTGCCAGTTTCTTCTTCTGCTATCTTTGTCCCAGAAGGATACCCGCCAAGTGTCAGTCTCATCTCTCCTTTATGAGATGACTCTTTGGATATACGGGGGTCAAGGAGCTGCTTGAGGAGACAGTCTGTCCTTTATAGGAGCTCAAGTGCCGAGCTGTGAGTTCTGTTGTTCATTCAGAGCTGCTGGGCAGGTACGTTTAGGTCTGCTGCAGCAGAACTCATAAACTCCTTTTTTTTTTCCCCCAGGTGCTCTGTCCTGGGTAGTTAGGGCTTTATTTATGAGTTTCCGTTGTGCTGCTGCCTTTTTTTCAGGGCTGCACTGCCCAGCAAGGAGTCAGCCTAGTCACTGTCTGCCTGCAGAGGCTTTGCTGAGCTACTGTGGGCTCCACCCAGCTGCTGTGTGAACTTCCCTGCAGTCCTGTTTATACGGGTGCAGTTAGAACCGCCTCAGCAATGGCGGCCCACCTCTGTAATGGCGGACTCTCTCTGTAATGGCGGGTTGCCTCGGCAATGGCGGACTATCTCCATAGCGGTGGACTGCCTCCGTAATGGCGGACACCCCTCCCCTGCAGAGCTGGACCTTCCCGGGTTCACCTGTGCTTGTTGTGAAACTCTCAACCCAGAGTGTTTCCAATTGCTGTTTTTTTGTGGGGTGGGACCAGCTGAGCCTGATTACCTGGCTCCCTGCCTCACAGCCTTTTTTTTTAGTTGAACGGTTGACTCTGTCCCAGGTGTTCCAGTTGCCTGTTGAAAAGGCACCAGGATCTGTGTGATTTCCCGTGCGGTGACCCACTGCGCCGGCTCAAAACAGCGGCGCTGAGATTCGTGGCGCTTTTTTGCCCAGGAATCTCCTGGCCTGGCTCCCTGTTTCAGTCCCCTTTTTAATCAGATGAATGGGTGACTCTGCCTTCCCGGAGCTCCAATCACCAGCTAAAACGATGCCCAGAACCGTGTATTTTGTATGGAGAACTGCCACGCTGGGGCGCTGGCAAAACAGCCATGCCAGCGAAAACAGCCGCGCTGGTGACCTGTGGGGCCCCTCCGCCTGGGAATCTCCTGGTCTGTGGGCAATAAAAATCCAACTGGAAATGCAGCATCCACTCGCCCTCTGTGCTTTCACTGGGAGCTGCGATCCTGAGCTGCTCCTAATGGGCCATCTTGGATCCCTCCTTGACAATATCAGTCTCTTAAGAACACTTCTTAGTTGAGAAATTTTCAAATCTGCACAGAAGTAGAGAGAAATTGCTGGCTGGGCCGGAGCCGCGCCCTGAGCACCGACGCCTGTTCTGTCTTCCCAGCACTTCCTTTCTCCTCCCCGCCCGTGAGCTGAAAGCAGATCCCGAATGTCAGGTCCCAGCAGCCCCGGCTGGGTTTTCTAACTGGCGGTGAGAACTGGTTTCCTGTTTTTTTTCTTTTTGTTCCCCCGTGTTGGCATGTATCCCCCAGCTAACAGAGTTTATAATAATAATTCCACGAGAATATACCATGTGTATGGTTGATAGGGAAAATGCAGATTTAGAGAAGACGTCTGTACTGCAGTTGAAAGTAAAAAGCTGCTAGTGTACAAAGACTTACTGAAGTTGCCAGTAACAAGGTAAAGGGTCCAGTAGGAAGTGGGGCAGAGCAGACCCACGTGCCTGCAGGCTGGAAGGGTGCCCAGCCTCACCTGGCAGGCAGGGAAGTGCCTGTTACTCACCGCGAGAGGAGCCTTTTCCTCTTCCGGTTGGCTGCCGTGAGTGCGAGGAACCTGGTGCCGACAGACGCAGAGCAGGGTCTCTCGTGGAACAGGAGTTCTCCAGTCTGTTCGGTTTGCCTAGGTGGCAGTTCTGTGACAGTGGGAAGTGTGTGGTCCATGTCCTGTGCACAGGGACGCCAGGTGGACAGATAGCCTCCACATCCGCAGCACTCACAGGCTGTTCACAGTGACAGAAAATGGAAGGGGAGTTTAGTCCCTCAGGAGAAACAGCAAACACCATGAGAAAGTGGGCAGGAGAGTCTGTGAGTGGGCTCCATGGAGAGCAGTGCGCGGGCGTGGGAGCTGCTCGTTCTGTTGAGGCGTCTCTGTCTCAAGCGCCGGCCCCCGAGTGGCCGGGCAGGGTCACATTTCTGGTCGTGGAGAGTGTGAGATACGAGCTGTGCAGGGAAGTGACTGGCGTGGCCTGCGGTCTGGAGCAGTGAGGATGACGGCTGTCTGTCGCTTGGATCCTGAGTGACAGTGAGGGATCCGTGTTGAGGTCCAGGAGCAGAAGCCGTGGTGCTTCCCATACAGCCTATGGGGCATCTGCAGCCTCCTGTGCGGCTGTCCACAGGCCGCCCGGCTTCTCTCAAGTGCACGCGGGCCTGGCCACCTGACTGGATCTGCAGCACATTCAGGCTGCTCATCAAGGAGGCGCCCTGGTGGTTCCAGCCCTGGCAGCAGGGCAGGTTGAGTGGGCGAGGGGGCAGGAGCTGGCTGCACACCATTCGGAATGTGGCGAGGGCAAGCGTGGGCCAGCTGCCTTTGGAAGAGTAACAGCATCTTTCCTTTTTTTTTTTTTTTCCAGTGTGCATTTTAATAGAAAAGTTGTCACTTTCCAAAGTGCCCTTTAAAGGTGACCCCGTAATCGGTAAGTGCTTTTGTTTTTAAGAATAGCGTTTTCTTGCAGAATGACTTCAAATTAAGAGGTGAAAATGAACCTGTTAGGAAGGGGGTGTTAAAGGATGGTAGCTTAAAGGTTCACGGTATTGGTCTTTAGGATACCTTGCCTTGAAGCCGCTACAAGATCCTGCTGGAATTGATGGGCACCTACCACATTCTCCTCTGACAGCCAGGAGGGCGCCCTCCCTCTCCCACCACCTCAGTATCCCCAGCTCCTTGCTGCCATGCCCAGTGCCAGGCACTCTGGGTCTGGTCTTCTCCCAGGCAGACAGTTGGGAGCCCCAGTGACCCAGGCCTTCATGCCCCAGGAGAGCGCCAGCCGCCGGCGCCAAGGACCCTGTGGGACCCTGTGGGCAGAGGCGGCTCCAGCCCTCAGCAGCTGCTCCCCAGCCTGCCAGAGCACAGTGAAGGGAGCCCCTCATGGCTGTGGTGTCCCTGGGCTGTCTTGGTAGCCTCAGAAGTTGGGACTTCTTTTCTTTTTCTTTATTTTTAATTGAATAGCCTTCACGTTTGTTGCTTGTACAGGATCTAATTGAGTTAAAGACCTGGGTTTACATTGGTGGGAGCCAGGGGCAGACTGAGGGAGGAGACAGGAAGAGACTAGGGGTAATAAAAGAATAAAAGTTTCCCAAAATGTGATGTTTAAATGGCGAGGTTTACAGAATGCTGGGTTTTCCCCCAGTAAGAGCTTAACATTTTAGCAGCCACCAGAGGACCTTTTCCCTTCAGATGGAAGGGGCCTTAGACTTTTTTACAACAGGGAGAATGTTGACTTTCGGTTTTCCACAGATTCCTCTCAGAGGTTACCGCCTGCTTTAAGATGAGTGTTTCTAGAAGCTGTCTTTGCTGTTGCTTTTACTCTCAACTCATTACTGACCTGGGCATGTTACTGTTTCTCGGACAGATGGTTGGCAGTGGCTGATCAATGACACGCTGCGGAGCCTGCACCTCATCTCCAGTCATTCCCGACAGCAGATCAAGGTGTGGTGAGCACGCTCGCTCCCGCGCTACGGCGCGGCGTGTTACTGACGGTGTTGGTGTCAGTCGGGGACTGTGCGTGACGAGGCTGTTCCTGTGCTCGCCTGTAATTGACGAATGCAGGTGTTCTATTTGGAATTCCTGACGGTAGCATCTACACGGCTTATAATTAGAAAATCCAATGGAGCCATTGGAATCAGAATATTTAGTGTTTCTTCGTTCCTGGCTGTGTGAGTCACATTCACCTTTGAAGTACTTTTTCTGTGCATTGATAGTAACTGTGCTCAGTTCAGTCCCGTGTCCTGTAGGATGGAGGTTTGGACACTTCCTTTATGATGCTCATATGCAGATGAGAAATGGCACCCCAAGATTTCCACCTGCACACACCGACCGGGGTATTCTGTGTGTGTGTGTTGTGCGGATGAGAAGGATCTCTGCACACACTGACCAGGGTATTTGTGTGTGTGTGTGTGTGTGTGTGTGTGTGTGTGTGTGTGTGTGTGTGTTGTGCGGTTGAGAAGGATCTCTGCACACGCTGACCAGGGTATTGTGTGTGTGT
>NW_022436988.1:231543-234231 GCF_009761245.1 Sapajus apella | reverse complement strand
TCTCCCACCTCAGGGCGGCCCGCTGTGTCCCTGGCGGGGGCTTCTCCGACCTCAGGGCGACCCGCTGTGTCCATGATAGAGGCTTCTCCAGGCAGATCTGCTGTGCACTCATCAGGCTTCCTTTGTTTTAGGATGCAGCAGTCTCAGCCTTGGCTGCTCTATGCAGTGAATATTACATGAAGGAGCCGGGGGAGGCTGATCCCGCAATCCAGGGTGAGTGAGGGGCCCTTCCCTTGAAGGCCCCTGGGGTCCAGCGAGAAGCTGCTGGGGAGGGTCTGCACGGAGGAGGCCTGACCGTGCAGTGGAGCAGAGCCACTGCAATTGAGCCTGGATTGCAGCTGACAGGAAGGGATCAGGCCACACAGGAGCACTCATGCATTTCCTCCTGGGGCACTGCTCAGGCAGGCTTTCTCCACGTTCAGGTCTCTGTTCCCAGCTGAGGACCTGTGTGTGGGCAGGTCCCACAGCTGCCCAGGATGTGGCCTCAGCTCTGAACAGGTGGCTCTGCAGGGACTCAGCTCTGCTGACCGCACGCCGGCGGCTGGTCCTGGAGCACAGTGTTAACTCTTCCAGTGCAGAAGCTACACTTGGTTTCAGCTGTGTTTTCTTACATTATAGATATATATATATATATACATTTGTTTTTTTGAGATGGAGTCGTGCTCTGTCAGGCTGGAGTGCAGTGGCGCAATCTCGGCTCACTGCAACCTTGGCCTCCTGGGTTTAAGCAATTCTTCCACCTCAGCCTCCCGAGTAGCTGGGACCACAGGTGCATGCCACCACGCCCAGCTAATTTTTGTATTTTTAGTAGAGACAGGGTTTCACCATATTGGCCAGGATGGTCTCGATCTCTTGACCTTGTGATATGCCCACCTCGGCCTCTCAAAGTGCTGGGACTACAGGCGTGAGCCACTGCGCCTGGCCTATAGATACATTTTTAATTTAATTTTATTTTTTGAAAGGAATTCTCTCTCTGTTGACCAGGTTGGAGCGCAGTGGCCCAGTCTCGGCTCACTGCAACCTCCGCCTCCTGAGTTCAAGTGATTCTCCTGTCTCAGCCTCCTGAGTAGTTGTGATTACAGGTGCCTGCCACCACACCTGGCTAATTTTTGTATTTTTAGTAGAGATGGGGTTTCACCATGTTGTGACCAGGCTGGAATGGAACTCCTGACCTCAGGTGATCCGTCCACCTCAGCTTCCCAAGTGCTGGGATTACAGGCATGAGCCACTGCACCCGGCCAATGTTTTCAGAATGGTTGTATGCACCATTTTTCTGCAGTGTGTTCTTCACTCGTTACACATTTTGCTCTTTTTCCCTTTTTTACAAAAGTAGCATAAGGCTGGCTTCACGCTGTGTCCCGTGTGTAGCTGCAGTGCCGCCTCATGGCATGTCCTGCACCTCCCCGCCGCCCCACCCGTGCTGGAGCTCGGGCTCATTTCTCAAACATCGTGTCCTACTGTGGGCGGGATCTGGGATCTGCTTCACGAATCGTACTTTTTATTTTTAAAGTGTCACATGTGCGTATGTTGGCCCATGGTGTTCCTTTATGTCATATGATAGAACATGCATCATTAATCACATCGAAAGTGTATAAATCACCACTTAAAATTATTGTAAGTACATAAAAATCCTGTATTAGCTGGGCGTGGTGGCACACGCCTGTAGTCCCAGCTACTTGGGAGGCTAGGTGTGAGTTCGAGGCTGCAGTGAGCGGAGGTCACACCACTGCACTCCAGCCTAGGTCACAGAATGAGACCCTATCTCAAAAAAAACCAAATTCCTGTTTTCGATTCCTATTTTGAGGGAGGTCCCTTTGGAACGTGCCTGCTGTGGGAGCCTGAGGCGGTGGCTCCTTTGTTGACTGTGGCTTTGCTGCTGTTTGGGGCACGCGTCCAGTGTGACTGTGAACGGGCAGCAGAGGGCCCCCTCCACACCCGTTACTCCTTTCAGAGGCGCTCCTCACGCAGTATCTGGCTGAGCTTCGGAACCCCGAGGAAATGACTCGCTGTGGCTTCTCCTTGGCCTTAGGCGCCCTGCCACGCTTCCTTCTGAAAGGCAGGCTCCAGCAGGTGAGGCTGGCCACGCGCAGTGGGCGGGGCCTGGGCCGAGGGTGTGGGAGCCTTGTGTGTTGGGCCTGAGGTTGGCCCAGCCATTAATAAACCCACTTGATGTTTGTGGATGGGATTCCTAGGCACCAGCAACTGTGGGCAGTAGAAAGGGGCAGAGGGCACCAAGGTCTGAGGGCCCCGAGGGCCCTGGCGAACCCTTTCCTGTCAGAGGACAGACTTTGAAAAGCTGAATTCTGGGAGGGAGGAGAAGGTGGCGTTTGAAGAAGCAGCTGCCGAGAGTGAGAAGAACACAGTGGCTTTGTGTGTCTGTATCAGCTGTGGCTGAGCGTCAGGCTGGGGCAGAGGCGGCTCGGCACCCTTACACAGGTCGCCCCCCGCCCCCCATCCCCCCACCGGCCTCAGTGCCCTGTCCTCTCACGCCTCCCTGTGGTGCTGGTCCCACTGACCCACCTGCTGGGGGCTCTTGGTCATCTCCCTCCTGGCCACCGGGCATCCGAAGCTGGCCACTGTGTGCCCAGAGCCCTTCCCTCCTCTCAGGGTTCAGCCCTTCCCTCCCCACAGGACCCAGCCCCCCACTCCAGCACACCCTCCCCACAGGACCCAGCCCCCCACTCCAGC
>NW_022436988.1:221037-231533 GCF_009761245.1 Sapajus apella | reverse complement strand
GGGACCCAGCCCCCCACTCCAGCCCTCCCTTCCTCATGGGACCCAGCCCCCCACCACAGGATTTGCAGCTCCAGACAGACTGGGCCTCAAAGCCACCATGCCATCTAAAACATGAGTTGGGGGTTTATCTGGTTGAAACTCTGATAAATGTGAAACATGATCACTTGGAGAAGTGACAGATGAGGCTGCCGGGAGCCAGCAGCTTCCTTCATCCCATACCCCAGGTCTCAGCATAGAACAAGAGGGGGACCTCAGCCAGGGTGCAGAAACACCCCAGTGACGCTCTGGGGCGAGGGCTGTGGAGCAGCTGGAGATGACCCCTCCCTGGGTGTCGTTCTGCGATGTAAAGGGGGCCATGGAGCAGCTGGAGGTGACACCTCCCTCAGTGTCCTTCCTGGGCTGCACTGTGGGACATGGGAGGCACCGTGAGGAAGGTGGTGGCGGGTGCTGCCGTGGTGTGGTGCGGGGTCTGTGGCCCTGGGCCAGCATTGCCTCCTCACTGAATAGTGCACTTGGTTACAGTGCATGGCTCTTCTGTGATTTTTTATTGCTTTCCAGGTTCTCACAGGTCTAAGAGCAGTTACCCACACTTCTCCCGAGGATGTAAGCTTCGCTGAATCCAGAAGAGATGGCTTGAAGGCCATTGCTGGGTGAGTCGGGCAGTTCCTCCGTTAGGTCCTGAGTCTCTCAAAGGCCAGCAGATGGACGCTAATGGGGATGGTTTGTTCAGAGGCAGAATTTAGGATTCTTCACTTCCTAAGTTTCCTCTCTGCCAGCGGATCGTCAGTCCCAGCTCCTGGAAGCTCACGCAGCCTCTTGCTGTCATAGTCGTAGTGGATGTTCAGTTTCTTTAGGAACCGTGGTCCCCTTTGAGAACTGGAGAGTGTGTCTTGGCTCAAGGCTGCCTGCCAGCAGTTGGAATGGTCTTCACTCCTGTTGACAGACACGCAGCCGGGGCTGTGCCTTATGCTCACTCCGCCCTGCAGGCACACGAGAGGGCCAGCCCCACGGGGCCACACACGCCCTCTTCTCTCCTGTGCCGGCACCCGTGCCCTCTAGTCAGGGGGAGAAGTGGGAGGGACCAGCCACAGGGGGCGGCATCCCCATCCACCTTTCATCCAGAGAGGGACCAGCCACAGGAGCATCCCCATCCAGATGGCAGAGCCTGAACTTAGGGGCGGGGGGAAGTGGGAGGGAACAGCCATAGGAGGGTCCGTATCCACCTTTCATCCGGAGAGACGGCAGAGCGTGACCTCGGGAAGCATGTCGCATGCCCTGTATGTGGAAGGAGCTCTGGATTTTCGATCTATCCCCGAGGGTCCTGGACTGTTCTGAGCGTGTCATCTCAGGAACACACATCAGACCGCCGTGATGTGGACATGAGGTTCACAGATGTTTGTTATTTCACACATTTTTAATTTCAGGATTTGCCAGACTGTCGGTGTGAAAGCAGGAGCCCCAGATGAAGCCGTGTGCAGAGAGAACGTTTCCCAGATTTACTCTGCGCTGCTGGGCTGCATGGACGACTACACCAAGGACAGCAGAGGGGACGTGGGCAGCTGGTGCGTGGGCAGCTGTGGGTAGTAGCAGTTCCTCTGAGGAGCCTGCTGGTTTCATGGAAACTCGAGGCCCTGGACTTTTCTGCAGGGAGAAGTCTTTATAGAGTGCTGTATTTGGCATTTCAAAGGCTCATGGGAAGATGACCTGTTCCCTGCTTCCGGGTGAGCCTGCGTGGCAGGGCTTTGCAGGGGCTGGTCCAGTCTGTCCTCAGGTGTTGGGCCCACATCCTCCTTGTTGACAGGGTGTGAGGGAAGACGCGTCTTCAGGGAAAGGCTGCTGGCTGCTTACCCTGGGCTTTGCCGACATTTCCTGCTGAAGTGGGATTGATAATCCCCAAAACTTCTGTGTGTGTAGGACACTTCGAGGCCCCGGTGTGTGTGACTGTGGGTCTCCCTTCCTGCACATGTTTCTGTAGCACAGAGGGCACCTCTGCAGGCCCCATGACTTTTCTCTCTGGCAGTGAAGAGTCATGCCTGGGGGTTAGTCACGGGCATTGGATTCACACAGCCTGCCAGCGTGGTTGGCAGAACCAGGGTCAGGAACCCCCTCTCCAGCTGGGTACGTCTGCCTCTCCTTGTCTTATCAGGGTCCGTAAGGCCGCCATGACCAGTCTGATGGATCTGACGCTTCTCCTGGCTCGGAGCCAGCCTGAGCTGATTGAGGCCCACACGTGAGTGTCGCTGCAGCTCTTCTGCGCCCTGCAGGGCAGCCCCGAGCCTGGGGAGGCTGGTGAGGCAGGTGGTCCTGGTGCTTAGTGGGGCTTGCACTGCCCGGCACATACCCTCCTCCCAGAGAGCCTCTCGCGTCCCTAACCCCAGGTTTGTGCAGGCCCCTCCTCCCGCCCCCATGGCTGTGGCTTGAGCTGGGGCCCCTTCTCCTCTGCCCAGTGCCCCTAGGATAAGGCTCTGCCCCCCAGCCGGTTTCTCCCACAGTACTTGGGCCAGTTTGATGACAGCCAGCTTTTGGGGCTGAGGCTGGGTGGGAGGTGGGGGCTTCTCAGCTTAGGACCCTGAACCTGAGGGTCTGCTCCTGCCAGGACCAGCTGAGCCATTGTTCAGTTCCCTGCAACTGAGGCTGCCATTGGATCCTGCCCTTGCTGTGGGTCTCTGTTGTGGGCACCGGGTTGTGGGGATCCCACTCACTGTGGGTCTCGGTTTACTGCCTGCCCTTGGTTTACCTGCTGTTCTTAGTTTACCTCTCGCCCTCGGTTTACCTCCCGCTCTTGGTCTGCAGCTGTGAGCGCATCATGTGCTGTGTGGCCCAGCAGGCAAGTGAGAAGATTGATGGGTTCCGTGCTCACGCCACCAGTGTGTTCCTGACACTCCTGCACTTTGACAGCCCTCCCATCCCCTACGTGCCCCACCGGGGAGAACTGGAAAAGCTGTTTCCCAGGTACTGCTGGGGCACAGGCCCTCCCACGCCGGACCTGCAGCCACGGCAAGGTCATCGGCAGCCCGGCCTCATCACACTTGCTCTCTTGCAGGTCCAGCGTGGCCTCCGTGAACTGGAGTGCAGCTTCCCAGGCCTTCCCACGCATCACCCAGCTCCTCGGGCTGCCTACCTACCGCTACCACGTCCTGCTGGGGCTGGTCGTGTCCGTGGGCAGCTTGACGGAGTCGACGGTGAGGAGGCATTGGCTGGCTGGTAGGGAGGCGGCGGCTCCCGGGGTGCCTGGTGCTTCCTTCTCTCTTGGGAGCGTGTGTGGGGCTGGGCCTTGTCTGCCATTGCTTTCTATTTCTCTGGGGCGTATTTGCTGGGGGGTCAGGGGCCCAGTGTCTTCCTCATGACCCGAGAGGCTAAGGGCCTGCAGGGTGGTCAAGTCTGGTGACGGGGGAGCAGCACGTTGAGTCAGGCTCAGCCACAAACTCTGAAGTGGGCTGGCGCTGCTCTGTTCCTGTGGCTGCAGCCCTGGATCCCCCAGCGTCCCCTCGGGGTTTGGCCCTCCAGCACCTGTGTCTGACGCTTACATGCGGTTACCTGGGCTCCATCGGGTTCTAGATCTGCCTCCAGCCTCCACTTCAGGGCGCCAGGTCCGCCTCCCATGTCTGTGGGGAGGTTCTCTGGAGCCTCAGGGATCCATGGCTGAGCTGTGGAACTCCAGGGCCCCTGCATCTTGTCACTCGTGGCCCCTGCACCTGCTCATTGTGGCAAGCCTGTGGCAGCTGCTCTGTCCTGGGAAACATGTAACAGCACATCAGGTGTCCTCTGTGCCATGCGGACATACAGGGAGACCCAAGCCACGGGCGAGTGGGGCCCCGAGACATTCCACACACACGGAAGTAGCGGGGGTGACCAGATCCCACTTTAGGGGAGACGTGAGAGAAACTAAGGCAAGCAGCCGCAGCCTTTCGTCAGGGATGTGCGCCACCCCGCGTCCTGAGTGAGGGTTCAGGCTGTGTTGCCGCCGCCGAGAGCCAGGCGTCTGCGTTGGGTGTCTGTACTGTGGGTGGCTCCATGCTGGCGTCCACACTGGCCACTGTGTGCCAGCTTGACCGGCTGGGGTCAAGCCTGATGGGCGGCGGGCTCGGGGGTCCCATGGCCTTATGAGGTGTCTCTTGTTGCAGATCCGGCACTGAGGGGTGGGGGGCTCGGGGGTCCCTCTGCCTTATAAAGTGTCTGTGTTTGCAGATCCGGCACTCCACCCAGAGCCTCTTTGAGTACATGAGGGGAATTCAGAGCGACCCACAGGCCCTGGGCAGCTTCGGCGGGACCCTTCTGCAGATCTTTGAGGACAACCTTCTGAAGGACAGGTGAATGGTGTCTTATGCGGCCTTGGAGGTGTGGGTGGTGCTGGCACCTCTCACCACGTTTCCATAGGTCCTCAGGGTCTTGCAGGGTCTCTCTGGGTCTGATGGGAGAAGTGAGACATACGCTTTACCAGTTAGTGGCAAAGAGCACGGCTCAGCAAGTTGGGATGGGCCTCAGCCCCTGCACCTCCTCTCCCAGCCTGCATGCTGGGCAGGGAAATGACCATTTTGTGTACGCTGGAAGTAAAGGTAACAGAAAGGAGAAAGTGGTCACTGTGTGTAGGAAGGCGTCCTGGAGGCTTCTCCGGCTTGGTGCCCCTGGGGACGTGCTTTCGGGCACGCATCAGCCACCCAGTGAGTGAGAGAGCTGCACTCCGAGGATGGAATGTCACGTGAGAAACACAGCTCCTTTCTAGAAGCTTCTGCTTTACATGGAGGCAGAGTATAGGCCCTGTGGGCCTTCACCTCAGAATTGAGAATGTTCCCCCATCACCCTCTGGAAGGGCTGTTCTGTCGTGTGAGGATGAGGACATGGGCCTTGGCGTCCCCTCAGGCAGGGCCTTGGTGTCCCCTCGGGCAGGGCCTGGGCAGCCTCTCCACTAGGAAGCACAGATGCCGCTCTCAGCAAACAGGAACTCAGCGCAGCCGTGGTAGGCTTTCTCATTATGACTACAATTAGCTGCACATAAGGAGCAGTCTGACCGATTTTACACATGTCCACCCTCACACTCTTCCCTAGTCACGAGGTGGGCACATCCTTCAGCCCCAGGTTTCCTCCTGGCCCTTCTAGTCCGTCCCCCTGACCTGCATCACCATAGCCTCGGCACGTGGTCGCTCCGGGCGTCTGGGCTGTGTGCCGGTCGCTCATCCCTCCTGTTGACGAGTCGTGTCTGCGGTGTCAGTGCCAGACGGTCCGTCTGTGTGTGGGCATGTCGGCCTTTCCCGCCGTGGGGCTGTCACTGGTGGAGCTGCAGGCAGACAGTGTGCACGGCAGCTCTCCTGTGTGCCACTTGGCCTGTGCTGAAGCTCTCCGGATGCTCCCGGCATCCAAAGGGACGTCCCCAGGCTCCTTTTCCGTGGGGTGAACGCTGGGCGTTGCAGGCCAGCTCACACGGAGGCGAATGTGTAGCTTCGGGAAGCTGTGGAGGGTTTATGGAGCCTGCGTGTCGTGCCTTCCCACTGTTGTCTGAGGTCACACTCCCACTGGCATGTGGCCATTTTATATCCTCTTTGGAGAAGGGTCTTTATTTTTTTCTGTTCCCCTTCCCCGACTGTTGCAGTCTGATCCCCCCTCATCACACGTGACTTGAGGGCGTTTCTCCCTGCCTGTCTCTTCACATTTGCTCGAGTCCCTGAGAGACCCCTTTGCTCTGAGGCACCGATTTTTCTGGTATGTCTAAGAAAGCTCGCCTAATCTGTGGCCACCGAGATTTTGTGTTCAGTCCTAGAAGTTGCATAGTTTTGGGTTGTGTATTTAGACCTGGGTGAGTCTTGAGTGAGGTTTCCTAGGTGGTATCGCGTGGGCATGGCATCTTGATGCCCAGCTGTGCTTATCGCTGGGAGGGTTGCTGTTGCAGCCTTGTAAGAAACTGGGTTCGTTTTGGACTCTGCTGTGCCCGCTGTGTCTGCTTTACTCTGCCCCAGGGCTGTGCTGCCTCGATCCCCTCAGCCCCGCCGCCGTCCTCCAGGTTCAGTGTCGGCCTTCAGCCTTGCTCATTCCTCCCACAGGTGTTTTGTCTTCCTGGAAGCTTTGTGTTTCCATATAAACTATAAAGGGGATTGTCAGTTTCCACAGCGGTGCCAGGATTTCCACTGGGACTGTGCTGACTCAGCCAGTCAGGGAGATGGGCATCTTCGTTGGTGCTGGTGTCTGGGGTCTCATCGCTCCTTCTCCCCTCAGGGTGTCCGTGCCGCTGCTGAAGACGCTGGACCACCTGCTCACCCATGGCTGCTTCGACATCTTCACCACAGAGGAGGAGTGAGGCTTTGCTTTTCATGACTTCCTTCCGGTTAAGCCTAAGTAGCTCACGTTTTAAAGAAAAAGTAATCAGACACAGAGATGAGAATTCCAGGAGATTATTTTCCAGTGCATTCAGGGTCAGTTACGGTGACTATAAATGCCATCATAACTGACCCTCAAAGTAACATAGTAAGAACAAAGTAACCTAGTGACATATTATGACTGTGAATGCAGTCAGCCCCATCTGGGGCCGAGGTGGGGGCCCTGCTGTGTACTCAGGCCCAGGTATCCCACTGGGCCAGGGGTGGGCATCAGGGTGATGCTGGCACCTGTGGGAACCTGAAGTGGCCTAGGCTGTATGGGGATGAGACTGGTCGTAGAGGAGAGGGTGGAGGCTGGTGACCAGTGAGGACTCCCCCAGGAGATGGAGCTCCCTGCTTCTGCGCTGTGTGGACGTCCCTGGCTGGTGTCAGCCAGGTGGGTGTCCCTGAGTTCATTTCATTGTTGCCATGTTTTCTTGCTTCACTGATTTTACCTTGTTGGGCCAGTATTTTTTTTTTTTTGAGACAGGGTCTAGCTCTGTCACCCAGGCTGTAGTGCAGTGGCACAATCACAGCTCACTGTAGCCTCCACCTGCTGGGCTCAAGTGATCCTCCCACCTCAGCCTCCCAAGTATCTAGGACGACAGGCGTGCCTCCAACATGCCTGATTAATGTTTGTATTTTTAGTAGAGATGGGCTTTCACTATGTTGCCCAGGATGATCTTGAACTCCTGGCCTCAAGTGATCCGCCCTCCTTGGTCTCCTAAAGTGCTGGGATTACAAGTGTGAGCCACTGTGCCTGGCCTGGATATTTTTGTATCTGGGATGCATTGGGTCACCTGGAGGCAGTATGGTCTTGCTTTTGGGACGCCTGCTTTTTTTTTTTTCTTTTTTTGAAATGGAGTCTTGCTCCATTGCCCAGGTTGGAGTGCAGTGGCTCAATCGCAGCTCACTGCAACCTCTGCCTCCCAGATTCAAGCAATTTTCCTGATCAGCCTCCTGTATCAGCTGGGACTACAGGTGCCCGCCACCATGCCCAGCTAATTTTTTGTGTTTTTAGTAGAGATAGCGTTTCACCATATTGGTCAGGCTGGTCTCAAACTCCTGACCTCAAGTAATCCACCCACCTTGGCCTCCAAAGAGCTGGGATTACAGGCGTGAACCACTGCATCCAGTTTTGGGCACTGTTCTTAAGCTGTCAGGTGGACCCGAGCCACACTGGTCTCCAGGTTTTCCCGCCCCTTTAAGGGCTCTGCTCCCTGCCGCTTCCTTCCCACTGCTGCTGGGGCAGTGCAAGGGATTCCAGTCATCTTTTGGGTGGTTCCTCCCCAGCCCTGGGCAGCATCCTTGTACTCATGCACTGACTGACCGAGGCCCAGGTTAGTCCTCAAGGGCCCCCAGGAAGCCCCCTCTGGTGCTGAGAACCTCAGCGAGCTCTGCAGATGTGAGACTCGGGAGGCCCCACTCTCATTGTGGGCTGGAGCCTGCCGCCTGCTGGACTTGGCTTGCCTCGACTGTCGGGCGGGACGTGGATCTGGGCTCTGTGGCTTCCTCTTTGCTGGACACTGCACATGTTTTTTTAATCTAATGGCATTAAAGGGTTTCCCCTTTTGTTAGTGGGCATCACTGATCTTGTACCTGCTGTTGGAACAACCTCCACGTTCACAGGTGCACCCAGCTCGGTTGTGGTGTATTATCCTTTCAAATCATGCTAAATGTTCCATTTACATTTTTTTTTGAGAAGGAGTTTCCATCTTGTTGCCCAGGCTGGAGTGCAATGGTGCTGTACAAAAAATACAAAAACATTGGCCAGGCACGGTGGTGCCTGCAGTCCCAGCTACGTGGAGGCTGCAGTAGGAGGATGGCTTGAGCCTGCGAGGTGGAGGTTGCAGTGAGCCGAGATGGAGACACACTGTACTCCGGCCTGTGCAACAGACAGACCCTGTTTCGGAAGGAAACACTTCCTACCATGTCCTGCCACGAATACAGCTCTCTTTACTTCTCGACAGTTCTGTCAGTTTTTGCTGTGCAGATTTTGAAGCATGTTTTTGGGGCTGAATCTTGCCCTATGACCTGCCTCATTTCTAGGGTGCTTTCTGCATCACTCGACTCTGAACTCAACTTTTTTACTTTCGGTGTCTTCATGTATTTATGTGTTTGTGCGTCTCTTCTGGAACAGCGTTTGGTTTTGTGAAGATGCAGGCTGTAGCTTCTGCCTGCATCCCTGATGACCTGTGACCCCCTCAGGTCTCAGTCCGCCACCCACAGGGTTTCCCAGTGCCCTCCCTGCCCCCCGAGCTTTCTGTTGGAATACTAGAATCCTTTTCTCATCCCATTATTTTCATGTATTTGTTTGGGACATTTTACTCTTTTTCTGTTCTGTAATGCTTACCCTAGAAGTGAGAAGTGACACCACATATTCTTGACTTGGTGAATCCAGTTTTCAGTATTTGTCCGTATTGGACAACAGCACAGATACCGGAAGGTGCTGGTTCTGCTGACTTCCATCCCGAGTTCTGTGCTGCTGTCGTCGGATGTCTTGTCTTCCATGTAGTTTCCTGTTCACTGTGGTATTGTGTAATGTGCGTTATTCTGAATTATCCACATTTTTACTGCTTTCTTTGCTTCTCATCACTTAATGATTTTGGGGACCCCCCCACCCTTAGTTGGGGCTCACATTCCCTCTTCCTAGAGCACACTCCCTTGGATTTCCTCCAGTGAGGTCTGCTGGTGGTGAAGCTTTCTAATTTTATGTGCAGATTATTTTCAGAGGATGCACAGAGTTCAGGCAGCTGTTTTGTTTCAGCACATTACAAGTATTTCCCACTTCTCCTGACTTTGTTGCTTTTGAGTGTCACCTCCCAAAACGGCCTGGGCTTTCCCAGCCCCTGCCAGGTTTGCTGCTTCCCTGGTTTTTCTGTTATCACACTCATGTGTTTCCCTCGGCCACCCCCTCTGCATTTCACATTTTCCTCTCTCTTTGCTTCATTACCTTGGCCCGTCTGCCAGCTGCTGATTCTCTCTGTCTCTGAAGGACTTCTCACTTGCGGAGTTCCTGTTTGGAGTTTTGCGTCTTTTCAGGTGCAGGTCTTGGCCTCAGGTGTTTCCACGTGTGCCTTGGCTTTCCGTCTTGCTGTTCCCTGCGCCCGTCCTCCCGCGCCCGGCGCTCCTTCCCTTTAACGCCCTCCTCCTGCCTGTTTCACTGGGTGTATCTGAGCTGCCTGTCTGCTGTTGCATACTCTCTGGACGTTGTGTTTTCGGGGTCCCACCTCAGAGCAAGCCGAGGCCTGGGCTAAGCCTGCACCTTGGCAGGCAGGACCTTAGTTTAGTTTGCCTTTTCTGGACACCCGAGGGAGGGTAGCGGCACCCTGGGGTCTCTGACCTACGGTCAGCAGTGAGGGTTTTCCGGCCTGTCGGGCCCCTGGAGCTTGCCTGTGTTCCCCACCGAGAGAGGCAGGTGCGTGTCTTCCCTCTTCTCCCTGGAGCGGGCCTCTCAGAGCTGCTCATCAGGGCTGTGCTTTTGTCGGCACGCAGCTTCAGCTCTTGTCCCTACGGCCAGTGAAGGCTCAGAACAACACCGCGCAGCCTGTGTGTCTTACGTGAGTCGGCAGATTCTCCCAGCCCTGCAGCAGCTCAGGCCAGGCCGCCTCTGGAAAGGGCAGTGGAGGAGAAGGGGCATCCCGGCTGCCACTGTGTCGGGATGGAGCCTGGGGCCTGGGGAGGGAGGTGGGGCCCTGTGGGGGCTGCTGCACCGCAGTGAAGCAGAGGCCGACCAGGTGGTGGCACAGCAGCTGGGGACCCGCCGGCCTGTGGAGGCACTGGGATGGGACCAGTGGACTTGCTGGCAGAGGGGCCGCAGGGCTGCAGGCTTCTTGGACTGAGCCACCGGGAGGACGGAGTTGACCTTCCTTATAGAAAAAGTGTGCGTCCCGGGGCTGCCTGTGAAAGCTCATCTCTAAAGAGAGTGTTCTTCTTCCAGCCACCCCTTCGCTGTGAAGTTGCTTGCGCTTTGTAAGAAAGAAATCAAGAATTCAAAAGACATCCATAAACTGCTGTCAGGCATCTCAGTGTGAGTCTCAAGTGCTGCTGACCCCAGGGGGACTGCGGGGGGGGAACTGCGGGGGGAACTGCGGGGAGCCTCGCCGAGGCAGGAGTCAGCGGCCCCAGGGGGAACTGCAGGGAGCCTTG
>NW_022436988.1:210275-221027 GCF_009761245.1 Sapajus apella | reverse complement strand
CCGAGGCAGGAGTCAGCGGCCCCAGGGGGAACTGCGGGGGGCCTGGCTGAGGCAGGAGTCAGCGGCCCCAGGGGGAACTGCAGGGAGCCTTGCCAAGGCAGGAGTCAGCAGCTCCAGGCGGGAGAGGGGCGGTTAGTGCTCACCCTCACGCCTAGGTTGTGCATTCCAGTGTCCAGTGGGGCGAAGTGGGAGGCAAGGCAGCCCGGGTGTTGGTGGGGGGAGTCCCAAGAGAACAGGCAAGCCCCTCCCCGCGCCCTGGGGGGAGGGGAGGCCCCAGAAACGGGAGTTGTCGGTGGCTGCCCAGTTCTCCCATGTGCCCCGGGGGTTGCTGTTGAGCGCCTTGCTCTGCAGCGCTCAGGTGGGCCCTGGGCAGCGACAGGCACCTTGGCTGCTCTGTGGCCCCCTGAGGTGGGGGTCCTCATGGCAGGGCGGGAGCCCTGCAGGAGCTTCTCTGAGGTGTCCTCACTTCCCACTGTCGGCTTTTTCACACATACACACCTCTGGCTCGGGGCTCCAGGCCCGCACTGTGCTCACAGATCTGCTCTCCCTGGGCCTTCGCCTGGGCCTTGGGTCCTGGGTTTCCCGGGGTTGGGCTGTGCGGGACGGGGCTCACGCGGCGCCTGTGTGCGGCTCTGGGCAGGTTCTGCGGGATGGTGCAGTTTCCTGGCAGCGTGAGGAAGAGTGCCCTCTTGCAGCTGTGTCTGCTCCTTGGCCACCGCTTCCCGCCGGTGAGTGCCTGCCCCATTCACATGTGCTTGCCGTGTGGACTTGGGCCCCTGGTGACAAAAAGGCTTGGAAGGCACTGCCCGGTGGGTGTGCCTTCACGTCAGGCCCCTCGTTAGCACGCCCAGGGTGACACGTCACAGGCATACAGCTGTCAAGGGGCTCCTGACGTCACTGTACTGGCTTCAAGGAAAGACGTGTCTGGCTGGCATTTCCATGGGCAGTGGGATCTGGCTCAGGAGCTCCCAGAGGACCCAGTCTGAAGTGGTTCAGCCACACCTGGGGGCAGCGCCCTTCACTCCCAGCTCTCCCTGGCCGTTACATTTCTAGGGTTTCTTTTCTTCAGGCTGTAAAAAAACCTGTTGATCCAAAAGTGACATTTTCCAAAAACGTGAAAGTAATTTCACGTTATACGGTGGTTCTAGAAGTGGGGTGGCTGGACCCTCAGCACCTCTGGGGCTTCAGCAGTGCAGGTTCCTAGGCCCTGTCCTGCTGACTCAGGACCTCCAAGGGTGGGCCGGGGGCTCTGACCACCAGCTCACTGAGACATGATGACAGGTGAGATTGCTTCTCCGTAAGGGAGCAGGTTTGTGAATGGATCATTTAAACAAGAAGGACGTGACCTGCACTGCTGGAGTCTCACTGTGTCTGCGGAGGGAGGAGGTGGTTCATGGCGCAGCTCTGCTGTGGCTGGGAAGGGATGCGGGGTCAGCGCCCTCTTCCTGACACCTGTCACTGAGGGGGCTCCCTGGCCTGGCTCCTGTCGTCTCTGTGGGGTGGGGCAATGGCGTTTTCCTCCCACAAACGCACTGCGTCGCTGTCCCAGATCCGGAAGACCACGGCCAGCCAGGTGTACGAGATGGTGCTCACCTACAGTGACGTCGTGTCTGTGGATGTGTTGGATGAGGTGGTGGCGGTGCTCAGCGACACCGCATGGTGAGTGAAGCCCCTTCCTGCACGGCCACCTGGGCCTGGCACCGCCCCCTTCCTGTCCCCTCCGTGTCCACCTGTCTCTCTCAAATTCTCTGAAAGGAAGAGGAAGGAGGATTCTGGGGCCTCGACAGCCTCCGCTTGGGTTTAACGAGGCGGCAGTGGTGCTGAAGCTGAAGCCTCTTAACCGCCCCGTCCCTGAACACTGTCGAGTGTCAGAAGCAGCAGAGCATCCATCCCGCCAGGGGGACAGCTGCCTTCTTTCCCCTACAAGGCTGTCTGGTGGCCTGTGCACCGGACACCCGCCAGGGAGGCCCCTCTCCAGCTGTGTTGGAATAGGCCGCGTGAGCACCGGGTGGAAATCCAGAGGCACTGGCGGAAGCAGGAGGAAAACCTCTCCCCACGCCTCTGCTCTGAGGTCCAGCTCCTTCCCAGGGCCATGGGCCCTCAGGAGGCCACAGCGCCGCTCTCCATGTTTACTTGGACAGGCGCAGTTTCTGCAGCAGGGGCTGGCTTCCTTACCGTGGGTGGATTAGAGTGGCAGTTTTGAAAGATGCGTGTGTTGAGTGGGGGGTGGGAGAGTCTGAATGAGAAAGTGGAGCAGGGAGAGTGCAGGCTCAGGGGGTGCCCTGGGCCAACCAGGGTGGTCCTGGGAACTGCAGTGATGGTGCCATACGCACATGGGCATGTGTGCTCCCACACACACTCATGCTCACGCTGGCTCACGCACTCACGCTGGCTCGAACGCTCACACGCTCACACTGGCTCAAACATGCTCACACACGCTGACACACATGCTGACTTGCACACTTCTCTAAATGGGGAGCAGTCTTGTCACCCCGAGTTGGAGGTCAGGACTGAAGCACCCAGAGGCTGTGTGGGTGTCCACTTGGTGCAGCCAGCCTGGTGGAGTCCCAGGTGTCCTGCCCGTGGATGCTACTGTGTGGAGCGCCGACTGTGAGGGCCTCCGTGCTGACCCCAGGCGTTGGTGCAGGTCTGTGGGGTCTGTGCCCCGTCTAAGCCAGCGAGGACGTAGGTGATGCTCCCTAGGTGTCTCCTTGGATTAGGGACCTTCTGACAGGGCCGGGTTCCCATGGAGCTCACTTACTATGCAGCTGCTGTGGTCTCGGAGGACAGAAGGTACCTCTTGGCTTCAGAGCTTCTGCGAAGTTCTCTGGTTTGGGGAGGAGTGAGCATCTCTGCCCTTAAACAGAAACACGTGGTCCCAGGAGAAGAGCCGGGAGCAGCCGGGCTGCCATCTCAACCTCCATTGAGAGGTCGGCTGTCTTAACTACTGCGCTGGAGACAGGTTTTCTTTTCTTTTTTTTTTTTTAAGATGGGGTTTCACCATGATGGCAAGGCTGGTCTTGAACTCCTGACCTCAGGTGATCCACCCACCTCAGCCCCTCAAAGTGCTAGGATTACAGGCGTGAGCCACCGCGCCTGGCTCTGGAGACAGGTTTTTAAAAAACAAAGCACATTCTGGATCAGATTCTAAAATAATTGGCTTTGGGACAGTGAAGAGGTGAACGCCCTGCAGCCAGGTATGTGGAGCTGGGCGAGGCCTCCTCCATGGGGCTGGGAGGGCAGCCCCTCCTTCTGGAAAGGGGTCAGGCCCAAGGCTGGCTGGAGAATGTGCTCACCTGACGACTGCTCCTTGTGCCTGAGGGCTGGGCCGGTTGCAGATTCTGGGGTGGGTGTCCTTTCCCTGCCTTCCCCTATGTGAGCTGATGCACGGCTCTGCACACCTGAGGGTCCAAGGTGGGCACTGGCCTCACACAAGCCAGGCGTGTGAAGTCAGGCACCCTGAGCCGGGCGAGGTCTCCTCCAGCAGGGCTGGGCGAGGCGGCGCTCCCTGTCCTCACAGGCTCCTGTCCTCACAGGCCCCCGCCCCGTCCTCACGGGCCCCCCGTCCTCACGGGCCCCCCCCCCCCCGGGCCCGGCCACCCGGCGCGCCCCCCCCTCCCAGGCGCCTCCCCCCACCTCCCGGGCCCCCCTCCACACGGGCCCCCCGTCCTCACGGGCCCCCCTCCTCATGGGCTCCCTGTCCTCACAGGAACGCAGAGCTCGCAGTCGTCAGAGAGCCACGCAACCGCCTGTGTGACCTCCTGGGCGTGCCCAGGCCCCAGCTGGTGCCCAAGGTAACCCTTCACTTCCACAGCATGAGGTGACTGTGCTTCCCTGAGCTCCGAACGTTCTGGGGCCAGCGGCTGTGCTCAGCTTCTGACAGCGGCCCCTCCCCTCTTCTCACGTCAGGACCCCTGGGAGTACGGGACTGGTGGAGCTGCCTTCTCTGGCCGCTGCCCACGCCTTGGGCCCCTGTGGCACCAAGGCCACTTGCTTGGGGTGTGTTTTGTGGGCCGGGGGCTTGGTGGGACTGGAATCAGCTTGATCCAGGCCCCTTATGACTGGCCCTGGGGTCTGTTTGTGCTCCAAGTGCCAGGAGTTCCCCCTTACCCCTCCTCACCTGCCTCCCTTGCGTGGGGCCGGGGCTGGGTGCAGAGACCCTCAGGAGCCCCCGTGCTCCTCGCAGCCCTCCACTCTTCTGCCAAAGTAACAAAGGAGTGCAGTTCTCAGGGACGCTGGGGCCCGGGGTTGCCGCCTGTCTCTCTAGTTCCAGGGCTGGCTCCTCCTTCCTCTCAGCCCCCTTTCATACGGCAGGAGGCCATGTCTGAGAGGGAGAAGAATCACGTCCAGATACGCAGGGTCCGTGGGGACGGGCTGAGCATCGGGACACAGCCTCCCCCATTTCTGTCTGTAAAGGCCAAACTCAGCAGCAGACCTTGGAATTAAATGTGCTTTTTACATTGGTATTGGGACAGATGTCAAACATGCGTGAGTGCAGGTTAGGAGCAGTGCGGTAAACCTCCCTTCTGCTCGCTCCTCAGAGACTGCATCTGCAGACAGGGTGCCCTCGGGCAGCGCGTTAGTCAAGAGCACCTGCCGGCCACACAGCTGGGGCTCCCGGGTGTGCGGGGAACGGCACAGACGCAGTTTCCAGCAGGAACCCAGTGTCGGCGTCAGTCCCCGCATGGGGTGCAGAGGGGCGAGGGTCCCTGGCTGGGAGCGGTGGGTGATGGAACTGACCGGCCTGACCCCATCTTGTCTCTTCTGCAGCCTGGTGCCTGCTGAAGCCAGTCCTGGAGCCTGCACTCACCCTGCCTGGTGGGGATGTCTCGTTCCTGGGGGAGCCCGGTGCAGGGAGCCTGGCCGAGTGGTGCCTCCAGCTCTCCAGCTGCGGAAGGGTAGCGCTGGCCCTTGGAGGCTGTCACCAGGTGATGGCTTTTCCTCCTCTGCACCTGCACTGCAGTGACTTGGGGTGTCACTGTTTCTGCCTTTTCTTGAACACAAATGTGCTTCCTATAAAATCATGTACTAAGAAGTTCCTGCCTTTGTCTCTGTGCCTGATGCGTGTAGGGTGATGCAGAGGCTCACTGCCTGGGCGTCAGCCAGACAGGACGTGGGCTCTACTCCTCCTGCCTGGAGACCAGACACCCTTCTCGCCTGTGTGGCCCCTGCTGCGGGGTCTGCTGGCCATAGGTGGTGCTCCAACCAGTCTCTGCTGTGGAGGTGCAGATGTTTACACTGAGCGAGATTAATGTTGATAAGTCAGGGGTCCAGATGCCAGAGGCCTGACAAGCCCTGGTGGGGGTGCAGTCCTCCCACCTGCCCACACGTGGGCATGGGGCACATGGTGCAGGCGTCACTTAGTGTGCAGACCAGTTGCTTCACAAATGTCTGCTGCAAGGGGAATCATCAGAATCCAGTGTGTGCACCTCTACAATAATGTGGGAAATACCCTTCTCAAAAAAATGGCACCGTCTTACTAGAGCCAGTGCAGAGGCGGCCTTCGTCTCTGTGTCTGAGCTCGTGCTGGTCCATCCCAAAGCTGGTGAGGGGAACGTATGTGCAGATTTCACAGTGCTAGCTACCCACAGCCGTCTACCCGGGGCCTGTGCTGTGCTCACAGGGCTTGAGGTGCAGAGCCACCCCCAGCAGCACTGAGGAAGCCCCAGGTGTGGTCACTCAGAGGCCCAAGGGGAGGACTTGGGTGAAGAGCCCAGGGGTGCTGGGTGCATGGTGTAGCTCCCCGGCCTGCTGTCTCATGTGGGGGATGGGGCCTGGGCACAGGATGGGGGCAGGTCCAGAACTGGGAGATGCCGCCCACATCCTTGAGGCCATCATGACCACAAGGCCAGGACTGTGACCATCCATGCAGGATGTATGTGGTGACTTGGCCACACAGGAGTGTGAGAGTTAGCATACTACTGCCCCTGTACTCGACCTGCTAGCCAATAATCTTTATCCCAACATTTTATTCAAATCTTAAAATAGTCGTCCTTCTCAAACTAAGTGGGGAGTTGTTTTCTGTCCCCTTAATTGGCTGAGCATCCTAGGTGACCAGGCCCAGCCTTGGCCACGAGTCAACACGGTGGAAAAGGCTTGGCTTCTGTGGTCAGCACATGAGACTCCGCGGTTGCACCTGCCAAGTGCAGAGTGGGTGCACCATCGCCGTGCCTGCAGCTCACGAGGCTCCTGCTAGCCTGGGATGCACTGAGGATAGAGGGAACAAGTGGCTTCTGAGGAAAACACATGAACTGTTCTTAGTGCAGTCAAAAGAAGAGTAGGAGAAACGGCATTTTAAGGCATGGAGGCAGGTTGATTCCCCTCCCAGACCCATCAGTGACACTGTGTGGGAAAGCAGTTCTTTCAGTGTGGGTCTGACTTGGCCACTGCCTCTGTCCTGCTGGCTCCCATCCATCGCTGGGGCCCTTTGCTCACCAGACACCTGGGGGCCTGGAAAGCCCTCCTTCATTCAGCAGCTGTTTTTGGACCCCAGCTGGGTCCAGGTGCTAGAATTTGGCAAGGAACCCCTCGCTCACATGATAGCTGGGGCAGACAACAGCAAATGAACAAACCAGCACCATCAGGCAGGCAACACTGAGTGCTATGAAAAGATAAAGCGGGCAATGGAATGGGGTGCTGAGTGTTGGCTCCTACAAGAGGAGATGTTCAGAAAACCTCTCTGAAGGGGCAGCATTTGGGCAGAAGTCCAAACAAACAAACATGCCCAATGGCAGAAAAGAGAGTGCTTGTGGTCCCAGAAGTGGAGCAAGCTTTGTGAGTTTAGAGAGCAGGAAGAAGCCAGTATCCCTGGAACCGGGGAGCTAGTATGGGATATGTGCACCCAAAAACATGTTCTAGGCACGAACCAGAAACCCTCCATGTGAGACCAGAGACCTTGGAGATCCTGAGGGTTTTTGCTGAGCCCTGAAGTCCAGTCATGATGTTTTGATGATAGCAAGATGGAAAAGAGAATGTAAGGCCCAGGGTCAGATCTAATAGGAGACCCTACGTAAAGCTGGGACCCTACATAAATCTTTCTCAAAGGAACAGCAACTCGATCTCTGCTGAAGTGGCCTTCATTAGCACTACCTGTATAATCCCCAAAACTCCTAAAGTGGAAAATTTGATTGAACTGGCCCCGATCAGTGGTATTCCCAGACAAGGGGCAGAAGATGCAAATACAAACCTCTCTGGAAGAATATAGGCTGTAATATGAATATACTTTTGAGAAAGGCCAGAAATTATCAAGAAGAGACTGGGAAAAAAAGCCCCTAGAGATGTAAGAAGTGAAATTAAAAGCTCAATGGATAGCTTAGACACAGCTGAAGAGAGAATTAGAAAACTGGAAGATCTGAAAAAATTATCCGGAGAACTGGAAAATACGAAAGCAACATCAAGAGACACTGAAGAATGTCTAACCTTTGTGTAATTGGGGTCTTAGAATGAAATGAAATGATGCAAATACTCCATGCTGGCATGCAACAGTCCTCAGATACAGAAGCCTAACAGTCTCAAACATTTAGACTTGTCACAGTGAAACTGCAGAACTGTTAAGTGGGACGGAGCGATATAAACAACTACCAATTTCCCAGCAGCAGCACTGGAGTTGAGGAACAAGTAGACCAAGATCTTCATTATGCTGCGAGAAGGTAGCTGTTACCTTGCTTGAATTGTGCCCACAACATAACATCAAAAGAGAACACAACTAAGTCATTCAGATAAACATATGCTGTTCTAAGGCATGTCTGGTTCCTTAATCTTAGCTTAGTATCTGGGGTTGAGTCATTTGTTGTTAGAGCTGTCCTGTGTATTGCAGGGTGTTCAGCAACAGCCCAGATGGCAGTAGCCATCCCCTACCCAGCTGTGACAGAAAAAAATGGCTGCAGACATTGCCAGTTATCTTCTGGGGGGCGAATTCATCCCTGGCCAAGAAGCGCTGCTCTGGTGGATAAACTTTAGGCAGGAAGGAAAATGATCACAGTTGGATAGTTGGAGGAATGGTGACCCAGGAAAGCAATAAAACGTGACCATAAAGACATAGAAAGACAGCTTATTTGTGGACTTTTTTTTAAGCACATAGAATTGCTTAAAATGGACAACAGCAGCATATGAATCAGCGGCAGAGTTGGTGGCTGAATTTAGAGCATCTTAAGTTCTTATGTTCTGGAACAAAGTGCAGATAACTCAGTTATCAGCTAAGCGTGCATGTGGAAGTATTCAGAGTTGCACACAAAGAGTTAATACATGGGGAAGAAAACTTCTTTACTAATCGGGGAGAAATGGAACAAGAATAAAAAATACGCCATCAAAATATGCAAGAACGGCAAGAGGAAAAGGCAGAACAAGCGTTTTTTTGAGACAGAGTCTCACTCCATCACCAGGCGCCAGGCTGGAGTGCAGTAGCACAACCTCGGCTCACTGCAGCCTCCGCCTCCCGGGTTCAAGCAATTCTCCTGCCTCAGCCTCCCGAGTAGCTGGGACTACAGGCGTGCATCGCCACACCCAGCTGATTTTTTTGTATTTTTAGTAGAGACGGGGTTTCACCATGTTGGCCAGGATGGTCTCGATCTCTCGACCTTGTGATCTGCCCGCCTTGGCCTCCCAAAGTGCTGGGATTACAGGTGTGAGCCACTGCGCCCAGCCAGAATGAGCTTTTAAAAAAAAATACACTAGAAATATATTAGGACACAATAAATGTAAATGGATTAAAACCTCTATGTCAATGACAAAGTTTTACAGTTAAAGGAAGGCAAATAAGTGTTATTAGGAATAGATTACTATATGATGATTAAAGGTTCAGTTCAACAGGAAGACAGAACTTTCCTACACTTGTAACACAGTCTCAATAAAGCAAACATTCAGGAAATTGATCATCTACTACCATAGTGTATTTTATTGAGTTGATACAGTTCAATAAAGTGCAATAAGGCACTGTTGAAGAAGGAAAGCTTGACCTAATGGACAGTTATGGAACCCAAGTGTGTGTATGTACACACAAATTTTTAAAAGATGTTTTTAAAAATCTTTAAAATAAATAAAACTATAAAATATATAATGAAAGCTAATAATCACAACAGGTAGAATTCACCTAAAGTGGTGCTTAAGCAATTCTGAAGTCTTGAATTATACATTAGAGAAGAAAGGCTGGAAATTAATGAGCGGAACACACAAGCAGCTGGATTAGCTGAAAAGAAAGTGGAATAACTGTGGAGCAGGACGTGTGAAAAGGAAGCATAATAGAGACTCAGCGAACCCAAATGGTGCATCCGTGAAAAGACCTACCTGGGAGCAGCTGCCGTGGGTCTGTCAGCTGAAGTGAAGGAAGTCCTGGCCCTCCTGCAAGTGCAGCGACCTCAGGTTGTCCTCAAAGGCTCCTCCTGTGAGGTCCTGTTGGAAGCAGCAGATTCCGCTCAGTCCGGCCTCTCCTGGCTGCGGGAGGCCACTGTGGAGCCTCCTCCCGGGGCCAGGGTTTGGAGGTGGCCTGTGTCCACCTGTCGGGAGGTCTACTACGAACTCCTCCTCTTCTGCCAATAGTGCAGACAAGGGCCAGAGAGGGCAGCAGCTGGCACTGCTTGTACTACAGGCCCTGTTGGTCACCACAGGGGAGGTCCCCTGCCTCCTGGCCTTGCCTCTCTGGAGAAGGTGGCTGACTCCCTGGGGGCCATCGGAGTAGACTGAGACTTAACGGGCAATGCCTCTGCTGTTCATCCAGGGCAGACCCGCCTTCCCTCGACACACACACACACACCCCCCCCTACGGGAGCCAGGAGTGGGAGGAGGCCCCTCAGACAGAAACGGCATCGCAGGACCATCAGCTGCTGGCCTCTGTCCTCCCCACCCCTGCAGTGGAGTGAGGGCCGTGACGCCAGGTCCCTGGATGTTCCATCTTGTGCTGTGTGCCGGCCTTGGCCAGGTCACCTGCCCTCCTCTATGAGGCCACAGCAGGTGTGCAGAAATGCCTTTCAGATGTGCCTTGCACCCCAGCACCTCCTGAATAAGTTCCTGAAGCCAGAGCCCAGCACAGTGGTGGACACGAGTCTCTGGCCTCTGGCAGGATGCAGGAGGCACCATGTGTTCCTGTCACAGTCCTCTGTCCTTGGGCCCAGCAGGAGGATATGAGCCTGGCCGCGCTTCCTGCCCCTGCCACACGAGAATCCATTACAAGGCCTACCACTGCTGTCACTCAAACGAAATGTTTTCCTTCCTGGAAAACATTTCCACACACTCTGCTGCCATCTATCCTTCCTCCCTTGTCTCTGCTCTGGAGTCTGCAAAGGAAACACAGCAGCACGACTCCTATCTCAGTCTCCCCTGAGGTGGCCTTCGTTAATACCACCTGGAAGATCCCTGAAACTCGTCAAATGGAAAATGTGACTGAATTCGTTCTGATCGGTGGTATTCCCAGACAAGGGGCAGAAAACGTAAATACAAAACCTCTGTGGAAGGATGTAGGCTATAACGTGCCCCTCAGGGAATAAGGAGGCCCGAGGATGGGGTGTGGGGAGGGGACAGCCGACCCGCGGAGCCATCAAAACATCACATTTATCAAGTTCACAGTTTCATGTGAGCACCCGAGATCATGACAACAGTGATATCACAGGTCACCATGACAGACACAGTGACAGTCTGACGTATTGCGAGAGCCACCGCAATGAGACGTGAAGTAGGCGTGCTGCTGGGGGCACTACCAATGGGCTCGTTCTAGCAGGGTGGCCGCCTGCCTGTAACTCCTGCCCCGGTGGGGAGGCCACA
>NW_022436988.1:202685-210265 GCF_009761245.1 Sapajus apella | reverse complement strand
TGGTGGGGAGGCCTCACGCCTGTAACTCCTGCCCCGGTGGGGAGGCCACATGCCTTTACTCGTAAAGCGCGTAGTGAAGGGCAGTAAAATGAGATGCGTCGGTCGTTGCCAAAAAGCTGTGCCTGTGAGGCCGTGTTCTGTTCTGACTCACCTTCTGCTGCCTGGACGTGCATTCATTGTGTATGACAAGTCACTGTGGCCGGGCAGTGCAGTCCAACACACACTGACCTCACAGCTTCTGTGGGGTGGGAACCATGACCCACCCTGGTGTGGTGTTCCCACCATCCCGGCATCCGTGTCTGTGTGTCCCCTGCAACCCCTCAACAGTACTGCTCGGGGCTTGACTCACTCTATCACCCACTCGGTTATTTACCAACGATATGGAAAGCAAAAAAAAAGCAGGGGTTGCAATCCCAGTTTCTGATAAACAGACTTTAAACCAACAAAGATAAAGACAAAAGCATTACATAATGGTAAAGGGATCAATGCAACAAGAGCTAACTATCCTAAATATACATGCAGCCAAGACAGGAGATTAATAAAACAAGTTCTTAGAGATCTACAAAGAGACTTAGACTCCCACACAATAATAATGGGAAACTTTTAAAACCCCACTGTCAATATTAGATCAGTGAGAAAATTAACAAGGATATTCAAGACTTGAACTCAGCGCTGGACCGAGTGGACCTAACAGACATCCATAGACCTCTCCACCCCAAACCAACAGAATATACATTCTTCTCGGCACCACACTGCACTTATGCCGAGATTGACCACGTAATTGGGAGTAAAACACTGCTCAGCAAATGCAAACGAACAGAAATTATAACGGTCTCTCAGACCACAGTGCAATCGAAGTAGAACTCAGGATTAAGAAACTCACTCAAGGCCAGGCACGGTGGCTCACGTCTGTAATCCCAGAACTTTGAGAGGCCGAGGCAGGCAGATCACGAGGTCAAGATATCAACGCCATCCTGGCCAACATGGTGAAACCCCATCTCTATTAAAATTACAAAAATTAGCTGGGCATACTGGTGCACACCTGCAGTCCCAGCTACTCAGGAGGCTGAGGCAGGAGAATCACTTGAACCCGGGAGGTGGAGGTTGCAGTGAGCCAAGGTCACGCCACTGCACTCCAGCCTGGGGACAGAGCAAGACTGTCTCAAAACAGAACCTCAAAACCGCACAACTACATGGAAACTGAACAACCTGCTCCTGAATGACTTCTGGGTAAATAATGAAATTAAGGCAGAAATAACAAAGTTCTTCAAAACCAGCGAGAATAGAGAGAAAACATACCAGGATAGCTAAAGCAGTGTCAAGAGGAAAATTTATAGCACTAAGTGCCCACATCAGACAGCAGGGAAGATCTAAAATCGACATCACAGCTGAAAGAGCTAGAGAAGCAAGGACAAGTAAATTCAAAAGCTAGCAGAAGACAAGAAATAACTAAGATCAGAGCAGAATTGAAGGAGATAGAGACACAAAAAAACCTTGAAAAAATCAATGAATCCAGGAGCTGGTGTTTTGAAAATATTAACAAAACAGACTGCTAGCCAGACTAACAAAAGAAGAATCAAGCAGACACCATAAAAAATGATAAAGGGGATATCACCACTGATCCCACAGAAATAGAAACTACCATCAGAGAATACTAGAAATGCCTCTATGCAAACTAGAAAATCTAGATGGAATGGATAAACTCCTGGGTATACACACCCTCCAAAGACTAAACCAGGAAGAAGTTGAATCCCTGAAAAGATCAATAACAAGTTCTGAAATTGAGGCAGTAATTAATAGCCTACCAACCAAAAAAAAGCCCAGGACCAGACGGATTCACAGTGGAATTCTACCAGAGGTAAAAAGAGGAGCTGATACAACTTCTTCTGAAACTATTCCAAACGATAGAAAAGGAGGGACGCCTCCCTAACGCATTTTATGAGGCCAGCATCATCCTGATTCCAGAACCTGGCAGAGACACAGGAAAAGAAAATTTCAGGCCAATATCCCTGATGAACGTTGATGCAAAAATTCTCAATAAAATACTAGGAAATCGAATCCAGCAGCACATCAAAAAGCTTATCCACCATGATCAAGTCAGCTTCATCCCTGGGATGCAAGGCTGGTTCAACATTTGCAAATCAGTAAATGTAATACATCACATTAACAGAACCAAAGACAAAACCCACCTGATTCCCTCAATAGATGCAGAAAAGGCCTTCAATAAAATTCAATACTCCTTTGTGCTGAAAACTCCCAATAAACTAGGTATTGATGTAACATAAAATGTTAAGAGCTATTTGTGACAAACCCATAGCCGATATATCATACTGAATGAGCAAAAGCCGGAAGCATTCCCTTTGAAAACTAGCACAAGACAAGGATGCCCTCTGTCACCACTCCTATTCAACATAGGATTGGAAGTTCTCGCGCAGGGCAAGCAGGCAAGAGAAAGAAATAAAGGGTATTCAGATAGGAAAAGAGGAAGTCAAATTGTCTCTGTTGTGCAGACGACATGATTGTATATTCAGAAAACCCCGTCATCTGAAGCCCAAAAACTCCTTAAGCTGATAAGCAACTTCAGCAAAGTCTCAGAATACAATATTAATGTGCAAAAATCACAAGCATTCCTATATACCAATAACTGACAGCCAAATCATGGGCAAACTCCCATTCACAATTGCTACAATGAAAATAAAATATTTAGAAGTACAACTTACAAGGAGAACTACAAACCACTTCTCAAGGAAATAAATAAGAGAGGACACAAATGGAAAAAATTTACATGCTCGTGGGTAGGAAGAATCAATAAAGTAATTTATGGCCATAAAGTAATTTATAGATTCAGTACTCTTCCCATCAAGCTACTACTGACTTTCTTCACAGAACTAGAAAAAACCTTAAATTTCATAGGGAACCAAAAAGGAGCCTATATAGCCAAGACAATCCTAAGCAAAAGGAACAAAGCTGAAGGCATCAAACTACCTGACTTAAACTATACTATAGGGCTACAGTAACCAAAACAGTATGGAACTGGTACCTAAACAGATACATAAACCAATGGAACAAAACGGATGCCTCAAAGATAACACCACACATCTACAACCATCTGATTTAATAAATGGTGCTGGGAAAACTGGCTAGCCATGTGCAGAAAACAAACTGGACCCCTTCCTTACACCTTACACAAAAATTAACTCAAGATGGATTAAAGACTTAAACCTAAAACCATAAATACTCTAAGGGAAAACCTAGGCAGTACCATTTGGGACATAGGCACTGGCAAAGACTTCATGAGTGAACTACCAAAAGCAATGGCAACAAAAACCAAAACTGACAGATGGGACCTAATTAAAGAGAGTCTGCACAGCAAAAGAAAGCACCATCAGAGTGAACAGGCAGCCTACGGAGGAGAGAAGATTTCTGCAATCTCCATCTGACAAAGGTCTAATATCTAGAATCTACAAGGAACCTAAATTTACAAGAAAAAAACCCCATCCAAAAGTGGGCAAAGGATAGGAACACACTTCTCAAGACATTTATGAGGCCAACAAACATATTTCTAAAAGCTCATCATCACTGGTCATTAGAGACGTGCAAATCAAAACCACAGGGAGATACCATCTCGCGCCACTTAGAACAGCGATCATTAAAAAGTCAGGAAACAACAGATGCTGGCATGATGTGGAGAAATAGGAGCGCTTTTATACTCTTGGTTGGAGTGTAAATTAGTTCATTGTGGAAGACAGTGTGGCAATTCCTCAAGGATCTAGAACCAGAAATGCTGTTTGACCCAGCAGTTCCATTACTGGGTATACACCCAAAGGATTGTAAATTACTCGGTAAAGACACACGCACACGTACGTTTACTGCAGCACTGTTCACAATAGCAAAGACTTGGAACCAACCCAAATGCCCATCAGTGATAAACTGGATAAAAAAATGTGGCACATAGACACCATGGAATACTATGCAGCCATAAAAAAGAATGTGTTCATGTCCTTTGCAGGAACATGGATGTATAGGAAACTAACACAGGAACAGAAAACCAAATGCCGCGTGTTCTCACTCAAAGTGGGAGCTGAACAATGAGAACACATGGACACAGGGAGGGGAGCATCACATACCAGCGTCTGTTGTGGGGTGGGGGACAAGGGAAGGGAGAGCATTAGAACAAATACCTAATGTGTGCAGGCTTAAAACCTAGATGACAGATGGACAGGTGCAGCAGACCACCGTGACACACGTGTGACTATGTAACGAACCTGCACATTCATATTCAGCACATGTATCCCAGAACATCAATAAAAAACAAACCCACTCCCCCCAGCCCTCCCCGCAGCCAGCCTGGACTCCCCACATTTGGGGGAAAAGGCTGCATTTGGAGCCCAAGGTGCCCGTCACGTGCCCACCCCAGGTGAGGCTCGTTCACGCTCGGGGCCTTAGGACACCCCTGGTGTGGCCGCCTTAGGACACCCCTGGTGTGGCCGCCTCCGTCCACAGGAGCTGAAGGGCCTGGCCTTGGCCTCTCAGACCTGGCATCAGCGGGCCTGTGGTTTGCAAGTTTGTAACATGTTGGCTTCACAGGGAAGACAGAAAGAGACAGGCATCCATCCCCCCAGGCCTGTGCAGGCCACCCTCCAGCTGCCCAGGGCATCGGCCGCTGTCCCTGGCCCGGCCTGTGGTGCCATTGTGGACAGCTGCAGCACCTGTCCCCACACCCACCATGGCGTGGCTGGGGTGTCGTCCCAGACCACACAGTCACTGCATGGCAGGGTGGGTGTCCATGTGGCAGAACCCGAAACCTGCAGCCTACCCCCCACCCCGCCACCCGCTTCCTAGGGCCCCACACTCACCAGCTTCACGCAGATGATGAAGGGTGGCCGGGCGGCTCGGAAGTGCAGGATGGGGATGCGGGGCTTGGGCCTTTCCTTAGAGTAAGAGTGGCCATCAGTCCTGCCATCCCAGGAGAGATGCCCTTGGGGTGTGCACAGCCACTGAGTCTGCCCCCACGGGCCTGGGGCTCCGTCAGGGCAGGACCCATGGTCCCCACCACCCCGCCCGGCCCCGTGACAGCCAACTGCAGAACTGACCAGGGTGGGCTACCCAAGTCCCAGACCCACGAGGGAGAGTGGGGTTCTCCTCAAGGGAGGGGCGCTGGGTTGCCCGGAGGCCGGGAGGAGGCGGGTGACCCCGAGGGTGACGCCGCGCGGCCCCGCACACCTGGGAGTCCTCGTGGCAGTAGAAGCCTTTCCTGATTTTGTTCTCGTCCACGTCACAGAATGCCACCACCTGGGGACAGGCACAGAAGGGCAGCTCTGGCGGGGTCGGGGATCAGGGTGGGCAGGGTCCGGGGGCGGAGCAGGGGGATCCGGTTCCCACCTTGCGTTGGTTGGCGGCCGTCAGGCTGCGGTAGAGCCGGCGCCCCTGCTTGCCGGCGTTCCAGATGGTGAAGGCTGCCCAGTGGGGCAGGGCCCGCTCTTCCAGGAAGCGGACACGGTGGGTCCAGATGGTCAACCTGCGGTGGAGAGGAGGGTGACTGGCAGGGCGGGGCCCCCGCGCCTCCTCGTGCCCTCTCGGTCCGAGATTGACACAGGCGCCGCTGCCGGGGGTGGGGGGCACCGGCCGGTGCCTGAGGGAGACTGGCTGCCCTAGAGTCACCTGTCCCGGCTGGAGGCAGCCACACTACTAGGCAGGGACCCGCCCCTTCCATCTGGAAGGTTCTGGAAGGCGGAATTTCTGTGGGACGCAGAGGACTGGACTTGACCCAGTTCCGGTTTCCCATTGAAACCTCTGTCCATAAGGGCACACGCGCCCATCCCATAAAATCGCAGCATTCACACGTGGACGCGACCTGCCTCGGGGTCGCTGCCCCCAGAGCGCTTCCACTCCCCTGGGCCCCTGGTCTCTGTTCTTTCTGCCTCTGCTGTGACAGGCAGACCCTGGGTCGCTGTCCTGGGGACAGGCTCCTTCCTATGACCCGCTGCTCTGCCAGCCGCATCACTGCCCGGACCCCCCGCTGGGCCAGGCCCTTCCCGCCCCACCCTCTGTCCTCCCGCCCCAGCCCCTCCCCATGCGCCCCCATCGCTGTTGGCCGCCACCTGTGGGGCCTCTCCCTCGAGCCTGCTTCTGAGGCTGCCCAGGCGGACCCCATTTTGAAGCCCCAGGAGCTAGAGGGGCCAGAAGCTAGAGGGGCTAGGGGACACAGAAGCCAGATCGGCCTGGGATGTGTCCCTGACGCCGCCCTCCCCAACTGCTGTGGTGCAGCCATGCTGACCCGTGCCTGGCAGGCCCTGACCTGGCCAAGTCTGGGGTGCCCTCTGCTCTGTCAAGGGAGCTGTGTCCATGGGAACCTCCTCTGGGGTGGGGTCTGGGCCATGCCTCGCTGGGTCTCGGAGACACGATGCTGGTGACGGGTCCCCCGAACAGGGCCCTCGTGGGTTCAGCCTCGGGACTGGGGCAGGATTCGGCTGTTCTGTGATTTACCGCCTCCCAGGGTACACGCAGATGTTTTAGTCACGGGGTGGTGCTGGGCTTCTGCGATTTCAGGGGGCTCCCCAGGAGCTCTGGGCTCCTGTAGGGGAATGACCCCCTCACCCTGGACCTCGGACCATCTGTTGTGTGGCCGTTTAGCACACTTCTGAGAGAAACGCACAAGCCAGATGTACTTCAGCCCCCAAAACACCACCCAGGGACAGCCAGGCAACGCACAGCCCTGGCGCCATCCGAGAAAATGAGAGCCGTTCCCAAGGACCAGAGAGCAGTGAACGTCACGGAGTGAAGTCTAAAACAAACACGGATGAGATGCTTGGCACGAGGAGGCGGCCAGGAGCCTCAGAAAGGAATCGTTAATGCCGTTTCCATTTAAGGTAGAGAATGCAGACCTTCCTAGACAGACGATCCCAGGGTCGGGGTCAAAGGGTAGGGCAGAAGTGGGGAAGTGGGGCGAAGGCTGGGGGGAAGTGGGGCGTGCTGCCCCTGAGGCCCCTGACAGGAAGGGGCTGTGGGATCCTGGTGGCCGCCCGGCTGACTTTTGACTCCCCCCAACCCTGTGGCGCCCCATTTGCAGGAGAGCCCCCACAGGCAGTGGGATGGGGGGAGCTGCAGGCTTAGGAGGTGTCAGGGAGGTCCCGCCTGGAGTCCACCTTTCCTCCCCGTCTTCTGTAGCTGCCTCAACTCCCAACCCGCCTGGGACACAGGGACGTCCTGTCCCCATCAGTGACTAGAGGGCACTGAAGTATGCACGTGTGTGTGTGTGTGTGTGTGTGTGTGTGTGTGTGTGTATGTATGGCATGTGTACAGTGTGTGCCTTTGTGCAGGGAGTACGTGCCCGTACTGTGCAGATGTGTGTACATGCACGTGTACCCGTGTGTGCAGTGATGGCACATGCATGCAGTGTGTGTGTATGGCATGTGTGCATGCATACAGTGAGTGCATGTGCATATATGCAGTGTGTGCATGTACAGCATGAATGCATGTATGCAGTGAGCTCGTGTGCATACAGTGAGCTCGTGTGTGCATGTATAGTGAGCTTGTGTGTGCATGTATGCAGTGTGCATGGCGTGAGTGCACATATGCAG
>NW_022436988.1:194928-202675 GCF_009761245.1 Sapajus apella | reverse complement strand
CCCGCGTGTACTGTGTGAATGTGTGTGCATGTATGCAGTGAATGCGTGTGCCCGTGTGTACTGTGTGAATGTGTGTGCATGCCATTTAAGTGCATTTGTGCAGCGAGCGTGAGTG
Source organism: Sapajus apella (assembly GCF_009761245.1). NCBI lineage: Eukaryota > Metazoa > Chordata > Mammalia > Primates > Cebidae > Sapajus > Sapajus apella. The sequence continues at coordinate 202,560 of NW_022436988.1, read as the reverse complement.
CCATGAGTACGTGTACACACGTTTGTGCACGTGTGTGCATGTGTGGTCTGTGTGCATGTGTGGTCTGTGTGCATGTGCAGTGAGTGTGTGTGTGTCTGACTGTATGTGAACCTGGGCTGGGACAGACAACTGTGAGGACCTGCCCACCAGGTGACGTGGCCTGGCCGAGTTTTGCCATCTTGTCCTCAGCAGGCCGGGGCTGTTGGGTGTCTCTTGAGGGGACAAACCTGATCCTCCTCATGGACCCACATCAGCTCGGGGCCCCGTGGGGTTCATGCAGGAGGAAGGCAGTCCAGGCTCCGGTAGATGTGAAGTCGGGGAGCCTCTGATGCCCCGTCCCCTGGGCTTTCCCAGGGGTCTCCAGTCTGAAAATGTTGGCCCGTTATAGGAAAATAAAATTTAGAAACAGCCATGACGAAACGTCTGTTACCTGTTCATGCTTACCCCCATTTTTCACGTTTTAAAAAGTTCTTACATTAATTAGGGATAACAGGCCCCTGCACCTTTCCTTTTACGTCCTCAGAGGAAGCCGTGGCCGCAACTCAGGACTGGGAAAGGCAGAAACCCAGTTTTTCCCAAAAGCACAAATCAGCATTTCTGGGAATCTTTGCAGGAGCGGCAGAGCCACGGACACACACTGTCCAAGGCAGCGCCAAGGTGCTGGTGGGCGTGGGCAGGAAGAGGGAGAGCTTCACTCAGCACCAGCAGCGATGCTAAAGCTCACAGCAGGCGAACCAAGAGATCTACACACCCTGCAGTGTAGATGCGGGAGGGAGCATGATGCCCCCAACAGGGAACCTCGTGGCTCTGCAGTCCCCCAGCCCCACCCCATGACCCCGGACCCGAGACCCCCTGGGAAGGTCGTTTCCACCTGAGGAGCCAGGTTCTTGCCAAGAGCCTCGACCCCGTCACGGCAGGCTGGGGCCATGGCGGCTCCCACACGCAGACCACCCTAGTCGGGGTCTTGAGAGCCTGGGGGCCCCGGGTACCTGCGGTGGCCACGACGCCGGCGTCGGACAGCAGCCTGTGTACCAACCCAGCGCCGGCAGCAGCAGCCCAGGTGGCCGAGGCCTGCGTGTGCCGCACGTTCTAAGGAAGGAATTCTAGATGTGGCAGCTTCACGGGATCTACCTCACCCCGCCACGGCTCCAGTGCAGCCACACAGCATCCCCAGGCCCACGTGGCTGTGCCTGATGGCAACGCGGGGGAGGAAGCTGGGCCCCACAGCCTGGGCGTGTCCTCACTGGGTGCTGTGATCCCCAGGCCGTGCCTCCGCCACCCCCCACGGCAGCCGCGCTCCCCCAGGCCTGTCGTCTCAGCCAGCATCCCCCCCTGCCGAGACTCCTGCCAGGTTAAAGGGAGAGCAGGATTTCAAAGGAACCCAGCACCAGCACTAGCGTGGTCATTTAACCTCACAGACACGAGGAGGACATTCACCCTGGTGCTCCCTGGTGCCTTTGGGAACCGCCCCTGCGCGAACGCCAAGCCCCCAGCACCCTGGGGATGTGCCGTTTTCCTACCAGACCCTGTGTCTCAAGGCAGAGCCCCGACCATGGCCTCCAGTGTCGGCCCCACCGGCCCCAGCCCCGACCCCAGACGCCTCCTGCCTTCCTGGGCCTCCCACGCGTCCCAGGGCGCGGTGGGGTGACTCACTGGAGGACGGAGTGTGTGGCCGCCTGCAGGTGGTAGCGGTAGAGCAGGAGAGTCTGGTCCACGCGGATGACGCTGCCGCCCTTCCTGAGGTGCTCGTAGAAGAACAGCAGGTCCTCGGGGACGCCCTGCAGCGCGAGAGGAGCAGGGGTGTCATCGGGCTGCCTCAGATGCACCACCCCTGTGCTCACCCGGCCAGCCAGGAACCGGTGGAAAAATTTTTGTGGCAAAGAAACCAGTTTAGAGGCTCAGCAGGGACGTGGGGCGGCGACCACCACCGGCGTGAGCAACCGACGTGAAACAGTCCTCACAAGGCCGGCACCAGGGGAAGCAGACGGTGGGCTGGCTCTTCGCTCGGCCCCAAATTCCATGTTCGGCAGCAAAGGTCTCAGGCAAAGAGAAAGACAGCCGAGGAAGGGGCTGGGGGGTCAGGGTCTCGCCCATGGCTCCTAGGCGGCTCCTCCGATCCTTTCCTGCCAGTGGCCGCAGCACAGAGGCTCAAGGGACTCAAAGTGCCGACTGTGGACAGAGGACAGTGGTGCTGGGTGGGCTCTGGGGCCGTGTGCAGGGACACTCAGCCGTGGGGGAGGCAGCCCCGGGGCCATGGTGCCGGGTGGGTGTGTCGGGGAGGCGCCCTGGGCCACGCCAGCCCTGTCACTTGTCGAAACTCAAAACCTTGAACCTCAGCCCACGGGGCTGATCCATGAACACTCCCTCCGTGTCAATGGGGATTCTGCACTGGGACATTCTGCAGGCATTCCCACTGGACTTTTCTGTCCTGAGAACATGGACCCTCCCTCCCCCAGCCCATAATCCCAACGGCCCCTGCCCTCTGCCCCCTCCCCTCCTGGGCAGACCCCAATCCTCAGCCCAGGCTGTGATCAAGCTGTGGGTCCGCCGGCTCTGGCCTTGTGCTGAGGGGGCCCCTGCTGCTGTCTTAGATTCCAGCACAAAAGCTGGGGGAGGGGCAGGGCACGGAGTCGGGTCTCCTCATGGCTCTCTGCTGCAGCCCCCTGGGTCAGCTGCCCGGAGACGCCTTCGCTCCAGGAGAGGGTGGGTTTTCCGAGAGCCTAGCAGTCCAGCCTCTTCTCTCCTCCGCCAACGCTCAAACTTCAAGTGCAGGTCAGTAAAAGCCCCAAAGCATCGTGGCCAGACTGCTGGCCTGTTTGCTCCCAGGATGGGCAGACAGTGCTGTGGTTCCACGTCCAACCTTTTAACCGCGCACCATGTAACCCGCACCTCTGCGGGGCCCTCTGGGCACCGGAAGGGTGTGAAATCCCTTTTACAAAAACCACGAAGACATGGAAAGATTTGTAACGATGCTGCCGGAAAGAGCAGACCTCAAAATCATGTTGACAGCCCTGCTAAAAGTTTATCCACCAAAAGACAGAGACAGAAGAGTCACAGAAGCCCAGGTGCTATGATGCAGGGTGGCTGGAGTGGAGGCTCCCACGGGTGCTGGTGGACAGAGACCCTCAGGGTGATTTAGGGTGAAGGGTCCCACGGGGCACAGTTCCTCACAGGGGTCATTGAGATATTTTCTCTAATTTCCTATGTTTTCAAAGGCAACTCTAAAGAGCATTGGAACTCTGAACATGTTCTAAGTTTATGAAGAGGAAAGAGGTTTCTCTCTTCCTATCACCAGGAGGAACCCAACCCTGGAGTTTTTCCTATTTTCTGGCAATAAAGTGAGAATTTATTCCACAGCAGCTCCTTGCGGTGCCTCTGCCCCGGGAGGAGGGGTGCTGTGAGCACAGGGCCTGTTCCCCTTTTCCTTCCTGTCCCCCGACTGCTGCTGCTGGGACCTGAGGGGCCTGAAATGGCCTCGCTCCTCCCCTAAGCTTTTCCCAACCAGCATGCAGGTGCCTGGAATGTGCTGTGGTGGGGAGGAGGGGTCCCTGGCAGTGCACAGGGGAGGGGAGGCACCAGGGAAGATGAGGGCGGCCACCCAACACCAGTCGGCTCCCAGGACCACCCTCGGGCAGCCTTTGGGGGTGGAGTGCGCAGAACTGCTGGAGGAGGGGGGCAGCGCAAGCTAAAGCCACTCCCAGGAAGGCGGGGCCAGAGACCCTGGAGGCTCAATCCCAGGAGGCAAAAGGAAGCGGAATCAGGCACGTGTGTCCCTCTCCGGGCCTGTCCCCAGCACCACGCACCCCTCTCCGGGGCCCGTCCCCAGCACCACGCACCCCTGTCCGGGGCCCGTCCCCAGCATCACGCACCCCTGTCCGGGCCCGTCCCCAGCACGCACCTCCAGGAGGAAGCAGCAGTCACCACTTGGGGACAGAAGGGGGAGAGCCTGAGCCGGGGCCCAGTGACTGCAGCTCTCAGAACTCAGGGACATGAAGTCTCTTCTGCACCAAAACCAACAGAGAAAACTAAAACCTGCAGACACTTCCGAGGATAAAAATTCAGCCTCTCCCACTACAATAACAACAAACCCCCAAACCAGGAACAGAAAAAACGCTGTAATTCCACAACCTCTACGTGTGTTTCAGGCTGTGGGGTGGGGTGTGTGGGGAGGTGGTGGAGACCCAGCTTGAATCAGAAACTCCAAGACTAAGGGCAACCTGGCCCGTCTGGGGTGGACGTAAACAGACACTGAGGAAGGTGCAGGCCTCGGCCAGGGCTGGCGGGTGCTGGGCAGATGCGCTGTACTCCTGGGAACAGGAGGTGTTTTTCGGGGGATGAAAACATTCTAGGGAGATGGTAGATGGTGACTGTACAGCCCTATAAATTAGCTAACAAGCATGAATTGCACATTTTAATAGAATTGTATGGCATGTGAATCACACCTCAATAAAGCTTTTATGTAAAACTGGGTCAAGTGGACTAAAGAAATTTTAAGGAGTGGGGGCCCACGGCTTTAATCCCAGCACTTGGGAGGTCGGAGGTGGGACGTGGTTGCGTGAGCCCAGGAGTTCGAGACCAGCCTGGGCAACACGTCAAAACCCTGTCGCTACCAAAAATATGGAAAAACGTAGCCAGGCGTGGTGCTGGGCACCTGTAGTCCCAGCTACTCAGGAGGCCGAGGGGCAAGAATTGCTTGAACCTGGGCGGCAGAGGTTGTGGTGAGCTGAGACTGAGCCACCGCACTCCAGCCTCACAACAGAGTGAGACCCTGCCTCAAGGAGAAAAACCAAAAACGAACAAAATATATGAGAAGCGAAGACTAAGTCACAGGATCCTTAAGAGAAGATAGGTTTTAGTAAAGGTGTAGTAAGGGTTACTGAAGAAAGGTGGGAACATCACCAGGAAAATAGAAATTCGATAATGACAGAAGTGAAAGGGTGGAGAGCACGTGGTTGAACCGGAGACTGAGAAAACCTCACCAACGTAGAGCTGCAGTCTAAAACAGAAAAACGAAACGGTGCCACCCACGAAAAGCCTCCAGGAACAAAAGCCGATCTGCCTTTCTACACACTGAGAAGCCCCGTCGGGTAACCAGAGACAAATCCTCGTGAAACTGTTAAGACTCCAGCAATAAAAACAATCATCAGAGTCTCCAGGCAAGAAGGTCACACAGCTTACAAAGACAAGATCGACGCACACTGGGCCTCTGAGAACGAACACACGAGGCAGCCGCAGAACGGCACGTGAACCGAGGACGCTCTGCACAGCCAGATGCTTCCTCCAGTGCCAGGCTGGGGAGCACAGTTCTGACAACGCAGCCTCACGGGGACCAGACGCCTCCGACAGAGCCGTGATGGTGGACGCTGGCTGTGACTGCAGGTGGGAGGCGCAGGGATGGGGGTGGGGTGGAAACTAGATGTGAATGTTCATCGTCTGACCTAAGTAGAAACAATGTAACAAAAAATGTGAGGAGGAGCCTGGCTCCGCTCACACCTGTAATCCCAGCACTGTGGGAGGCCGAGGTGGGCAGATCACCTGAGGTCACCAGTTCGAGACCAGCCTGGGCAACATGGTGAAACCCCGTCTCTACTGAAAAGACACAAATTAGCCAGGCATGGTGGCGCATGCCTGTAGTCCCAGCTACACAGGAGGCTGAGGCAGGAGAATGGCTTGAACCTGGGAGGCAGAGGCTGCAGTGAGCAGAGATCGCGCCACGCACTCCAGCCTGGGCAGAAACAGTGAAACTCTGTCTCAAAAATAAAAACAAATGGGAAGAGGGGAAAGGGGAAAGAAAAACAGGAAAACAGTAATCTCCCTGATGGTTGTGTGGGCGCTACACGGGGGACTAGAGGTGTTTAAAAAGGGTTAAGTACAGATGTAACTGCTGGAATAAAATGCAAACCTTCTCCAATGTGCAGAGAAATGCTGAAAATGCAAAAGCAGGTGATGGCTCCAGGCTGTCAGAGGCTGGTGGCCAGCGCCTTCAGAGGAAACTCTGCAGCTGGAACCTGGGGAGGCGGACTGCAAGGCACGGGGGGCAGAACTGAGGGCAGAATCCGGGACAAGCAGAGCACCTGGGGGCACGGGTGGTCTCAGACAGAGAGACCAAAACGGGAGGGAACATTCAGAGTTAACGTCTGGCAAGAACACCTGCCATCCAGTGACGAAAAGACAATCTCGTAAGAACAGGCCAACGCGCCGGACACATCACAAAGCAACACGAAAGCAGCCAGTTACCAGGTGAGACACCCTCCAACGCCGTGAGTCATCGCGGCTGTGCAGAGTGCGTGCACGGTGGGAAACCGTGAACTCCGACTAGAACAGGCAAAATTCAAAAGTCGGACAACACCAAAGCCTGGTGAGGGGCCGGCGAGGAGCTTGAGCAATGGGAGCGTCTGATGCAGACGGCGGGCCGAGGGGCCCGAGGCGCCGCCCAGGAGTCCTGGCTCACAAAACCAAATGTGTGCCTGTCGTCACGTGTACAACCCTAGGAACGTGGCGCATAGACAGGAAGACACCTGAGGTGTGGCCGTTGTGCTGGGTGGTGATTCGAGCCCTTCCTGTGGCAACGATAGCTTCCTTCCGGCCAGACCTCCCTCAGAAACCTGCTTTTGCTTTGTTTGGTTTTGTTAGAAACGGGGTTTCCCAGTGCTGCCCAGGTTGGTCTCGAACTCCTGGCCTCAGCGGACCCTCCTGCTGTGCCTCTTGAGCTTGTGGGACTACAGGTGTGAGCCACTATATTCTGCTATAAACCTGTTTTGAACCAAGAAAACATCATGTTTGTTTCCCTTGATTTAAGGGCCTGTGATGGTTGCCCACAGGGGACCCCCTAACAAAGCTGGGTGTTGTCAGGCACTGCCACACCCACCTCCGATTCCCAGACTCACCTGTAGCCCTCCCACCCGGCTGCTGTGGACCCAGAAACGGTGCACTTTCCAGTTAAGCATCTCCCCACCTGGCATGTTTCAGCTCGTGGTGACCATTCCTGCAGGCCCCTTGGCTCTGGCTCGGCCTCCGCATGTGGCCGCCTTGGGGTCCGCACTCCCCACGTCCACCTTGATGGTCCCTGCCCTTCAGCTGCTCCCTGAGGCCCACAGAGAGATGGCTGAGGATCAGCCCCAGACAGAGCTTCTGGCTCACAGGGTGACTTGTGACTTCTGCTGGACTCATTTCTTTGGGGACGAGTTGGCAGGAACCAAGGAAACACCGTCTGTCCCCATCTTAGTGGTAGACACTGCTGTCATCCCTGTCACCCAAGGCAGGCCCCAAGGCCCTCACCTGCTCCAGCGATGGCCTCATCACAGCTCGAACCCCTGAGCCCCTGGCCTTAGCCCCAGTCACAAGAGGAGGTGGAGACTGGACGCCAGTCATTCGCCTGGGGTGTCCGGACCCCCAGGAACCCTGTGTCAGACCCTCCACTGGTCTCTGTGTCCAGGCTCCCTGCTACTAGAGACCAGTGTGAGCAAGTGTTACTGGCTCCCTGTGGGTGATGCCCCAGCCCTGGGCTCCTCAGTCCCCACAGGGAGGCAGAGGCTGGAGCCGGCATGGTGTAGACACAGACGCCTGCAGGTGCACCCCAACGGGAAGGACGGGGACACGGACGCCTGCAGGTGCACCCGACGGGGAGGACGG
>NW_022436988.1:184272-189928 GCF_009761245.1 Sapajus apella | reverse complement strand
GAGCCAAACGGTCTCCCAAATCAGATGTGATCAAGTGTATCAGTGAGCCAGACAGTCTCCCAAATCAGATGTGATCAAGTGTATCAGTGAGCCAGTCTCCCAAATCAGATGTGATCAAGTGTATCCACGAGCCAGACAGTCTCCCAAATCAGATGTGATCAAGTGTATCAGTGAGCCAGTCTCCCAAATCAGACGTGATCAAGTGTATCCACGAGCCAGACAGTCTCTAACTCAGACGTGATCAAGTGTATCCGCGAGCCAGACGGTCTCCCAAATCAGATGTAATCAAGTGTATCAGTGAGCCAGACAGTCTCCTAACTCAGACGTGATCAAGTGTATCCACGAGCCAGATGGTCTCCTAACTCAGATGTGATCAAGTGTTATCAGTGAGCCAGACGGTCTCCCAAATCAGATGTGATCAGGTGTATCCACGAGCCAGACGGTCTCCCAAATCAGACGTGATCAAGTGTGTCCACGAGCCAGACGGTCTCTAATTCAGACGTGATCAAGTGTATCAGTGAGCCAGACGGTCTCCCAAATCAGACGTGATCAAGTGTGTCCACGAGCCAGACGGTCTCTAACTCAGACGTAATCAAGTGTATCAGTGAGCCAGACGGTCTCCTAACTCAGCTGTAATCGAGTTACACCAAGGTGTCTGAGTTCCCAGTATCTGGCTCTAACTGGCAGACGTTGATATGTAGTGAGTGATTTGTTTCTATCAATGCAGTTAATGAAGTGTTTAGGGAGGCGGCTTCTTGGATTTGTTGTTTTTCTCTAATTAAACTTATTTTGAGAAAATTGTGAATTCACACTGCAGTTGTAAGAAACAACTGTAGCCCAGGCGCGGTGGCTCACGCCTGTAATCCCAGCACTTTGGGAAGCCAAGGTGGGTGGATTACGAGAGCAAGAGGAGGAGACCATCCTGGCCAAGAAGGTGAAACCCCGTCTCTACTAAAAAAAAAACATACACACAAAAATTAACTGGGCATGGTGGTGCATGCCTGTAATCCCAGCTACTCAGGAGGTTGAGGCGGGAGAACCACTTGAACCTGGGAAGTGGAGGTTGCATGAGCTGAGATCGCGCCACTGCATTCCAGCCTGGCGGCAGAGTGAGATTCCGTCTCTAAAAAAAATAAAAAGAACCAAGCGTAGAGAGGCCCTCTGTAACCGTCACATTTCCTCTCATGGTGACATCACGAGGAACAAAGGTCAACGTCACACCAAGAAAGGGACATGGATGGGGTCAAGATCCAGACGTCCCAGGACCCGAGGACCTGAGGCGCTCCTCACAGCCACCCGCAGCTGCTCAGCGGCAGCTGGTGCACTCTCCCGACACCGTGGCTGTGTTCTCCCGACGCCGTGGCTGTGGTATCCAGACATTGTGGCTGTGTTATCCTGATGCCGTGGCTGTGGTATCCCAACACCGTGGCTGTGTTCTCCCGACGCCATGGCTGTGTTATCCCAATGTTGTGGCTGTGTTATCCAGACACCGTGGCTGTGTTATCCAAATGCCGTGGCTGTGTTCTCCCGACACCGTGGCTGTGTTATCCCGACGCTGTGGCCGTGTTATCCAGACTCTGTGGCTGTGCCCTCCTGACACTGTGGCTGTGTTACCTGATGCTGTGGCTGTGTTCTCCCAATGCCGTGGCTGTGTTATCCTGATGCCATGGCTGCATTATCCAGACACAGTGGCTGTGCCCTCCTGACACTGTGGCTGTGTTATACCGACGCTGTCGCTGTGTTCTCCCGACGCCGTGGCTGTGTTATCCCGACGCTGTGGCTGTGTTCTCCCGACACCGTGGCTGTGTTATCCCGATGCTGTGGCTGTGTTCTCCCGACACCGTGGCTGTGTTATCCCGATGCTGTGGCTGTGTTCTCCCGACACTGTGGCTGTGTTATCCAAATGCCGTGGCTGTGTTATCTGGACACCGTGGCTGTGCTCTCCTGACGCTGTGGCTGTGCTCACCCGACGTAGTGGCTGTGCTCTCCTGACGCTGTGGCTGTGTTATCCTGACACTGTGGCTGGAGGATGATCATGGCGTAGCACAGGGTGGGGGCGGGGACAGTGCTGGAGGATGATCATGGCGTGGCACAGCAGCTCCACTTGTCCCGACAGGCAAGCTGGGGATTGGGCTACTTCCTGGGAGCCCTCCTGTCTTTGCTCCTTCACTTCACTTCCCTAAACCTTCCTGTGAGCTCCATCCCTGCAGACGAAGGTGGGTGAGGCTGTACCGTAAGGTGGAGCACCTGCCCTCCCTGGAGGATGAGGGTGCAGGGGTTGTGCTGAGGCTGGTCTTGAACATTTGGAACAGACATTAGTTCTGGAGAGGAGCTGGGCGGAGGCAGGCCAGCCTCTGTATTTGGTCTGCGGCGGTCTAGAGGTGACCAAGAATGGAGGTTTTCCTCTCCGGGGTCTCCTGAGCGCAGACATGGAGATGGGAAACCACCGGGTGCACAGCTTCAGGCATCCAGTGGCCAGCTGGGATGGCGGCGGGAGGAAGGACGGCCTGACTGGCCCTCAGGAGCACGAGCGAGTTCCTGGCACAGGACGGCATTCCCTCTTCTTGCGACGCCCCCACATGCAGGATTCCTAAAGTTCTGCAGTGGTTATTTACATGCAAACGCACGATTTAAGAAAACCGTCATCAAGGATGCTTCTTAATTAGATGGTTTCTTGTAAAGAACCTTTAAAAAATAACCACCAAGCACAAGTATGCATTCAGCATTCATTTCATCCTCTCAGGACAAACTATACAACGTCACTGACATAACTGCTAACCAGCAACTGCAAATTAAGATTTTTGTAGGTCATGATTTAAAAAAAAAATGCAGCCATGCAGTAACAGACTTTCTAAAGCTGACTTTGCTTTAGTGCAACAAAACTGTGATGACATTGCCGCTTGCTGCCGGAGCTTCGGCGTGGAGGCCGCAGGTCACCGCCACCCGGGGAAGAGGAGGCTTCATCAGGGCAGGAGCTTCTCTCCCACGTGCGCGACAGAGCATCCGCCACGGCAGCGAGAAGAGCCGCAAGAAAACGCTTGAAACCATGGAGGAAATGCAAATCAAGTGGCCTCATTACAACGGAACCGGAGTGACCATGTGCCTTTCCGCCAGATCCCCGAGCGTCCCTGAGTGCCCCGCTCACTCGAGCCCACCCGTGAAGGACTGCCAAAAGCAATTTCATTAACGAAGCCAATCTGCGTTTTTTCCCACGATGGAAATGAAGCGTATCTGAAAGCACGTCCTCCCCCAAATGTGGACAGTCATCACAGGGCTCCCCAGGCGGCTGCGTGGCCCGATCCGAATCCGCGGCAGCTCTCACTTCCAGCGGCGTGAACACGGCTCTGGGCGGCGGATGCGGCGCCTCCGGCCCCAGACGCGCGGCCTCCCCCTCGCCCCCGCGGGGCCGCCCCCACCTTCCGCCCGCAGGACCCCACAGTCGCAGGGGCGGGAAGCGGAGGGGCGTCGGGCGGCTGCCGCGGGGCGCCGCTTCCTCCCCAGCCCCGCGCGCGGCGGCGTCCCCCAACACCCGCGTCCGCATGTCGCGTCGCGCACCGACCCCGGGGGTCCATCCCGAAGGCGCCTCCCCCGCCTCCCCTCTCCCGACACCGACCGATCCCGGGGTCCCCGGGAGGAGCTCGCGCCGGCCCACACCAGACACCGTCTCCCAAGAAGCCGCGCCCGCGAACTCCAGAGCCGCCTTCTGGGTGCCCCGGACACGCGGGGTCTCCCACGCACGCACACCTGCGGGCGCTGCGGAGAAACGTATCTGGACATATTTGTGGCCCCTAAACTTGGCCAACGTGTGGCCCCTTCCAGCATCTGGTGCAAGCCACAGAACTCGCTCTCGCCCTCACGGAAAACGTGCCCCCACGGGAGGTCCGGCCGCCACGCTGGGGCCACTGACCCCGGGACCCTACACACCCCCAAGGAGGCGCCCGTGTGGGTCCCTCTGCTCCCGAGAAGGTGGCCTGTGTCTCAGTCTGTCTCCTGCCTGCCCTGCACGCGAGAGACACAAACATGCGGGCGGCCGCACCCCCCGGGCCGCCCAACCCCCACCCCGGGCGCCGGCCAACCCCCACCCCGGGCGCCGCCCAACCCCCACCCCGGGCGCCGCCCAACCCCCCCAAGGTACCATCCCCCCACCCCCGGCACCGCCCACCCCCCCCCAAGGCACCATCCACACACAACCCGGCACCACCCCCACCCCCACCCCTTACCGCCAGCCCTGCCCCCATCCCAACCGCTCCCCATCAATGCTGCTCCCCCATACCCCCACATCCCTCGCCCCCTCCCAATCCAGTTCCTCCAGCACCCACACCCTCCCCTTCAGACGCCCCCAGCACACCAGTCCTGCCCTGTCCCCACCCCTGACACCCCCTCAACAACTTTCCCCCACCCCAAGCTCCCCTGCCCAACAATTAGATTTCAGGGAATAAGAATCCTCAGTACCAAGCTCAAGCTGGGAAACAGCACCTCACCCACGGAAAGGAAGACCCCGCACAACCCCTCAGGAGGAGGCAGGCATGGGCGGGTGTGGGGGGTGAGTCCCGGGAGATTCTGGCAGCGGGGGGCTGGGAAGCAGAGAAGCACGTCTGCGGTGGGTCCGCGGTGCCAAACTTCCTAAGAGCAGAAAGTAGGCGGCTCAGCTCAGAGCACCCTAAGTAAAGCCGACTGGAAGGAAAATGACTCACCTTGAGCCAACAAAACCCTTCACACTGTTGGAGAAACTTTACCCCATGACTGCGTCTCATGAGCCATTTCCGTTGGGAAACCCACAGGGTGAACTGTCACGAGCACCCACTCTGTGGGAAGCCGGGCTCCCAGTGCCACGTGGGACAGACCCCACTGTGACCGGCCCATGTGGGACCTGACCGATGTGAGCAGAGCCTGCGTGACCGGAGCCTGTGGTGACCGGCCTGTCTGTGACCTGACTGATGAGAGCAGAGCCCGCCGTGACTGAACCGTGTGGCGACCCAACCGCACACATGTCCATGACTCACAGCCCCTCAGGGGGAGGGCAGAGGGGCCTGTCTGGGGGGAACACCAGCTGCCCCTGGGGACGGACACCGTGGGTGCCGGACAGTTACGGATGCCTCGGTGTTCATAACCAAGCGATCACCATCGTGATTTAAAGTCTTCTAAAACTTCAGTGAGATCTCTGAGGACAGAGTCGCCTCTCCCTCCTGAAGCCAGCAGGGTCCTCGAGGTGGCCGGACGCCCGCTCCACCTGCAGTGGGGGACGGTGCTTCCACCCACCAGGCAGAGGAGCCCACAGACGCTGCTGTGCTCAGCTCGGGAGGGGCCTGAGGAAGCCTGGCTTTGGAGGGGACAACCGAGAAGCCGCTCTAAAGACAAAAACCATAATTAGGCCGGGCGCGGTGGCTCACGCTTGCAATCCCAGCACTTTGGGAGGCCGAGGCGGGTGGATCACGAGGTCAAGAGATCGAGACCATCCTGGTCAACATGGTGAAACCCCGTCTCTACCAAAAATACAAAACATTAGCTGGGCATGGTGGCGCGTGCCTGTAATCCCAGCTTCTCAGGAGGCTGAGGCAGGAGAATCGCTTGAACCTGGGAGGCGGAGGTTGTGGTGAGCTGAGATCGCGCCATTGCACTCCAGCCTGGGCAACAAGAGCGAAACTCCGTCTTCCGG
>NW_022436988.1:182997-184172 GCF_009761245.1 Sapajus apella | reverse complement strand
AAAAAAAAAAAAAAAAAAAGATTGAGACCATCCTGGCCAACATGGAGAAACCCCGTCCCAACTAAAAATACAAAATTTAGCTGGGCGTGGTGGCGCGTGCCTGTAGTCCCAGCTACTCGGGAGGCTGAGGCAGGAGAATCTCTTGAACCCGGGAGGCAGAGGCTGCGTGAGCCGAGGTCGTGCTGCTGCACTCCAGCCTGGGGCCTGGTGACGGAGTGACTCTGTCTCAAATAAACGATGTGATTTAAGGTCGTCTAAATAAAAACATTCACCTGCTAGCACTGTATCGCTCTCAACCTGCGTTTTCACGTCTGAAGTACTCAGCTTCTAAAATGCTGTTTACAAACAACAAAAACCCCTTTGCACCCATTTGAAAGGAACAAGTGCTGTTCACAACTAGGAGCATGTTTTTCTTCGAAGAAAAACCCCCTCAAGTGTTCAGAGATGTGCCAGCTGCCGGCCCTCACGGTGATTCGGCAGTCTTACCGTAACTGACTTTCTCCCCAAGGAAAACTCTTTACGGAGCCACAGTGGGGCGTCCCTGAAGCAGTAACAGTACTGAAGGGGAGGCCGGTACTCACGCTGCGCGGGTGCTGGACGGCAGCCTCGTGTTGCAGCCTCACCCGCTGGGGCATCATCACGTCGTCCTGCAGGGAAGAACGCAGTTCTCGATTGTTTGCTCATACTGATTGGTTGATTGATTGGTTGACTAATGGGGTCCGCTTTATTGCCCGGGCTGGAGTGCAGTCCCGCGGTCACAGCTCACTGCAGCCTCATGTCATCCTCTCGCCTCAGCCTCCCAAAGAGTTGGGACTACAGGTGTGAGCCACCGCGCCCAGCCCCAGGAACATACTTCCAACTCATATGAAGCAATTCCTGCAAATAAGTCAGAAAATGATAGACAACAGCAAAGCAGGCAAGAGCCTTGAACAAGCCGTTCAGTCAAGAGGCACCAATGCACCCATGTGAGACGTGCGTCCGTCTCTGCGGTGGGCCCGTGAGACGTGAGTGTGCGTCTCTGCGGTGGGCCCGTGAGACGTGCCTGTGTCTCTGCGGTGGGCCCGTGAGACGTGCCTGTGTCTCTGCGGTGGGCCCGTGAGACATGAGTGTGTCTCTGTGGTGGGCCCGTGAGACGTGCCTGTGTCTCTGCGGTGGGCCCGTGAGACGTGAGTGTG
>NW_022436988.1:180406-182987 GCF_009761245.1 Sapajus apella | reverse complement strand
GGCCCGTGAGACGTGCCTGTGTCTCTGCGGTGGGCCCGTGAGACGTGAGTGTGTGTCTCTGCGGTGGGCCCGTGAGACGTGCGTGTGTCTCTGCGGTGGGCCCAGAAGTCTGTGTGCTCCAGCTCACTCCCTGGTCAGCGGGTTTCGGAGCCAGCGCCCTGGAGGAGCCACTGAACAAACACCCAGGCCGCTCCCCTGTGCTAAGCCTTCACATGAACACGCTGTCCCTCAACAAAAACATCTTAAATGCTCCTGCTCTTTGGGGCATAAGTGCCTTAAGGAAGCCCGAGGCCCGCGGTATTCAGGAGCCTCAGGCCACCAAGAGCAGCGGTGATGGTGCTGAGCAAAACGAGCGGGTGCAGACGTGGCCTGACCCCGGCGCCTCTGGAAGGCGTGGGGCTGCCGCACTCAGGCCCTCCCTCTCCAGGGCTCTGTGACGCTTTTCTCTGTTCAGGAAAACCCTTTGCGAACGTCAGGGTGAAGAAAGAAACAGCTCATCTTGCAGAGGGCAGAAGCAGGGGTGAGGCGCCTCCACAGAGAGGGGGTGGGGTGTCTCCACAGGGAGGGGGGAAGTGGGGGAGAGGCGTCTACACGGGGGGTGGGGAAGTGGGGGAGAGGCGTCTACACGGGGGGGGGGGAAGTGGGGGAGAGGCGTCTCCACAGGGGGGGGGGAAGTCGGGGAGAGGCGTCTCCACAGGGAGGGGGAAGTGGGGGAGAGGCGTCTACACGGGGGGTGGGGAAGTGGGGGAGAGGCGTCTCCACAGGGGGTGGGGAAGTCGGGGAGAGGCGTCTCCACAGGGAGGGGGAAGTGGGGGAGAGGTGTCTACACAGGCAGAGCTTCATCGATTTGCAGCTTCCTGTTCCGAGAGGGGCCTCCTGCCTCAGAAATCAAGGGCGTCCTCTGCTTTGCAGTGGGTCCCACTCAGCCTTTTTGGGATCAGGCACCAATGAAATTACACAGTCCTGCCCCTGACCCGCTGAAACCGCCCCGGGCCTTGGTCTAAAACACAAGCCCGTCATTTCTGCGTTAGGAATGGAAAGGAGAGGACGAACGCAGTGGACGGGAAGGGAGGAGGGTGGACGGCAGCGCTGGCTTCCCGGCGTCTGCGCCCCTCACTGCCGAGCTCAGGGCCGCCAGGAGGGACAGGACTCAGGACAGACGCATCTACGGAGCGAGCTCTTTGGGAGAATTGACTCACACAGTCACGCGGGGAAGTCCCACAGTGGCCACCGCAAGCTGAGGGGCAAGAGAGCCGGTCCGAGTCCCAAGATCTCAGACGCAGGGAGGCGGATTGCGCAGCCTTCAGTCTGCGGCCCAAGGCCCGAGAGCCCCGGACTCTGGTGTGAGTCCGAGCGTCCAAAGGCTGAAGAGCCTGGAGTCTGACATTCGAGGTCAGGAAGCGTCCAGCGTGGGAGACACGGGGGGCTCAGCAGCCCGGCCCGTCTCGGTCCTCGGCCACCTGGCAGCTGCTGATGGCGCCCACCTGGACTGAGGGTGGGTCTGCCCCTTCCAGTCCGCTGACCCGAACGTGACTCTCCCGGCAGCACCCCACGGACACACCAGGAACGGTACTCCGCCTCCTTCGGTCAAGCTGGCACTCACTATTAACCAGTCCTGCCCACCAGCCTCGGGGCAGGGCCCCTCCTGAGTGAGTCCCGTGGAGCTCCCAGGCACACACAGTCAAACACGTCCCAGCGCCTTCAGGAGCAGAGCGCGCAGACCGAACGCGCACAGGGTGCTCCACGAGTCAGCTGCTAACGTCTTCAAAGCAATTCTCTGTAGAACATGGAGTTTTCTGTCAATGGTTTATTTTAGTGGGGGAGGCATGTTTGTTTACTTGACTACTTGATAAACTGTTGAGCACAGAATGAAAACGGTGACTTTTTAAAACCTGGCAAAGTGCCCTTAATTTAAAGACATTTGAAGTCTGCCTACGTTACAGACGGGGTCACATGACGGAGTGTAGTTTCCAGCACACCAGGAGCCAGAGGCAGGACGGAGGACGCGGGCTGTGGCCAGCACACACTGGCTTCAGCAAGGGCAGCAGCAGACGGGCCTGGCTTCTCCTGCCCCTTGGCATCATGCACCGGGTGTCCCAGCCAGTCTCGGACGGTGCGACAGATTCGGCCACGGCAACCCGTCTCCAGCCTGGGAGCCACACGGGCCTGTGAAGCTGGAGGACAGATGAAAACCAATACGGCCCAGACAGGGAATTGTGCGCACCCCACCTGCACCTGCTTGAAATCACATCAGCTCAGCCCTGTCCTCACCTGCACCCGAGTGAACTCGCCTTAGCTCAGCACTGTCCTCACCTGCACCCACGTGAACTCACCTTAGCCCAGCCCTGTCCCCACCTGCACCCGGTGAACTCACATCAGCTCAGCACTGTCCCCACCTGCACCCCGTGAACTCACATCAGCTCAGCACTGTCCTCACCCACCTGCACCCCGTGAACTCACATCAGCTCAGCACTGTCCTCACCTGCACCCACGTGAACTCACATCAGCTCAGCACTGTCCCCACCTGCACCCCAGAACTCACATCAGCTCAGCACTGTCCTCACCCACCTGCACCCCGTGA
>NW_022436988.1:176277-180396 GCF_009761245.1 Sapajus apella | reverse complement strand
CCCACCTGCACCCCGTGAACTCACATCAGCTCAGCACTGTCCTCACCTGCACCCTGTGAACTCACATTAGCCCAGCCCTGTCCTCACCTGCACCCCGTGAACTCACATCAGCTCAGCCCTGTCCTCACCTGCACCCCATGAACTCACCTTAGCCCAGCACTGTCCTCCCCTGCACCTGCCTGGAATCGCACTGGCTCCTCTCCGCCATGTTCTGAAGCTGCAGCAGATTCTATACAGCTAATATCCACATTCTTGTCTAAACAATTCCAGGCTAAAGCCAACAAATCCAACATAGAAATCAGGTGGCATGTGATAAAGAGATGGGCAGAAACAAGCTTCCTCACTCAGCCACATCTGCATTTGAGATGTTACTGGGCAGTGTGCCGTTCTAGATAGAGGGAAAACAACATGATTCAGTAATCCCTCGGTCACCACCGTGCCCTGTGGTGAAAGGCCTTGCTCTCAAAACCCCCCAAGGGAAAGCATGTGGCCTCGTGTGCCCTTTCTGTTAAATGCAGGCTGGGAGGTGCCTGGTCTCCTCCACCCCCATGTCTCCTGACCTCCAGCAACTGCAGCAAAGAGCTGGGAGGGAAAGTGGAAACCCAGCCCTTGCAGGACACACACATGTACCAGGGGTGACACGTGTGTCCCGTGGGCACATCCATGGCTGCAGAACGTTCTCTGCAGGACACACACACGTGCTCAGGGTGACGTGTGTGTCCTGTGAGCGCATCCGTGGGCTGTAAGAGAGAATACTCTCTGTGGGACACACACATGTACCTGGGGTGACACGTGTGTCCCATGGGCACATCCATGGCTGCAGAACGTTCTCTGCAGGACACACACACGTGCTCAGGGTGACATGCGTGTCCTGTGAGCGCATCCGTGGGCTGTGAGAGAGAATACTCTCTGTGGGACACACACATGTACCTGAGGTGACACGTGTCCTGTGAGTGCATCTGTGGCTGCAGGAGAATGCTCTCTGCAGAACACACACACACACGTACTCGGGATGACACGCGTGATGCTGGTGGCCTGTGGCAATGGCCCAGGGAAAGCAAAAGGTTCTTTGCACTATCCTTGAAACTTTCTCTATGTTATGATTGTTTCGAAGGAGAAAGGGAAATGGGCAAAAGATGCAAACGCTTCACAAAAAAGGAACCCACAGGGCCGAGGACAGAAGATGAAGCTCACCACGACTCGCGACCAGGAAGTGCCAATCCAGGCACACGAGGGACCCCTCGCTCCTGCTCAGCCCGCAAAAGTGAACCCACAGCAATTCTAAGCGCTGGAGTGGAGCCAGCGAGAGCGCGGGTGTTTGCAGGTGTCGCTCTTCTGTGCCCTGGGAACTGGCAATCCCACCTCCAGGTACAAACCTAAGAGGAACACGCATTCCCAGAAGCCCGCCCACAGGAGGACAGGTGAATGCACACGGCAGGTTTGCCCAGAACGCCGGGCAGCAGACAAAGCGAAGGGATGGCAGATGGCAGACCAACAGAGCGCGGTGGGAAGCTGCCGACAAACCCACCCTCACACGGCCACGGGATTTTCCACAAAGGCAGCAGCCCAGTTCCATGCAGAAAAGAAAGCCTCTTCAACAAATGGTGCTGGAACCGAATATCCACATGAAAAATGCTCACCTTGACACGGACTGCACAGCACATACGGAAATTAACTAGAGATGGCAGGAGAGGCCGACGTGGAGGCCTGAGGCAGAAGCTGCCAGAGGGACACATTCTCCTCCGGGGTGAGCCAAGATCTCTTGGGGAAAACATTTAACCAGAAAACAGCACACAAGTTGGACTTCACTGGTACTAAAGACTTCTGCTCATCAAGACACACTTAAAATACGAACAGGGGCCAGGCGCAGTGGCTCACGCCTGTGATCCCTGTGCTGAGAGGCTGAGACAGGAGGGTGGCTTCAGGCCGGGAGGCTGAGGCTACAGTGAGCCGAGGTCGGGCCACCGTGCTCCAGCCTGGGTGACAGAGGGAGACTGTGTCTCAAAAAAACAAAAAGTAAGCCACTTCCAGGGAAAATAGCCACAATCCATATGTCTGACAAAGGGCTTGCATCTAGAATTGTCACCAAACTCTTGCAACTCATTCACAGTAAGACAAACAGGCTGGGCACAGTGGCCTGCACCTGTAATCCCAGCACTTTGAGGGGCCGAGGCGGTGGATTGCCTGAGCTCAGGAGTTCAAGACCAGCCTGGGCAACACAGTGAAACCGTCTCTATGAAAATACAAAAAATTAGCTGGGCATGGTGGTGTGTGCCTGCAGTCCCAGCTACTCAGGAGGCTGAGGCAGGAGAATCGCTGGGACCCGGGAGGCGGAGGTTGCAGTGAGCCAAGATAGCGCCATTGCACTCCAGCCTGGGTGACAGAGCGCGACTTTGTCTGAAAAAAAAAACTCAATTCTTAATAAAATTTGTGCATTTCATGAGAGACGATTTATGAGTGGCCAATAAACCCATGAACAGGTTCTCACCATCAGCAGCCATCAGGAAAATGTCAATTAAGCCACAGTGAGACACACCAGAGCGACCAGAATCATGAACATGAAGAGCCTGCGCCCTGCCGGGGAGGCAGCCGGACGCATGCTGGACGCCGTGGAGCAGATTCTTGTCGGGTAAAAATACCGTTCCCTAAGATCTGTCAATTCCACCCCGAGGTATTTCCCCAGAGAAGTGGAAACACGTCCTCAGAAAGACAAGAATGCTAATGGCACGTTTATTACACAAGCTGGAAACTACAGCACTGACACAACCGTGGTGCCGTCACAGAAGGATAAGGGACACGAGCGGACAGGACGCCCACGCGCAAACCGTGACGCATTCGGCCGAGTGAGTGGACAGAGAAACACGGGGCACGGCGTGCGGTCTCACGGACACACGAAACTCAAGGACTGGCAGGCAAGTGGCGCTCCCAGTCAGGACAGAGGCTGCCTGGGGCCTGCGGCCTGGAGCGTGCGGGGGCTCCCAGGGGTGGAAGCCGCTGCGGCCTGACGGGGTGTGAGTCACGCCGGCACGTGAGCTGTCGAAGCACAGCAGGTCATCCACACTGTACACACGTCGCATTGAAATCTTGCGCTTTGCTGCATAGACTCTACCTGGAGTTTTAAAACCTGAATAAACTACAAAAAAGAAGAATGGACCTCAACAATAATAACGTTTAAAAGTTCCAAAATACGACGTACAGTGTAATATATAAACTTAAAAAGGACTGAAGTTAAACTTTTTTCTTTTTTTTGAGACAGAGTTTCGCTCTTGTTACCCAGGCTGGAGTGCAGGGGCGCGATCTCGGCTCACTGCAAAGTCCGCCTCCCGGGTTCAAGCGATTCTCCTGCCTCAGCCTCCCAAGTAGCTGGGATTGCAGGCACACACCACCATGCACAGCTGATTTTGTATTTTTAGTAAAGACGGGGTTTCTCCATGTTGGTAAGGCTGGTCTCGAACTCCCAGCCACAGGTGATCCGTCAATCTCGGCCTCCCAAAGTGCTGGGACTACAGACGTGAGCCACTGTGCCCAGCCTAAATTTTTTTTTTTCAGATTTGTGTAGATACCAGGTAATTATTTTAAAAGGGAGGCAAGGAGATGAGCACAGAATTTGGGATGACGGTCACCCGGTGGAGGAAGGCAGGGGGTAAGCGTGGTCACCTGTGAGACATCGGAGGCCCGAGCTGGCTCTTGTTTGGGGTGGCAGGTTCACAGGTGTTCATTCATAACACTATGAAAATTAAAAAAAAAATAGGTGTGGAGCCCTAACGAGGGGAAAGAAGTCAGGCCGGCAGGAGAGGAGAAAACAAAAGAAAAAGCAGACTGGCTGCACGTGTGCGTGTCCTCTATCGGGCTTCTGCACAAATAAATCAGAAAACTCACACTCACACAGCCCAGCTTACCACCGGAGCCTTGGCTGAGACAGACATGCACGTCAGCTCACTGCACCTGGGGATTATCAGGGCTACGTGTGGCTCTCTCCACCATAGACGCCACCTTATAAAACGACCACGAAGGCACCATCAGTGCAGCACGAGACCCTCTCCAATACAGACACCTCCTGTAACACCCAACAAGGCACCATCAGTGCAGCACGAGACCCTCTCCAATACAGACACCTCC
>NW_022436988.1:155299-176267 GCF_009761245.1 Sapajus apella | reverse complement strand
TGTAACACCCAGCAAGGCACCATCAGTGCAGCACGAGACCCTCTCCACCACACACACCTCCTGTAACACCCCGGCAAGGCTTCATCTCCTGCTAGTCAGCTCCTCTCTTGCTCATGTGCCCTTCGCCCTCTTGGAACCTGTCTTTGTACTTCCTCTAATAAATCGGCCTTTCTTGACCTACAGCTGTCTTGGTAAAATCCTTCATCAGCTGCACCGCTGGCCTCCGTTAGGCGCTACCCGCGGTGGCCGGTACCGTTAGAATCACAAATAGAAATAAAATGGGCTGTGCAGGAGCAAATGATGGGAATGTGTCTGAACCACGGATCGTGATTCATTCAAATCCTGGCTCTTCGATCCTGCATTCTAAATTTGAAAAGAGGAAAAACCACAATGGAAATAACGGAATCACAGCCAAATACTAACGAGGGTTTTATATTCAAACCTTAGGGACAGCCCTACAGTGGGAAGTCCTCCGTAAGAGGAAAACCTCAGAAACAAGGGAAATATGCCAAGGCTTCCATCAGCTGCCAGGTATTTTACACAATAAACTTGGCAAAAGGTAGTAGATTTGCTTTTTCCTTCAAGACAGTCTCACTCTGTCACCCAGGCTGGAGTGCAGCGGTGCGATGTCAGCTCACTGCAACCTCCGCCTCCTGGGCTCAAGCAATTCTCCTGCCTCAGCCTCCTGAGTAGCTGGGATTACAGGCGCCTGCCACCATGCCCAGCTAATTTTTGTATTTTTAGCAGAGATGGATTTTCACCCTGTTGGCCAGGCTGGTCTCGAACTCCTGACCTCAAGTGATCTGCCCACCTCGGTCTCCCAAAGTGCTGGGATTACAGGCATGAGCGACTTCACCTAGCTCCGAAGTTTACCAAAGTTCATGATTTATTTCAACTAAACCTTGAGAACAATTCAGATTCCTAGTGCTGGGGGCAAGGCTTCCCCGGTCAGGCTTCTGCACCATGGTCTTTCTGACACCCTGGCGCCGAGGCATCAGTGGGCTTCTGCTCCCACCACACCCTCCGTGTCCCTCTGGGCGCCCCTGCCCCTCCCTGTGGTGCAATCTCGGCTCGCACTCCGTCCTGTCTCCTGAACGCTGAAAGACATTTCAGGGCCCCGTTCTACCCTCTCCCATCTTTAACAAGCCATTCCTGCTGCCGAGCCCGCCGGTGAGATCCGGCACCGCCGTCAGGCCACTCCTGGGCCTTGCTCTCCGGCTCCGTCCCGGCTCCCGGCTTCCGAGGCCACCGAGCTCTCCCTCCGGATCTCCCACAGCTCCGTGAACCTTTCCTTCCCACCCTCCGGCAGGCAAAGGAAAGCTACGAAGCGGAGGAGAGGGGTGACTTCCGCGTTTTCTTTTCCGGAAAGAGCAGGCCCACCTGGGACCTGTGTCCCGGGAAATGTGAAGATGCTGCAAGGGCAGGGAGGCTCTCAGCTCCTGCCTGCGCCACCGCGCACCTGCAGCTGTCGCCGGCGAGAACACACAGTCGCCCCGACGCACTCCTTCCAGAAGAACCACTGGAAACAGAAAAGACGACCATAATCCCGTCACCCAAAGACAATGAAGAGTGCCGTCTCCAAGGTGGTGGGTTGAGCTGACCTGGGTGGACACCGTCTCAGTGAGGAAAACGTCCATGGGCCATCTGAGCATAAACACATCAGAGAAGGGTCAGGAGAGGGGGCTGGAGGTTTTATATAAGAAAACAGGAGAAATTGGGGGCGTTTTATTCTAAGAGGAAAAGAGAAGAGAAGAAAGAGACCCAGGCAGCAGAACAGGGGCCATAGCAGCTAGTGCAGCCCTGGGGGTCCCGACTTCCAGAGCTACTGAGAAATGCACAGCCTTGGGGGTCCTGACTTCCAGAGCCAGGTGAGGAATACACAATTTGGGGGTCCTAACTTCCAGAGCCCCTGAGAAATACACAGTCTGGGGTCCTAACTTCCAGAGCCGAGGAGTACACAGCCCTGAGGTCCTGACTTCCAGAGCTACTGAGAAATACACAGCCTGAGGTCCCGACTTCCAGAGCCCGGTGAGGAATACACAGCCTGAGGGTCCCGACTTCCAGAGCCGAGGAGTATACAGCACTGGTCCTGACTTCCAGAGCCCCTGAGAAATACACAGCCTGAGGGTCCCGACTTCCAGAGCCGAGGAGTATACAGCACTGGTCCTGACTTCCAGAGCCGGGTGAGGAATACACAATTTGGGGGTCCTACCTTCCAGAGCCCCTGAGAAATACACAGTCTGGGGTCCTAACTTCCAGAGCCTGGTGAGGAATATACAGCCTGGGGGTCCTGATTTCCAGAGCCGAGGAGTACACAGCCCTGAGGTCCTGACTTCCAGAGCTACTGAGAAATACACAGCCTGGGGGTCCCGACTTCCAGATCCGGGTGAGGAATACACAGCCTGGGGGTCCTGACCTCCAGAGCCGAGGAGTATACAGCACTGGTCCTGACTTCCAGAGCTGGGTGAGGAAGGTGCCGTCTTACCCGTTCGCACACAGGCACACCCCTCCCCAACCTCCGCATGTACCAAGACCTGAGCAGAGTCTTCTGGTGATCAAGGAAAAGAGCTGGGTCAGGAGGAGAGGAGCAGGTGGCCTCTCCGTGAATCTCTGGGCCACAGCTGCCTGGAGACGCTGAGCAGTACCACAGGAATGCACAGAAGCCGGGAAGCCCACCCGAGGCCTGTGAGCCCGGCTGCAGAGGAGGGACAGATTCGGACGCATGTTCTGAAAGTTGATTTTAAAGTAATTTTTAAAAAATCTGTAGTTGAGTACAGACTATGCAGGCAATTACCTGTTATTCACTCGTTTGTCCCGCTATTTAAAACTCTTTACGGGTCCGGAGCCATGGCTCATGCCGTAATCCCAGCAAGCTGGGAGGCCAAGGCAGGAGGATCACGAGGTCAAGAGATCGAGACCATCCTGGCCAATGTGGCAAAACCCCGTCTCGGATAAAAATACAAAAATTAGCTGGGTGTGATGGTGTGGGCCTGCAGTCCCAGCTACACAGGCGGCTGAGGCAGGAGAATCACTTGATCCCGGGAGGTGGAGGCTGCAGCGAGCCCAGATCACACCAGCCTGGGCTAGAGGGCGAGACTCTGCCTCAAAAAACGTCTTAATAAACATGACAGTGACTCCCCCATGAGAGCCGCCGGGAACGTCTTTACCCCGACTCTACTGTCCCACATTAATGGGTTTCTATTTTCCATCACAGTCAACAACCTGAAGCTTCTTTGTATCCAAATCTTTCTCAGAGACACCTCGGAGGAGGAGAGGCGAGGAGTGAAGAGCATCCTTCAGGCTCTTGATATAAATGCAAAGTCACGCTGTCAAGGTGGCACCAATTCAGACTGTCCAAAATACTAAGGTATCTACAGTTTTAAAAGTGTTATTAAGTCAGTTTTTAAGACAATCTCACTAATCTGTTTGAATACAAATGACTCAAATTCTTAGAAAGTTTATTAGCCGTTTGTACGTCCAGTTCTGAAAGTCTGCTCCTGTCCTCTGCCGGCTTGTTTTTCTTACTGATTTCTCACCAACCTTCATAAATTAGTAAGGTTATTAATCTTTTAAGTACCATATTTTCCCATTTCATCTCGGTTTATCTTCGTTTTGTTTACACCGCTCTCTGTGAAATTTTACCTGTTTATATAATCTTATGTATCATGATTAACTCATTAAGTGCTACGGTGATTAAACAGCAGGAACCTACTGACCTTCATTTTTAAGGCTGCACAATAACTATTTGATATGACTGGGCTGTGTCCCCACCCCAATCTCATCTTGAATTGTTGCTCCCACAATTCCCACGTGTTGTGGGGGGGACCCCGTGGGAGGCACCTGAGTCACGGGCGCGGGTCTTCCCCGCGCTGCTCTAGATAGTGAGAAGTCCCAGGATTGCTGATGGATGGAAAGGGGGCGTTTTCCCGCGCAAGCGGACTCTCTCCTCTGCCGCCATGTAAGATGGACATGACTGTGAGGCATCCCCAGCCACGTAAAACTGTGGGTCCATTCAACTTCTTTTTCTTTATAAATTACCCAGTCTTGGGTATGTCTCATCAGCAGTGTGAAAACAGACTAATACACTGTAGTCTAATAGCCACTAGAAAAGTGGTTTTCCAGAACCACACTAAAATGTAAGAACATTTGATCGTACACATACATCATAAACAAAAGAAAGTGACTTACCGAATCCAAAAAGCAAAGGTAAGACCCTGAACTCTGGGCAACGGCTTGATTCTTAGAGTATCCAACTGTGGAAAAAGAAGAGCAAAACTCCTCTATAATTCAGTCTCCAGCAGCATTCTCTTTCACAGAGCTTAGTTATACAACATCCCATAAAAAGCTAGAACATTTTCCACGGCCACCAAAAATCCGGGTCTGCTTTCAAAGGAACGAAAGGAAAGTCAGAGAGAGACAGTGTTCCACATTTGGTAGGCCCTGTGAGGAGAACGAGGATAACACAGAGTCCACCCAGCATGTCACGAAAGTCCATCACACTCAGTGGAGAAGAAAATGAGGTGGACCTTTACCGGGCACAGCGCTAAGCTAAGCCCTGGGAATATTTTTAAAATAAAATTAAAATGCCCCCGGAAGGAAATCTGTAAAGTCTACTCTGATGAAAATCAGGACCCGGTCACAAGGGGGAAGCTGGGGGCTGGCATGAGTGTGATGGGCTGATGGAGGTCACTGAGCCAGACACTGGGTGGGTGGTTTGCACGTGTGTGATGGGCTGGTGGGGGTCACTGAGCCGGACACTGGGTGGGTGGTTTGCACGTGTGTGATGGGCTGGTGGAGGTCACCGAGATGGACACTCGGTGGGTGGTTTGCACGTGTGTGATGGGCTGGTGGAGGTCACTGAGATGGACACTCGGTGGGTGGTTTGCACGTGTGTGATGGGCTGGTGGAGGTCACTGAGCTGGACACTCGGTGGGTGGTTTGCACGTGTGTGATGGGCTGGTGGAGGTCACTGAGCTGGACACTGGGTGGGTGGTTTGCACGTGTGTGATGGGCTGGTGGAGGTCACTGAGCTGGAGGCTTGGTGGGTGGTTTGCACGTGTGTGATGGGCTGGTGGAGGTCTCTGAGATGGAGGCTTGGTGGGTGATGATCTTGGCGTGCATCTCTATGATGAGCTGAATGCACTGCCACCATCTACAACACCAGCGTGGGTGCACATCCCATGACCCCATGCTGATCGTAACAGGCTGTGCAGCGTAAACCCAGCAGAGCGTAACCCATGTGGCCAAGAGTAGCACTGTTGTAAGTGCTCAAAACTGGGAACTCCCCAAGTGCAGAACAGAAAAGCTGGAACACACAGGCCAAGGAGACTCACACCAGGGATGTGCACCAGCGTGGGCACCTCTCCTGGGCTGCTGAGCAGAGAAGGGAGCTGGATGGGGCACTGGCCCAGACTGCGAGGGCAACCGAAATTCTTCTGTGCCGTGAGAAACTAGGAAAGTGGCCGTCCCTGGGGAGGGAGGCGACTGAGGGGCCGGAGGGGGCTTCAGGGGCCTGTGATCCCCCCAGGTGCCACGGTATGATTAGGATGCATACCTTTCTGCATGGATGTTGTATTTTAATAGGGGTTTCAAAAAATCTTTATCCGATAGTAGAACTGTGCTGGAAAAAGCTGAACGACGATGCCACATGAACGGGATTGAAAACGGGGCTGGGGAGGCTTAAAGGAAGACAAGGTCCTGGCTAGGGAGCCGTGGCAGGAACCTGAGGCTGTGGAGAACGTGAACCGACAAAAGCAGAGCAGGGCAGGCAGACCCCGGACCCGGTGCTGCGCTGCAGGCAGGAAGCAGGCACTGGCCAGCTGCATGAGAACAGCCTGCTGGGCCAAGAAGGCTCAACATTCCTCTGGCGGGAAGCGTGGCCAAGGAAGGTTCTGAACGAGGAGGAACAGCAGAAGCTGAGGGATGGCAGGCTCAGCTAGGATGAGAGGTGGCATTTAGCCCACAACGAGGGCACTGAGGAGGCTGCAAGGGGCAGGACCCCGCTTTCCCTAGAAAAGAGGCTGGCAAGGCCTGTATCATGTTAACCAGGCAGTTACAGAGCTGATGCCACCCAGGAAAGAAACACAAAGCAAATCAGATGCGCGCAGAGCTCAACAAGAAATCTCTCCAGCATACAAACCAAGACGAACTGCAGAAAGTTGCTGGTCTGAGACGTGGCCGAGGGTGTGGTTCAGCCACGGTGCAGCACTCCCTGGTTTCCACTCCAAGGAGAGGAGGGCAGGGCTCCCTCCCCATGGGGGCTGTCCTGTTTCTGGGGGCACCCAGCAAGCTCACGGCAGCACCGGACCACACGGGCAAGCTGACGGCACCACCGGACCACGCGGCCGCACGGAAGTGGAGGCACAGTCTCCCACCCTCTCTGCGTTCTCCGACCTGGAGAAGTGCCCTCTACAGGGGTGGGGGCTTCATAGGAGGTTGCAGTTTAATTTCTAGCGTTAATCCCTGAAGTTTAGATCCCAGAGACGGAAAGCCAGGGGTGTGAGAGGCGCAGGGAGGAAATGCACCGGGAGGTGAGCGCCTGTTTCTCCGTGGGCCAGATGGCGGCCTCCACCATCCCGCAGGGCACGGCAAGCGCCCAGAAGCTCCTCTTGAGAAACGTGGGCAGAGAGCACCTGTGAGAACAAGGGGCCACAAGGGGCCTTCCACGGGCATGCCGCGGTCACAGGGGCTGCGCTCACAGCGGGGCTTGTGAGTGTCAGGTTTCAGGGGAGAATCAAATCCGTGAACTTGGGTAATGAAGGAAGACTTATCTCACTCAGGAAGCTGGAGGTTTCTCACAATGAATCCTGTGTTTGACAAAGACAAGGAATTTGCTTTAATATCATTGCCTTGAAGAAAGTCAAATGTTTGAGTGGGGCTGCTGTTTGGGAGGCCAGTCCTTTGTGAGGGGATCCGGTTGCCATGGTCCCAGCAGGAAAACGCACACTGCGGTGAGATACTAACATTCCTTCCTCCTGGAGAGGAGGGGGTGGGATCCGCTTGATTTTGGTTTTAGCAAGTGGCCACATTATGTGGTGCTCCATTATTACGTGAAATTACAGCACACAAATCAACCCCTTTCAAATGCCCAGCACTTCCGAAAACAGACACTCTGGATCTATATTATTTAACAGCCAATATAACTCCCTATTTAAGAAAAATATTCTTACAGGAAAATATGTCCCTTTCAGATAGAACCAAACCGACCCCAATGTATTAAAGTGCAGAACGGGGTCCCCGCGAGGGCTCCGTGCCCACACCTGACGGCAGCAGACCGTGCGTGTCCTTCAGAGCTTTATGGCAGATTGTTTTATTACTGACAGAATTCACACAAACGGGGTGTGCTTGAGCTCTACAAAAGGCATTTTATGGAAGGCAAAATGATTTGAAAATGGACAAATGTTTTTAGACAAGGAGTGTCACAACAGTCACCAAAGTACTTTAGATTTGTTTTCATTCAACTACAGAAGAAGCAAAACACCCTCTAATAGTCTTTAACTTAAAAGGATTTTAAAGGATGGTTATAGTCGTTTCAAAAGCAAATTTGTTTACACACATTTCAGAAGCAGGTTGGAATGGACGTTCCACAATAACCAATTTGTAAGGAGTTTTTGATTCCACCGTACCTGGTTAATATTAAAAAGATTGTTTCAGCAACAGGGTCTCACTGTGTTTCCCAGGCTGGTCTCAAACTCCCGGGCTGAAGCAGTCTTTCCACCTCAGCCTCCCAAAGTGCTGGGATTGCAGGTGTGAGCCACCACGCCCGGCCACACCTGCTGTTTTTCCAAGTTCATGCTGAAAGACCCTTTCCTGGACATTGCTGTGGCCACGCACCCTCGGGGTGTCTCAGTGGACAGGGCAGCTCCCGGCCCTCGGGGTGTCTCAGTGGACAGGGCAGCTCCCGGCCCTCGGGGTGTCTCAGTGGACAGGGCAGCTCCCGGCCGGCTCTCCTCCTGCAGCACTTTGAGGCTCGCAGGACGGGAGTGAAGTGGACTCTCAGGCGTGGGGCTGGGCTGGTGGGTCAGCTCCTGGGCCTGCAATCCCAGCACCCTGGGAGGCTGAGGTGGGAAGATTCACTAAAACCGCGTTTCAGTGTTAGCCGAGTGTGGTGGCGCGTGGAGGGTGCAGTGAGCTGCAGCCTGGGTGACAGAGCGAGACCCTGTCCCAAGAACAAACAAAAAAACAACAACACAAAAGATGCTTTTTCTTTTAAACAACCAACTTTTAAAAATTATTTTATTTCTAATTATTTTAAAAATCTTCCTTCGGTATCTTACACACGTCTCTGCTTTCTCTGCTTTCCTAAACAGAGCGCATGGGGCTGTCTGTCTGTCGGGGCTGTGTGTCGGGCAGCGGAGGGGGTGCGCCGGGCAGGGAGGGGGTGCGTTTGGAGACAAAGCTCCCTTCACTCCTCAGCCCCCCGCTGTGCTGCCACTCACCTCTACCAACATCGGGCCACCCTCTACTCCACCCAAAAAATCAAAAGCAACATGAATTACACCTTGGCAAGAAGCTGCAAAAGGCAAAGGCCTTCCCCTGCCGGACGCTCCCAGGCCGGGGGCGTGTGTTTTACGCCACCTTCTTTTTTGTATGTTTGGTTGAAGCAGAAATGTGTCCTCAGAACAACACACCCGGCACAGGCTGAGACGCTGCTGGGGGCCCCCCCTTCCCGCCCTGCTCCCGCCGTGTCTGTATGCCAGGGAGGACACTGAAGGAAATCTGCTATCACAGTGACCAGCTCCAACGACAAAACGGCTTGGTCCAAAGCACTCAATGTAACCAACGTGGCGGCTGCGGGAATGTGGCTGGACGGATTCAGATGGTGCAGACGTCCATTCTGTGGGGCTTGTCAGCATGCCCGTGGGGCCTGCTGAGGGAGGTGAGGACGGAGCGTGTGCAGGAGCCGCCTGGACTTGGGGTTCGGTCCCCACCCCCGAGGGCCTGGGGACAGTGCTGCGCTGGCGTCACGCCCGGTGGCTGCCTCTGCTGCTTGTTTCCCGCGGCCTCTCGCCCCTCGTCGGGCGCTGGACTCTCCCGCCTCCTTTGTCACCTCCTCCTCCTCCACTGCTTCTCGAATCAAAGGCTTCTGAGCTCTCCATTCACACGTGCGTTGGGCTCTGACTGCAATCGATCCCTTGAGAAACAGCCGCATGACCGTCTGCTGGACCGTTCCTCTCCGGGCAGTATGCGCCATCCATCGCTCCACCCACAGGACCTGGAGCCCTGGCTGCTCGCCATGCAGCTGGGGACTGGGGTGCCACCGTCTGGGACGGGGAGGCCTCGTCGTTCTCAGCGCCATACTGGGAAGGCCACGGCCAGGTCTTGGCCGGCGCATCCCCCAGTGCAGGATGGCCGGGGCGCTGGCAGGGGCACCGAAGCATCTAGCTCAGCGACGGTGGTGATTCAACGGCGCAGACACCAACGCTGAGACAAACCAGCCAACCCACAGACGGGGTGCCCAGCAGCTGCCGCCGTGGTGGTGACTGGGAGAGCTTAAACTACTCCCACGAAGCAGCAAAACTTTGTTACTGAGAGTCCGTGTTCAGAAGTGTTTACATTTGCTTGCCAGTGGCCCCCAGGAACTTTGAGAAAGGTGTCCTGGGTTCAGATCCCAGCTCTGCTCTCGATGGGCATGTCCACTCGGAGTTATGCAGGACATAAGGACGATGCCCACCCCACAGACGGAAAAGAGGACTGCAGGGGCCCCAGGAGGGGACGCACGCACCCAGGATCAATGAGAGACCCGGTCCAGGTGCCTCTGCCACCCCGACACCTCCGAGGAGTCATGGCCTCCCGACACAGGGAAAACAGAAGGAAGGAGGATGAGCGCAAGGCAGCTTTAGGGAACCGAGTGTCGGGAAGAGCAGGATTCGTTTCTCTCATTCATTTCCCTCCTCCAATAGCCACCCGAATGCACCAAGTCTCTCCACAGCCTCTGTGACACCTCCCTCCACCCTGAAAACCCTGGAGGAGTTGCTGTGAGCCTCACAGATCTCAACAGGACCCAGCAGAGGACTTAGCTCCCCAGGCTGTCCCACAGACACGTTCCAGAGGGACCCGAAACCCTCAGCTGCCTGCCTGTGAAACACGTCATAGCTATAGGACTCCCTTAGGACCAAGTCCACTAGGAAGTGGGTGAAGCTGCCCATTCCCAACCACATTCTGAAGCAGTGGCTCCTGATCCTGGACATGTCTCAGAATCTCCTGAAAAGCTTTTAAAATCCCAATGCCGACACTGCACCCCAGATCAATTACATGAGAATATCTTAGGGTGAGACTCAGGCATTTGTTTTTTAAAACTCATCGATGATTCTAACAAGCAACAAAGTTGACAACCATTATTTCAGAGACACTATGACTCCTAAAATCTGTAGGAACCTGCCCACCAACTAAAGATTTATCATCTGCTGACCACTACTTGTTCAACCCCACATAATATATGCAGGCATATTTTTTTCAAGTCTTATGTGGAAACTTTAAAGTCAAACTAAAAGGACCCTGATGTATTACAATCAAAGCTAAGAATGCAAGCTAATCATTCAATAGAAAAACAGAGGATGAATGAAGAAACCTTGACACACCTTGACCCAGCATCATGAAATTTCAAAATTCAAAAGCACAAAAAGAAAAATCTTACTTTCAGAAACAATATCTTTAAAATAACAAGTTAGACTGGCATAAGATTTCTTGTTAGAAACACAGACACTAGAACATAATAAGGCAATCCCTCTAAAATTCTAAGAAAAATTATTTTGCACCTAGAATTTTCTATACCTAGCCAAACTGTCAGTTGAGCATAAAAATATTCTTGAGCAAAAGAAATAAGTAGGAAAAAATGTTTGGAAAAATAATGGCTGAAAAATTCTCAAATTATTAAAATTTTACTGGAAGAGCTCGAGTATATTTAAATATGCAGAAGAAAAAATTAGCAAACATAAAGATAGATGGATAAGTCTGAATCTGAAAATGGAGAGAAAGAAGAATGAAGAAAATGAAGAGCATCTCAGAGAAAGGTGGAATACCATGAATTGTACCAACATATACATAATGCAAGTACAAGGAAAGGCAAGAGAAAGAGGCAGAAAAAAAAAGTTTAAAAACTAATGGCTGAAAAATTCTCCAATTATTGAAAAACATTCATCTACACATCCAGGAAACTCAACATCTGGGATAAACACTCCATCTAGGATAAACACAAAAGGTTTACAACTAAACACATCATAGTAAAAATGCTGAGAGCCAAAGACAAGGAGAAAACATTGAAAGTGACAAGAGAAAATGACTTGTTGCTTAAAAGAGACCCTCAATAACATTAACAGCTTACTTTTCATCATAAACAATGAAGGCCAGAGGCAATGGGATAACACACAGATGCTCCTCAACTTTGGATGAGCCCCTGCCTAGGCAAGCCCGTTGTAAGTCCACAGCACTGTTAAGTCAAAAACACAGGGGTGACTGGGAGCTGTGGCTCACTGCCACGGAGGGAGGTAAGGGCGAGCGTGTGCAGGAGCCAGCACTGGAGTAAACTCTCCAGTTGAAAGGTAAAGACTGGCAGGATGGATTTTAAAAATTCAGCAGAAGCACAGTTTCTACTGAACTTGTATTGCTTCTGCACCATCATAAAGTTGAAAAATGGTAAGTTGGACTACCGTGAGTTGGGGACCCTCTGTGTTCATAGTGCTCAAAGAAAAACACCATCAATTACGAACCCTATATCCAATGCAGCAAAGTCATCTTTCAAAAACGAAGAAGCAATTAAGACATTCTAAGATAAACTGAGGAAGGTCATTGTGGGGCCGAAATGAAAGAATGCTAAATGGGAACTCACAGACAAAGAAGAAATGAAGATCAGTGATAAAGTTTACCAGTAAATATAAAAGATAGTATTATTTTTGATTTATATTTTTTCCTATATGGTTTTAAAAACAAATACAGAAAACAAGCCATGTGTGGTGGCTCATCCCTATAATCCCAGCACTTTGGGAGGCCGGGGTGGGGGGTGGTGGTGGATCACTTGAGTACAGGAATTCGAGACCAGCCTGGGCAACAGGGCAAAACCCCATCTCCACCAAAAATACAAAATTTACCCAGGGGTGGTGGCATGTACCTATAGTCCCAGCCACTTGGGAGGCTGAGGCACAAGAATCACTTGAACTTAGTGGGTGGAGGCTGCAATGATCCAAAATTATACAACTGCACTCCAGCCTGTGTGACAGAATGGACCCTGCCCCCTACCACCACACACACACCAGAAAACAATGATAAATCTATATTCATGAAAAAAGTTTATAAATTTATGTTAATGTTACATGATTGAAGCTAAGTATTAATTCAAACTACACTGTTATAAATTTAAGATGTTTATTGTAATCCCCACAGTAACTGCTAAGAAAATAATTTGAGAATATACAGAAAAAGAAATAAGAAGGGAATCAAAATGGCACACTAGAAATAAGCAATTAAACAGAAAAGAAGGTGGTAATACAGCATTGAGGAATAAAAAAGACTTAAGACATATAGAAGGCAAATAGCAAAATGGCAAAAGTCCTTCCTTATCAGTAATCACTTTAAATGTAAATGGAGTAAATTCTCCAATTAAAAGGCAAATACTTGCAGAATGGATTTTTAAAATTATGACCCATCTAAATGCTGTCTATAAGGGAATTCACTTTAGAGACAAAGGCAGAAATAGGCTGAAAGTGAAACAAGGGAAAGTGACATTCCACACAACTAGTAATCAAAAGGATGCTGGCGTGGCTGTATCAATATCAGACAAAATAGATTTTAGGTCAATATTATGATGAAACACAAAGAAAGACTGTATATTGATAAAAGGGTCAATTCATCAAGAAGATATAACAATTATAAAACCTTACACATCTAACAGGAGGGTTAAATTAAGTAAGGCAAAGATCGACTGAATTGGAGGGAGAAATGGTTCTACTGTAACAGTTGGAGATTCAACATTCTACTTTCAATAATGGATAGAACAGCTAGAACTTGAACAATACTACAAACCAAGTATACTTAACAGAAATATGCAGAACGCGCCACTCAGCAACAGCAGCAGAACATACATTCTCCAGTGCACAAGGCACGTTCTCCAGGACAGCTGACATGTCAGGCCATAAATCATATCTTAAAACATGTTTTTTAAGATTGACATTATATGAAATATCTTCTCTGACCACAGCAAAATAACTAGAGATAAATAGCAGAAGCAAAACTGGAAAATTCATAAATAAATGAAAGCTAAATAATATACTCTTAAGCAACCAATATGTCAAAGAAGAAATCATAAGGCTAATTAGAAAATGCTGAGACAAATGAAAACAAGAACACAACAAACCAAAACTTTCAGGGTGTAGCAAAAGCAGGGCACAGAAAGGAACGTACAACTGTAAATACCTACATAGAAGAGATGTAAAATCAAGGACCTAACAGTACACCTTAAGCAGCTAGAGAAACAAAAATAAACACACAGCTAGCAGAAGGAAGGAAACAGTAAAGATGAGAGTGGAAATAAATAAAATAGGCAATAACAAAACAAAAAAATCAACAAAAACCAAAAGTGGATCCTTTGAAGAGGGTCCACAAAATTGACAAACCCAGTTAGATTAAGAAAAAAAGAAAGGCAACTCAAAATGCTGAAATAAAAGTGACGGTGGTACATTACTAGCAAACTTGACAGAAACTAAAAGGATTATGACAGTATAAAGAACGACTTATGACCTAGATGAAATGGACAACTTCCTAGAAACAAACTACCAAAATTGACTCAAGAATAAAAAAAAATCTGAACAGACTAATAACAAATAAAGAGATTGACTCAGTAATAAAACAAAACTCCTAACAAAAAAATCCCAGAGTCAGATTGCTTCACTGATGAATTCTACCAAACACAGAGAATTATTAACATCAATTCTTCCCAAACTCTTCCAAAACACAAGAGGAAGAAACACTTGTATGAGGCCAGTATTACTCTTATACCAAAGCCACACAAAGATACTATATGAATAGGAACCTATATGCCAATATATCCCTTACGAATATATATGCAAAAATCTTCAACAAAAGACTAGCAAACTGAATCCAGAAATATACTAGAAAGATTACACACCTTGAACAAGTGGGATTTATCACAATAACAGAAGAGAGGTTCAACACAGTATCTCAATCAACACAATATACCATCTTAACAGAACCAAGGGAAAAAACTGTATGATCATCTCAAATTGGTGCAGAAAAGCATTTGACAAAATCTGATACCCTTTCATGATTCAAAAATTCAACAAACTAGAATTAAAAGGGAACCTCTTTAGTATAACAAATGGCATTTATAAAATTTACAGTTAATATTATATTCAACAGTGAAAGACTGAAAGCTTTTTCCCTAAAATTGCTTACGGGAGCCTAAGCAAGGATGCCACTTTTGCCACTTCTATTCAGCACTGTCCTGGAAGCACCAACCAGAGCAATTAGGAAAGAAAAAGGCTGGGAGCAGTGGCTCATCCCTGTAATTCCAGCACTTTGGGAGACCAAGGCAGGTGGATCGCCTGAGGTCAGGAGTTTGAGACCAGCTTGGCCAACATGGTGAAACCCCATCTCTACAAGAAATACAAAAAAATTAGCCAGGTGTGGTGGTGCACACCTGTAGTCCCAGCTACTTGGGAGGCTGAGGCATGAGAATTGCTTGAACTCGGGTAGCAGCAGTTGCAGTGAGCCAAGACCATGCCTCTGCACTCCTGCCTGGGTTTTGACAGAGCAAAATTCTGTCAAAAAGAAGAAAAAGAAAAGAAAAAGAAGAAAAATAAAAAGGAAAAGGAAGGAAGGAAGAAGAAAGAAGGATGGATGGATCTAAATTGTAAGAGAAGAAGTAAAACCATCTCTACTCATTGATAACATGGTCTTAAATACAGGAAATCCTAAAAATCCACAAAGAGCAAACTATTCGAGCTGATAAAGGGTTAGAGCATACAATTGCAGGGTACAAGGTCAACACTAAGAAAAATCAGTTGTTTATCCACTAGAAATGAGCAATCTCAAAGGAAATTAAGAGAACAATTCACAAAACTTATCACAAAGCTAAAGGAATCAAAACAATGTGGTACTGGTGTAAGGACAGACATATAGACCAAGGGAACAGAACTGGGAGTCACGGAATGAATCCATACGTTTACAGTATGGATTTAACTCCAGATATTTATACATATATGTACATACACGTACCATATATGAAGAGAAGATACTCATATAATTTCCATGGACTTTTGACAAGAATACCAAGACAATTAAGTGAAGGAAGAATAGTCTTTTCAATGGTGTTGAAAAAATATCTACATAAAAAGAATGAAGCTGGACGTTTGCCTCACACCATATATAGAAACTAAGTTAAAATGGATCAAAGGCCTAAGAGTTACAAGTTTAACTCCAAAGAAAACATATGGGTAAAATCTTCATGACCTTGATTTAGCCATGGCTTCTTAGAAATGACAGCAAAAGCACATGCCACAAAAGAAATAATAGATTGTGTCTTCATCAAAATCATAAGCCTTTTGTGCATCAAAGGACACTCTCAGGAGAGTAAAAAGGTAACCCAAAGGATGGGAAAAAATTTCAAATTATGTGTAATGACGCTGTAGTGTCCAGAATACATAAGAAGCGCTTATAACTCAACAGCGGAACACATACAGCTCAAATGTCAAAATCGTCAAAATGCTTGAATAAACATTTCTTCAAGGAAGACAGACATTTATTTATTTATTATTTTTTGAGACGGCATTTCACTCTTACTGCCCCAGCTGGAGTGCAGTGGCACTATCTCAGCTCACTGCAACCACGCCCAGGAAGAGATGAGTTTTCACCATGTTGGCCAGGGTGGTGTCACATTCCTCACATCAGGTGATCCACCTGCCTTGGCCTCCCAAGGTGCTGGGATTACAGGCATGAGCCACTGCACCCAGCCCATTTATGTTTTTTTATTTATTCACTCTGTTTCCCAGGCTGAATGAAGTGCAATGGCATGATCTCAGCTCACTGCAACCTCCACCTCCCAGGTTCAAGCAGTTCTCCTGCCTCAGCGTTCAAGTAGCTGAGATTACTGGCACCTGCCACCAACACCCAGCTAATTTTTTTTTTTTTTTGTATTTTTAGTAGTGACAGGGTTTCACCATGTTGGCCAGGCCGGTCTCGGACTCCTGACCTCAGCTGATCCGCCCATCTCAGCTTCCCAAAGTGCTGGGATTATAGGCATGAGCCACCATGCTTGGCCCAAGAAAGATACATAAATGGCCAAAAAGCACATGAAAAGAGGCACAACATCGTTAGTCAACAAGGAAATTCAAATTAAAACCACAATGAGATACCACTTCACGCCCACTGGCACAGCTATAATTAAAACAAAAACAACAACAACAAAAACCAGAAAATAACAAGTGTTGATGAGGACATGTAGAAATTGTAACTTTCATACATTGCTGGCAGGAACATAAAATGCATCCATCATGGGAAACAGTCTGGCAGCTCCTCAGTATGCTAAACACAGAATTGCAACATGAGCCAGAAATTCTCCACCAAGGCATATACCCAAAGGATTTGAAAACCAGTGTTCAAACAAAAACTTGTACACAAATGTTCATGCTGTCACCATTCGCAATAGCAAAGAGTGGAACAACCCAATGCCCATCGCCTGACAAATGGATACGCAAAGCATGGTACATATGCACGACCATGAAAAGAAATGAAGCACCGATGCGTGCTACGGCACAGAGGAACATTAAAACACGTCACTAAAGGGCTGGTTACAAAAGGGCACATGTAACATGACTCCATCTACACGAAATGCCCGGGAGAGGCAAATCTACAGAGACAGAAAGTAGATGAGTGGTTGCCAGGGCTGGAATAGCCTGTGTGCCACCACAGAACACCACACACTGGGTGGCAAACAGGCACTTCTCACAGTTCTGGAGGCTGGGAAATCTAAGATCAGCACTTCAGCAGATTCGGTGTCTCGTGGGAGCCATTTCCTGGTTCACAGAGGTGCCTTCTCCCCGAATTCTTACAGAGCTGGGGGGGAGAGGAGATGAGGGAGCTCTGAGGGGCCTCTTTTATAAGGGCACTAATCCCATTCATGAGGCCCCACCCTCATGTCCTGATCACCTCCCAAATCCCCACCTAATACCATCACCTTGGGGGTTTCAAGTATGAATGTGGGGGTGAACACATTCAGATCATGGTAATAAATACCTACACCAAAGAATAAGAAATTTAGGTCTATAATAAATCTCTATCAAAGAATAAGAAATTTAGGTCTACTAGATTATTTATTTATTTTTTTTGGGACAGAGTCTTGCTCTGTCACCCAGGCTGGAGTGCAGTGGCGCCACCTCAGCTCACCGCAACATCTGCCTCCTGGATTCAAGCAATTCTTGTGTCTCAGTCTCCCAAACAGCTGGGATTACAGGCACACACCACTACACCTGGCTAATTTTTGTGTTTTTTGGTAGAGACGGGGTTTTACCATGTTGGCCAGGTTGGTTGTGAACTCCTGACCACTTCAGCCTCCCAAAGTGCTGGGATTACAGGTGTGAGCCACCGCGCCCAGCCTCTACCAGCTTCTTAATAAGTGTTCACCCCAATTACCACCAGGATACTTGTTGTCAGTATTTGAACAACATGAAACTGTTTCAGTGTGTAAGTTGACAAGAAACTGCAAATTATAGTTTAATAAACTAAGCATGTTTACTTACCGCCTCGGGGAGAAGGAGAATTGTGCCCCCCAATGATCACGTGGACCCCGGAATCTTCCAGTTTCACTCGCCACTTTTCAATGATAGCCCCAGACTTGTCCTGAAAGCAGAACACTGGCAGGTCAGGAACCTTCCCTTGGAACGGTCAACCATTACTGACCCTGGGCTAAGTCACCTGACAGGAAGTTCACAAATACCTTACTGGCATCGTTGAAAACAGAGAGCTCCATGGTGCCTTCAAAGTCCTGCTGCGAAACAGACCTCAAACATTCGTCCAGCCATGGTTCAGCGTTGTGGACTGGGAGGATAATAGACTGGAATTCAAAAGAGATGGATTAACAGGAAGGTGAGAGCTTAATTCCCTGTCCATGGCTCTGATTTACCTCCCTTTCAGCATCCGCACATGAGCTGGGACAAAAGGGTCCCGTCCTTCCCTCCAGGCTCTTAACATGCTTTCACTGCACAAGACTTGGGACAGCTTAGCGTTCCCTGAACTGGCCTTCCACACGCCTTTGAAAGGGGGAAAAAAACTGAAAGGCATCAAAATTCTTCCCAGTTCAATGGTAAATCATGAGTTTCCGATCACTGATTAGAAACATCATTTTGGTTGAAACAGGTATCTGGATATCTTCCTACCTACTCGTGAAAATAACTGGTTGGTCATTTTCTGGGTGAAACAAGCATTTCAGCAAACCATGTTAGGGGACCTGCAACAAAGTAACCCCTTTAAGTAACCCCTTACCCACAAAAAACAATGCTGTAACAAAGTATCCGGCAGGAGGTGCTCGGAGAACCAAGCTGAGCAAACGGGAAGCCTGAAGTTCATTTCTCTATTCCTATGTTCTATCCTTAGCAATGTGGCTGGTTTGGCACTAGCACTGTCTTTTTCTCATGAAGCCCGAAAGAAAAAAAAAATTTTTTTTGAGTCGGAGTCTCGCCCTGTAGCCCAGGCTGGAGTGCAGTGGCACAATCTCAGCTCACTGCAACTTCCACATCTCGGGTCCCGGTTCAAGCAATTCTCCCGCCTCAGGCTCCAGGGTAGCTGGGATTACAGCCAGCGCCACCGTGCTAATTTTTGTATTTTTAGTAGAGATGGGGTTTCACCATGTTGGCCAGGTTGGCCAAAACAAAAATTTCTAAAGTGGTATGGAGTAAAACCAGTGAAACCCAGCACCAACAAAACAGGTGACAGCAGGAGGTTAGTCTTAATTGTATACACGATGATATTAAGTGATATGGAGCGATACTCAGAGACCACAGTCTGTCTTCACCCTTAATTTATAACCAAAAATGATGAAATTGTGTTGAAAACACAATTTAGTCAAGTTCTTTACAAATGAAACCTCACTCTATCCCTTCCTGGACTTATTTTTACAAGAATAAAAGAAGTTCCCTAACTTACTCACAAATTTACCTTACTTTGGATTTACCTAAAGGAAAGGAAATAATTTTTCTCAAGATCTACAAAATATAATGTTTCTGTAAAAGATAGACCTCGATTAATCTGTCCCCAATTTTAGTAAGACTGGAATATAAAAGATAAGAAAAAAGAAAAAAAGACTGGAATATAAAAGAAAACATGCTAAGCCTTTGGGCGACTGCTAATCCTACACCGCTGTGGTTGTTCACCGAATTGGCCCATTGGTTGGGTCTGAACCCTGAGGGCCTTGGCTTAGCCTCTGCCAGCGCAGGAGGAAGGTGTTCGGGGCTCGTGGGCAGTTTAGGGCAGGTGTTTGGGGCAAGTGTACCGGACACACAGGCAGGTGTGTGGGCACGGAGCAGGTGTACAGGCAGGTGCGCAGGTAGGTGTGTGGCGTGAGCAGGCAGGTGTGTGGGGCACCGGCTGTATGCGGGATGCAGGGCAGGTGTGTGAAGCAGGTGTGCAAGCACAAGACGGGTGTGCGGGGCATGGGCAAGTGCGCCGAGAATGTGTGAAGGCAGGTGTGTGGGCGCGGGGTTGTGTGGGGTACACGGACAGGTGTGCGAGGGCGGGGCAGGGCACAGGGACAGGGCAGGTATGCAGGAGCGAGGCAGAGGCGCAGGGCAGGTGTGTGGGGTGCAGGGCAGGTGTGCAGGAGCGAGGCAGGTGCGCAGGGCAGGTGTGCGGGCTCGGAGAAGAAAGGCCGGGGAGGCGGGCCGAGCCAAGGCAGGTGTGCCGTCATCCACCCCGACCAGGTGAGGGCGAGCAGGCAGCCGCCTGAGCTCCGGGCCCGGAATTTTCAAAACCGGAACGCGGAAGGCCGGTGAGGAGGCCACGCTCGCGGGACTGAGCGCAGGAAGCGCGGCCCGAGCTGCAGGTCCCGCCGCGCCCGCGGCCTCCAATCCCGGGCGTCCCCCGCACGCGCAGCCGCGCTCGCCCGCGGAGCCGAACCGCTGCTCAGGGCCGAGACCCCGTAGGCGAGCCCGGAGCCGGAGAGGACGCGAGGGCGCGGTGCGGAGGGCGAGGACCCTTCCCGGCGGGGCACCTACCACGTGGGCCTGCATGGCCTCGCGCTCCCCAGACGCCCCGCCCACGCCAGCTCCGCGCGGCCTACAGCGCCTGCGCAGAGGGCACCAGGAGGCGGGTCTGAGGCCAGGCAGCCTCCAATTGGTGCAGAGCGGCGTCCATCGGGGTGGGGCCTGCCCGGGGGCGTGGCTGCGCGGGGCGGGGCGGGGCCTTCAGCCCGGGGCCACACCCCCGTCCCGGGTCACCGCTGGGGCCTCGTCCCGGCCGCGGCAGCCTCTCGCCTTCCCCTGGGGCGCGCGTCACTGTCTCTGGGGCCCCGTAGACGCCGCCGCGGGGAAGGCGCGGCTGTGCGAGG
This sequence comes from Sapajus apella, assembly GCF_009761245.1. NCBI lineage: Eukaryota > Metazoa > Chordata > Mammalia > Primates > Cebidae > Sapajus > Sapajus apella. The sequence continues at coordinate 155,719 of NW_022436988.1, read as the reverse complement.
GCGGCGCGCTGCGGACCCCAGCCGGGCGCCCGGAGGTTGCTGTGAAGCCTCAGGCAGGCTGGTGTGCTTCACCCACGCTGTCCACCTCCCCGGGGTGGACGAGGGGCGCGCAGGGGGACCTTTCTCCTGTGGGGAGAGCGGGGCGCGCAGGACACGCGACCGCCCCAGGAAGGGGGGCAGTGAGGCCCTGAACCCCCGGGGTGTCCCCAGGGTGGAGGAGGGGTGCCCCGGCAGAGCTCCTCCAGGAGGAGGGGTGTCCAGGATGGACTTCCCTGGGAGCGGGGGTGCCAGCGGTGAGGCCCTGACTCTACTGTGATGTCCCCCAGGAGGAGGGATGCCCCGGCTGAGGCCCTGACCACACCAGGAGGTCCCCCAGGAGGAGGGGTGCCCTGGTGAGGCCCTGACCCCACTGCGAGGTCC
>NW_022436988.1:107404-155289 GCF_009761245.1 Sapajus apella | reverse complement strand
GAGGTCCCTCAGGAGGAGGGGTGACCCGGCTGAGGCCCTGACCCCACCAGGAGGTCCCCCAGGAGGAGGGGTGCCCCGGTGAGGCCCTGACTCCACTGTGATGCTCCCCACAAGAAGCAGTGCCCAGGGTGAAAACATGACCCCAGTGGCGCCGGGTACCCTCCACCTTCACCCTCATTTCCGCCTCCCCATGCAGCCTTGGGAACTGCAGGGCTGGGAACCCGGAGAAGGCAGCTGGTCTCTGGGGGACCTCGGAGGTGGTTCCCTGCCAGGAACGCAGGCCAGGCCCCATCTCTCTCTAACCTTGTGCTTGAGGAACACAGAGCGGTGTCTCCGGGTTCGATTCCTGAACGCGAGGCCTGTGACCCCGGCAGTTCTGAGCTTGTTGGGGGAGCGGCCTGCCGTTAGGGGTCTCCCAGGCGGCTGCGAGGCCTCTGGAACCTCCCTGCTTGGAAGAGGTTGACTGGGGACAGGGGCGCTGTGGAGGTCAATTAAAGGGGCTGCCGCAATTAGCCCCGTGCTGCCTGCACACAGAGATTAAGCCCTCTTGGGATTTGTTCCAGCTGATCTGAAGTAATGACTAACTCGCAGTTAATGAGCACGGCTGTAAGCATCCCTTCCTGGACAAAGCCTTTGCTGTCCAAAAGTAAGATTAAATGCAAATCATTCTATCAATTAACTGTTACAACAAAGCCAAACTTCTGCTAAGCATCACTTCACGTATGATTTTTTTTCTTAAATTGCCTCATTATTTGCAAAGCCTGCTTCACAAGTGGAAATGCTTAAGTCAGATGAGTAAAAATACAGCCTGATTTACAGTTCAACAAAAGCAATCTGAGAATTTGCTTCCAAGGACCTCATGTTCTCCAGAGGTTGGGGTGCTAGGAATCGTGTCATTGTGAAGGACTTGGTACAAAGTAGCCCTGTAGCTGCCAGAATGCACTGCAGCTCATGAGAAGGCGGTCAGGGCCAGAGGTCAGGGGTCACACACGGTCTCTGTGTACAGCACACGGCATCCCGAACTGGGCGTGCCTCCCACCTTCCTTCCTGTACATTTTCTGCTGCCAGAAATTCACTTTTCACTCACTTCCTCCTAATTCAAATTTGATTAGAATCTCCTTTTTGGAAACACGCAAAGTGTCAAGGTGCATTTCAGAAACGCAAGGCCACAGGGGTGGGATCCTGAAATCCAAGGGCAGGTGGGCCTGAGATCACTGTCCTCACTGTAGGAAGACCCTCGGGGAGAGGCCAGCAGAGGTCTGGACCGAAGGACTGACACCCACCCTGGAGAGGGACAGAAAGGGGGACCTGGGGCCCCAGAGCTTGCTGAGCTGAGATCGTGTGGTCTTCATTCAGAGGGAGGTGAGGTGGTGATGACAGATGAACAGTGGCACATGGGCACCTGCGGGGGAAGTGCACGAAGCCCCCCACATCTTTGGGTTCGCTGAGTGGGCAGTTGTATTTATTTATTTTGTTTTATTTTTGTAGAGATGGGGTTTTGCTGTTGGCCTCCCAGACTGCTGGGATTACAAGTGAGAGCATTGCACATAGCCAGTTTTCTTTACTTTTAACTGCTGCTTATGTAAAAGGTTTCGGCGAATACTGGCTATATTCAGAGGACTCAGTACCAACTGCCAGGGGCCTGGAGTAGGTGCGGTGGTCTCAGTGTGTGACCCTCCAAACCATATGTTGACACCTGAGAGACTTGAGGGAGCCCTTTGTCCCTTCCTCCACGTAAGGATGCACAGAAGATGCCATGTTGGGGAACAGGCCCTCACCAAACACCAAGGCTGGGGGCGCCTGGATCCTGGACTGCTCATCCTCCAGAACTGTGAACAATACATTTCTATTGTTTGTAAATTATAAGGCCTAAGGTATTTTGTTATAGCGGCACAAGTGGACCGAGACACCAGGTCTCCAAATCGAGGAACACCGCAGCCCCTCTCACTGCTGCTGTGGGAGGCAGAGATTCCCTGTGGTCTGCACAAACGTGTTAGCCTCAGGGGACACTGTCCCAGTAAGAATGACTCTGCTGTGAGTGCAGTTAGTGAAGGCTGAGTTCGAGCTTTAGAGACAAGAGCCAGACGGGTTCCTGCGACAGCCTGCTCTCTGAGACCTCCGTGTGTCCTTCCCAAGTTCGCCGAGGGCACAGAACCGGTCGACCTCCCATAGGCAGCAGGTGCTGCTTGGGGGTCCAGATCGCTGGAGACTGTGGGAGACCACTCTGCACGTGGTGACCACAGCCCCCCAATAATAAAGCTGCCTGTGAGGGCGGCCCAGCATTCAGGAGGGTGCACTGAGGTCATCTCTTCTGCTCGTCTCATGTTTTTAAAGGCTGGCCATGACTCACCCTGTGGATTTAATGTCTCATTAAGGAGTTCTGCCCATGCTTTTTTAAAAAGTAATCTACAAAAAGATAAATTAAAAAGTCATCTCTAGCACAGTAGGCCAAGCACGAGTTCCATTTTTCAGCAGCACACATTCCTGGTTCAGACCTGTGGAGGTTTCTGACTGACAGGGAAACCCCGTAGCGGACTCAGGGGAATGATTGAGCCGGGGGTGGGCGTCCGGGCTGGAGCTCACGGGCTACGGGTTGGTCCTACAAAAGGGAATTCAAGCCTGTGAACTGCAGAGCCTGGACAGAGGCTGAGGTGATGGCGTGCTGCCGATCCCTGAAATCCTGTCACGTGTCAGAAGGAAGGGACAGCCCCATATGGCCCCTTGGAGGGGCCAAGGCCCGACCCGGCGCCTTGCACAAGGCCGTCAGTGTTGGCTCCAGCAATCTGCACCGTCGGGCACTCCGCAGCGAGGAGGTCTGACTGGACTAGCACTTCCTAACTTCCAAGCACTACAAACAGCATCTCATTAAAGCCCCTGCTCCACAACTGACCTGAAACCAGGGCCTGCAAGCTTCCCTGGGCCTGCAGGAGGGGATGAGGTTCCTGTCCAAGATGCGTTCTGTGATCAGCGGGGCAGGTGTTCGCTGTGGATTCTAGAGGAGCATAAAGAACCACAGAGAACGTTTGCCTCGTGTCCCTGGCCCGCCCCAGCCCAGAACGCAGAGGCTGAGTCAGGGGCTACGCATGGAGTGTTTCATGCCCAGGAAGCTGGGGCAGGGGCTGGAGAGGAGGCGGGAGGCAGCCGGGACAAGCGAGCTCTGCTGAGGGGTCTGCTGAGGGGGCTGGACCCTGGACCTCCACGAGCCTGGAGCATCCTCCACCTGAGGGGCTCTGCTTGTTGTCAGTTGGGGCTGCCCACATGACCTCTTGCTCCCGCCCACCTTGCTGGGCCAGGAATACAAAGCCCAACTGCCGTTCCCAGGGCCATTTCTCAGGGATGTGTGCATGGTGACCACTGCCTCTGTGCAATGAGGAGCTGGCATGCTCCTGCCTGCTGTTCAGCAGTGGGTTCCCAGAGCCGGGGCCCCTCCTGTGGGCAGCTCCTCACATGGGCAGCATCCATCCGAGCCCTGCACATCGCCACTGCGGAAGGGTCCTGGGAACCCACTCAAATGTGCTGGCACTCTGGCTCTGCTTTTGCCGTGAGTGTTCAGATCCTCTGCCTCTGATCCCAGCAGTCTGGTGTCTCCTGCCAGCACCCACGGAACAAGCAGGTCAGCTTGTTAGCCTGAGAGTAAAATCTCAGGCTCCTGCACGGCTCAGATGGCATCCAGCACATGGTTGGGGCTGGGCCCTGCCCTCACGACTGCCAGGGGCTGGGTACCCTGACCAACTCCTAACTCCCAGCACCTGGCTCTGGGCCCATCTCGCCTGAGTGGTCCTAGGCTGGGAAAGGCAACGAGGCGGCCCCAGCCTGAAGCTCCAGCACTGCACAGACGCACTTTACTCTCCGGGCCTGGGGCCATCCCGGCACCCTGCCCGTCCCGTTTGCAGGCGGTCCTTCTGCTAAGCGGTCCCCAGCACTGTCTCTCTAAACGACTGCTCTGCTGGGGCAGGGACAGGGTCTTCTTGTCCCCTGCCAACTCCCCATGGCTGGTAGAGTCCAGTGACCATGGGAGCCAGGTGCTGCTGCGGCTGCAGGAGGAGGCGGCTGGAACAGCAGCTTAAGGAGGGAGAAGGTTCCCGAGGACGGGGTGTGGGGGCTCCGGCCAAGCTCCTGGAGAAGCAAGGCCTCGGCCTCTTCACACAGGCAAGGAGGGGCAGCAGGCGTGGACTCTGGGGCAGGCTCTGTGTCCAGGTGCTTCCAGCCCTGCTGGCACAAGGCCCACAGCCACATGGCACAGAGACCCCACACAGGGAGGTCACTCCCTGCTCTCCCTGCTCACCGGCTCCTAACGTCCTGCTGTGTATCTGCTCGGTTCTGGAAGGAGCTCCGTGGCTGCGTGGCTTTGCTGTGCAGGGGGAGGGGCGGCGGCCAGCAGAGGTTGGTTCCTGGAACGACCGATGGACCGAGAGAGGAGCACCTGAGTGAGTGCCAGTGAGCCGGGGCCTGGGGCAGACACCTGTGACCGTGCTGCCACCTACCTCCAGCTAGATACAGATTCTACATGGAAATAACTCGAGCTTTCCCAAAGGCCTAAGTGAATTTCACAGGGAGGGTGTAGAATTGGGAGACACCAGGTGTGCACTGCTGGTTTTCAGAGAAGCCAGCTAACATGAGGCCCTCCCCCGCTTTTCACTGTCCTGTTCTATGATCGAGTCGGGGCTGCAAACCAACCGCAGCCTCCCCCACAGCCACAGCTGTGTCTGGCCTCACACACATGTTGGGGACTAGAGTGACCTAAATGTCAGGTAATTCCACATAGATCCACGGTTTCTCCTGGAACTGACCATCTGTAACTCTGGGCTCACACCATCCTACTGGCACCTGGCTGGGGCTGAGTGGGGGCTGTTCTCTCCCTGCTCCCCGAGCCCCAGTGTCCCTCTGGACACATGGCTGGAATTCTATTAAGGCTCTGAGCTTAAGTGAGCTCGGAGCTGAGGGGGGCACTGGCCGTGCTGCCTGTGCCTTTGAGAGGTCCCTGGCTGCCGTCCGTCCAGGCCCTGCCTCGCGCCTGGCTCCCTGTTCACCCTGAGAGGGCCGGCCCGTGGAGGGGGTACCCCCCACCGCTGCACCCAGCCCTGCAGCCCTGCACCATCTCTTCCCAGGCAGCTGCCTCTGCAGCCAGGTCCAGGCCCGGGGAGCTGCAGGCACCAAGCAGACTGCAGGCGAGGGGCTCCTGGGTCAGCCCAGGCGGGCAGGTCCCAGCGCGCTTGCCAGCTGGGGCTTGGGGGCTTAGCCTGTGTTCACCTCTGTTCAATATCTGCTCCTCTGAATAATGCAGATGCTCAGAAGGAGGGACTGGAGGCTGGGAGGTCCTTGTGGGGGTTCGGGGGACAGCGTGGGGGACAGTGCTGCAGCCCTGCCTTGATGTGGGACACTGAGGATTCCACGAGGGCGTTGTCCAGGCGTCCAGAGAGAAAAGTCAGCCGGCGGCAGAGGCCTCACGCCCAGGCTGAATGCTGAGTTTAACCAGTTCTAGCTCACCTAGCAAATGCTGACGTCAGCAGAATGACTCGGGGTGCAGGGTGCAGGTGGGTGCCAGATCCCCAGGTGGCAAACAAAAGTGCCCGTGGGGGACTCGATCAGAGGGAGCCTCGCAGAACGTTCTGGGCCCAATCTGGCCATCAGACTTGGGGCTGGCACGTCGTCCCAACACGTGAATTTGGAGGGTGTGTTGGGGTTCCTGGCTGAACTGGTTCGCACTGGTTTGAAGTGGACAGGCCGGCTGGTTGCCTGAATCACCGGGAGGTGGATGGGACATGGGTGCAGCTGTTGGGAACAGAGCCCCAGTCCCTGCCTGGGACGCCCCTCTGGGTGGGCCTGGGTCTCTCCCTCCCCCGGAGGCCTGGACGGTGGCCAGGAGCTGCTGAGTAGTGACCGATTGTCGTGAGATCAACAGCAGCTGAGCCTCCTGCCATCCTGGGGACCCCAGAGGTCAGAAGCTGAGCTCCGTCCAGCTTCAGCAGAACGATGTGGATCAACTCACCCCAGTTGGCCTGGAACTCCCTGAGGTTAGCAGGGAGGGTTCGGAGTCCCCAGCACGCCCTGTCGTCCGTCCCCGAGCCCCAGGGAGAGCTTGCTGCCTGCAGCCGGGGCCTGGGCACGGCCGGCGGTTATCAGCAGCCCAACAGCCCATTCCAGCCCCACAAGACAGGCTGGGGCCTGGGCAGACGAGACCAAGCTCTCAACCAGCTGGCAGGTGGGCACAAGGACACTCAAGCCCCAGCGTCTGGGGCCCCGGCTGGTCACTCAGGCTGAAAAGGATAACATCCATTTCTCTACATGCTAAACACTTCGTGCCAGATGTGTGGGTTTCTCACACCAAGCGATTTTCCACTTCTCAGTGGACACCAGCTGGGTGCCCCACAATTCAGTTCAGCTCTGATGTTGCCTGGAGGCTGCGCAGACCCCGGGGCTGGGGCTCAGTCCCACAAGCTGCCCCCTCCGCAGGCGCCCCTCCCAAACGTCGGGCACCCAGGGTTCACACGCTTCCGCCCGACGTGGCTACAAAGTTGGGGGTTGCCACAACTCTTCCCAGGCTTGGCCATTTGCTCTGTGTCACAGAACTCAGAGAAAAACGTATTTATGTTCACCAGTTTACTATAAAAGACGTAATAAAGGAGGTGCACAGGATGAGGTCCGGAACGGTGCGGGGCGCAGGTCCCACCTCTCGGCCCTCCCACCTGCAACCCGGAAACTCCTGGACCCTAATTTTTTTTTTGCGATGAAGTCTGGCTCTGTTGCCCAGGCTGGAGTGCAGTGGCGCCGTCTTGGCGCACAGCAACCTCTGTCTCCCGGGTTCAAGTGTTTCTCCTGCCTCAGCCTCCCTAGTAGCTGGGACCACAGGCGTCAGCCAGTACACCTGGCTCGTTTTTGTATTTTTTTTTTTTTTTTAGTAGAGATGAGGTTTCACCATGATGACCAGGATGGTCTCCATCTCTTGACCTTGTGATCCGTCTGCCTCAGTCTCCGAAAGTGCTGGGATTACAGGTGTGGGCTACTACACCAGGCCCCCAGACCCTATTTTTAAAGGGTTTTACAGAGACAGGCAGGCAGCCCTTCTCCCCTCCCTGGAGGCGGGGGGGCCTGAAAGGTCTGAGCTTCTCATTGACGTTTGGTCTTCCTGGTGAGCAGCCCCCACCCTGACGCTGTTGGGGGGCCCCCGAGAGTCACCTCCTTGGACACAAAACACTCCTAGCACCCAGGAAATCCCAAGTGATTTAGGAGCCCATGTCAGGAACAAGGGCAGAGGCCAAACATGTAGTTCTTATTCTGCCACCAGGTGTCTGGAGGCCCTGGCCGGCCACTCTCAGGGTGGCTGGCACTGGGGAAGTGCCCTGGTGCAGAACGTCTCGGAATAATGTGAGGTAGTGAGGCTCGGACCCTTGGCCGTCTGTCACTGTCGTCACCGTGCAGGCCAGCCTTCCCCGCAGAGCCCGGATGGCAGGCAGCGTGGGGGGCCCACCGCACAGATGCAGCTTCCACCCAGGCAGGCCCCACTGTCCGGGGTTCCCCGGCCAGGGTCCAGCTGGAGGAGTGCCCCAGGTCCAGCCCAGTAGTCCTCTCGAGAGTTCCCCACCCTGGAAGGACACTCCAAAATGCCACCCCTGCTGTTACCTCCTGCAGGTGAGTTTCAGGATATTCTAACATCGTTCTCTGTGCTCACCACATTTTATGTTGTGAAAGTGAATTCATTTATGTTATTTATTTATTATTTTTGAAACGAAGTTTTGTTCTTGTTGCCCAGGCTGGAGTGCAATGGTGTCATCTCTGCTCACCGCAACCTGCGCCTCCCGGGTTCAAGCAAATCCCCTGCCTCAGCCTCCAGAGTAGCTGGGATTACAGGCATGAAAAGGGTCAGTTTGCTCCTGTTGGGAATGAGGGATTTAGGTTAAGTCAGCTGAGCTTAGATTCCAAAAGACTCAGAAGGTAAGCCCAGGACCCGGGCATTTGGGTGACACAAACGCTTCCTGGCCGGCAGAGCCGTAGGCTGTGGAGGGAGAGACTCTGTCATTTTTGCTTCCTGAAGTTCAGGACTTCCGGCTCGGACATTTCTGGAAGTGAAGGAAACACAGAAGGTTTTGCTAAGGAAATGAAGCCTGAGCCTCCAGGAGGAGTGAGAATGACCAAGAACACCCCTGAGTCCCACCTGCCGGAGACAACAGCAGGGACGACACCCCGGGTGTCCTCCCTGGGCGGGGCCCGTGGGGTGTCACCCGTGGGAACTGGGGTGCTCTGCCCATGGGACGCTGGCCAGGGAAGCCCGTGGGGCTGGTGAGGGTGGAAGTCACATCTGCATGTGAGGACGGCGGAACCTGGCACCTTTCCGCAGTGACCCCGAGAGGGAGGGCCGGTGGCCGCCCCCCCAGAGTCCCCTCCAGAGTTAGAGGCGGCGTCTCCCTCATTTCACCTTTTCAGGTGAACATCCTCGAGGTTCACCTAAAATCATGATTTTCCAGGAAACGGTCGAGGCTGCTTATCCTCTGTGGAAATCACCTGTGCACACGTAGAGAGAATTGCGGGGTGCGGGGGCGGGATGGAATGAAACCCAGAGAGCCTGGCAGGTCCCCAATTGCCTGACCCCTGCACTCCTGGGGGTGCTCGGGAGGGGTGCCGTCATCAGCCCCGTGACGAGGGTGATGGGCTCAGGTGCCTACGCCCACGGGCAGGGTTCGGTGCCCACCACACCAGGCCGTCGAAGCAGCCCCATGGCGGCCAGCGGTGGGAGTGGGGTCCTACCCCATCGTCTCTGAGAGCCAAGCTGGGCCAGGCAGGGGCTGGCAGGAGCTGGCTGTTCTCACCCATGCCCTTTCTCAGAAGGTGCTGGAAACTGTGTCCTTCCCCAACAGCTAACATAAGTGCTGGAGCCCTGGGGCACCAAGAGACAGTGAGCTGGGGCTGGGATAAAGGCCAGCCCTTCCCCAACCTGCTGGCTCTCCTACAGGCTCCCACACACTCCCACATGCCTGCCATGATGCCCGCCTGTCCAGCGGCTTCTCGCCCCTCTTCTGAGCCAGGGAAGGAGGGGTCGGGGCTGTAGTTGCCCTGTAGCTGTCAGGCTATGCTCGGAAGCTGCCACGAGGGTCTGCCCTGAGGTGGATGGTCCCGTGTGCTGTGAGCCACAGGACTGAGAAGCAGACACCAGCACTGAGGTGAGCCATGCAGGATGCCTCCCGGGTGGATGGCTCCAGCCCGGTCGCCAGGACCTCCCTTCCGGTCACCCCGGCTGCACAACACCCTTTGCAGGTGCACAGGCTTCCAGAGCCCCCTTGTCTGCAGGGCTGGGAGTGGGCATGCTGGGCACAAAGGTGGCCAGGACAGTCTGCCTCCAGGAGCTGCGGCCAGGGGCACAGGCCAGGGTTGCCCCACTGGGGAGGCCTCCAGGGGACAGGGTGCAGGGAGTGGGCGGGAGGGGGCGGGCTCCAACGAAGCCCAGCCGGTCAGTACGGCCCTGACCTCTACTTTGAACATGGCGGTTTGGCCTTTGGCCTCTCAGGCTCCCTGCTAAGCTACAACGATGACCCCTCATTGGGGGACAGAGACGCCTAGAAAGGACCAGGAGGGGACCACGGGGTGGGCAGGGCTGGGAGGTGGCCAGGCAGGCAGGCTGGGGACATTCAGATGCTGGTCACTCAGGGAGCTGGCAGCCTCTCTGCCTGCCCCTCACTGGACTTGAAAGCAGCGAGAACAGATGCTGTCCAAAGACGCCCACAAAAGCGCTTCCTGTTGACATCAGCACACTCTTAGGTCTTTCTCCTCCACGCCCTCCAAGGCCAGCACTCCCCGGGCGACCACTGGACCACAAAAGATAAAGCCATGCCACCCAGCCCCCGCTCTGCCACTCATTATTTTCCTGTTGGCTTTTAGTGGACTCAGCCACGGTTTGTTTTGTGAAATTGAGTTTGAAATCCAGATTCTGTCCTGCAGGCACTGGCACCAGGGTCACACTGCCGACCAGAGCTCTGAGGATTTTCTACTGGAAATTAGAGTCAAAATGGAACCACTGTGGGCCGAATCCCAATCAGAGCTCTACACACATGTGCACACACACATACACGCACACACATGTGCACACACTTTTACAATGCACACTCGGGCACACATACATGCACACACATGCACAGGTGCACACAGGTTTGCACACATACGCATGTGCACACTTTCTAAATGCATACTCAAGCATGCGTGCACACACATGCACACATACCCATGTGCACACACACAATGCACACTTGAGCATGCACACATATACACACATGCACACATACACATGTGCACACACACATGCACACAGGCATGCACACATACATATGTGCATGCAAACTTGCACATTCGAGCACTGATGCACATACACAGATGCACACATACACATGTGCACACACACTCTCTGCACACTCGGGCACACATGCACATCCACACATATCCACACGTACACATGCGCACATACACATGTGCACACACACACTGCATATTCGAGCACGCACATACACACAGGCATACATACACACGTGCAATCACACTCGATGCACACTCCAGCATGCATACATATACACACACACGTACACTCACAATGCACACTCGAGCATGCCCGCACACACACACGCACACGCACACATATGTGCACACAAGACACCCAGGGAAACCAGGGAGCCTGACCTTTGACCAACCCTTGGCCAGGGCCAGGAGGTCAAAGGGGAAATCCCTCCTAGTGAGAGCCAGAACAATAGGCTTTTTTTCAATAAGCATAGTCACCTTTGTAGTTAAAAAGTACGTTTTAAAACATTTTAATTAACTCTCTAGACTCAAATAGCGTCTTCTCCCCCTTGTTTTCTCTGTGACAGGCAGAAGGCCGGCAGGCAGGCAGCTACTCAGGGTCAGGGGGCTGGGCTGGAAGGCACCGCCCCCAGCCATGTTCCAGACAGGACGGCAGACGCCGAGGACCCCACGCCCTTCATGCTCCACGGGACAGAACAGAAGCAGTGGGTGTGAGGAAGGGGCAGACCCTAGCGGCTGCAGCCACTGAGTGTGGGGACAGGGACAGGGCTGCTGAGGTCAAGGCAGGGGTGGAGAGGCGGGAGAGGGAGCTCCATGCTCCAAATCTCACTGGAAGCTGGGGCCTCCCTCCCTCTGAGCTGGACCATGAGCCTCCCCGTGACCCTGTGGGGCTGGCACCATGAAGTCGCTCTCAGATGGGGAGCTGGAGGGCTGATCGCCACCAGGCAACGCGCATTTAACGGTGGGCGCGCCTCAAGCCACCGCCGGGTGCAGACCTCCTCGCTGAGCCCAGCCTGGGGTCCCAGCGCCCCCAGGCCCATCTTGTCAGTGATGCCCTGGCCTGGCCCCAGGAGGTTGTTTTCTGGGTAAACTGTGTCCCCCCATCGTTCCCAATCTCTCCGTCTCCTTCCCTCTCTTCTTCCCTCCATCTTTCCTCCTTCCCTTCCTCCTTATTTTCTTCCCTTTTAAATAATTTGTTTTCTCTTCATAATAGCAATACTTAGTCACTGTAGGAAAATTGGAGGCGGCGTTCGAACCCTCATGCGTAATTCCACTGCGGAGTTGAGGGGAGACTTGACTGTCACTGTCACTGCACTGCACATAGAAATGTAACGTGGCCTCATCGCTTTGCGCTGTCACTGGAGTCCCCTGTGAGCCTGGTGACCACAGCCTCCTGACCCCAAGCTTCTCCACATGGGGTTGGGTTGCCCTGAGCCTCCTGTCCCTACTCCTGCCGGGGCAGGTCCCCTCGAACCCCCACAAAGTGCACAATGCCAGCTGCTCCTCCTCCTCACCCTTGCTTGAACAGTTGCATGTAAGTCATCTCTTCCAGGCAGCCCTACAGGAGTGCACCTCACCAACACTGACCGAGCCCCCCAGACAGTGTTGAGAGACTGAGACTGCCAGCTAAGATCTGGTGCGGGACCCCTGCCTCTGTGGGTCCTGTCTGGCTCTGGCTCAGGCTGACAAAGACGAGCATCTCTGGGGGGAGCTGGTGCAGTGCAGGGCATGGCGGGGTATGGGGGCCAGAGGGTGTTGGGCGAGGCTGAGGGGCCCCATCATCTTTCTTGAGCCTGAACTGGGGCCCAGGACGCACAGTCCAGCATCCGGGGTCTGGATAGCGGTCCCTCTGGGCCATCTTCCTTCTGCAAGCTTCGGCAAAGGCACGGCCCTGGCTCTGGGGCTGCAGGGACCTCCTGGCACCATGGGGAGAGCAGAGTGGAGCCTGGCATGGGCCCGGTCACCTCCCAGGAGACGACACCTGGCGTCCTCAGGTCCTCGCTGGGGCAGCTGGCGCCAAGGCTGGGCCCATAGGTTGCAGAGGGCAGGGTTGGGGGGGCTCAGCACCTGCCGTGTGGACAGGAAGTTTCCCTCCACGCCTGACGAGGACGCCCACCAGCTGGCCTTGCTCCCGCCTGCCTGGAGGGGTTTCTGGAGGGATCGTTCACTCCGGCGGGTCCAGGCAGGCAAGGCTGGAGGAAGAGCGAGAGCCAGTGTCCCGGGATCACCCTGCTGACTCCGGCTCCGCGGTCCGGGACCACGCCCAGGCCCTGCCCGCCCCTGCCTTCACTTTCCGGCCCCACCCTGCTGGGCCCCTCACTGCAGGACACTGCGGGGTCCGGTTCCCCTCCCCCACCCTGCTGGGCCCCTGCCAGACACTGCGGGGTCCAGGTCTCTCTCCACAGTCTGCCAAGCCTGTGCAATCCAGTCCCTGGACGCTCACCGCACGCCAGCCCCATCGACACCCTTCCTGACCCCTGCAGCCTGGGGTATCTTGGACACAGGTGACTCGGGAGACAGAACCCCTGACCCAGCAGAATGCCTGCCACTGTCCACCGAGCTGGGCACTGCAGCCTCTCCTCATTCTGGGAAGGGCCGTCCAGATGGCGGTAGAGGCCTTCTCCATTACCACAGCGTGGACAGAAAGGGACGAACCCTCCAGAGGGCTGCCCTGAGCCCCCCACATCCCCACATCCACCCACGCTGCACAGCCAGGGCTCTCAGCACCTCCAGGGAGGGCAGCTCTCGGCCGCCCTGCCTCTCTTCAGGGGCAGGACAGCTGGGGCTAATTACCTGCAGGAGAGGGTCCCACCCAACAGGCTTTTGGTGAGGGTGTCTCCGCCGCCCCCGCTTAGCTGGGCTGAGTCACCCGGGCACAGCATGGATGTGGGGAGGGCCTGTCCCTGGGGCTGTCAGTAGGGACTTGCCCTGTGGACTGGAGGAGGAGGTTGAGCCCTGCCCGGTTGGGCAGGTCCCAGGTGGTGACTGCGCCTCCCACTGTCCTGTCCTTCCCCCTCCTAACCCACCGTCCAGGTGAGGTGCCCCAGCATCTGGATGTCCGCCCTCCCCAGGACACCCAGCCTGGTGGGGTGTGGGAGGAGAGAGCTCCATCCGTCTGCAGCTTCCTGCAGTGTGGCCACTCCAGCCAATGTGAACCTGGGCGGTCCTTAGTTCCTGGCTTGACAGATGTTGACAAGGCCTTGCCTCCTGCAGGAGTGGCCCCTTGCCCACCCCCACACAGCTCCAACGTTGGCAGGCCCCACTGGGGTCTGGGATTTGCCTTCCTGAGCATGAAACCAAAGGCCACTGAAGCAGAGAAAAGCAAGCTCTTCCTTTCAATTACAGACTTGCAGGAAGGAAAGAGCCCTGACTGCTGAGACGTGCTGACCCGTCTGAGCTCGCTGGGAGCCCTGCGCCGCGGAGCCCAGCTCTCCGTTTACTCTAGAGGGTGGCCGAAGTGGCCCTAGGAGAAGTGCCTTCCAGAATTCAGACGCCGGAGGGGCGGGCTGCCAGGAGGGCCACTGTGTGGGGCTCTGGTCTCTGGTGCCAACCAGTGAGCCCTGGGAGGGACCCTGTGGCCTGTCCAGCTTGTCAGAGGGGGCCCAGCCTGGTCAGGAGTGGACAGGCGTGGGGCCCTCGGGGAACAAGGCAGCGTGCATTTTCTCTGTGGAGGGGCACTCTCTCCACACGGCTCACCAGGTGTGCCAACGCCGCTATCCTTGTTGATGGGTGGCTCCGACTCCCACGATCAGGGCCAAAGGGTCATAACCTCTGCAACCCCCAAAGGGCTCAGTGAAAATGTGTGTTCACAAAAAGAGGAGCAGCCCTCAGCCGGAGCGGGAGCATGTGTGGGTGCCCTGCACGCTGCACCTTCAACGTGGTTTTTGTGTTTTGTTTCTGTTTTTGTAAGCCAGAGTCTCATTCTTGTTGCCCAGGCTGGAGTGCAGTGGTGAGATCTCGGCTTGCTGCAATCTCTGCTTCCCGGGTTCAAGCGATTCTCCTGCCTCGGCCTCCCAAGTAGCTGGGATTACAGGCATGCACCACCACACCCGGCTAATTTTGTATTTTTAGTAGAGACGGGGTTTCACCATGTTGGTCAGGTTGGTCTCAAACTCCCCACCTCAGGTGATCTGCCCTCCTTGGCATCCCAAAGCGCTGGGATTACCGGCATGAGCCACCGCACCTGGCCCGCCTTCAACGCTTTTGAGGTTCAGACTTTCGGTAGTCAGCATGTAGGACCCTCCCTCTCCCCCGAGGCAGTGAGGATGCCAATTCCTTCTCTGCTGTGAGCGGCTTCCAAAATGAGTGGGCTGGGGCCCTCAGCTGACGTCCCTGGGGACCGCAGACCTGTTGTATGTGGCCGGCCAGACCCTAGCACGTGGTCACTGGGCTCACAGTCCTGCTTCTAAGCATGTCTGACTGGCCGTGTCCAGGGTCCACTCAGATGTCCACCTCCGTGTACAAATCCACCTGGCACTGCGGATGGCCCCTCCTGACATCCCCCTGTGGTGGCCGGGGACCCCTCCTTCCCTGTGTGGGCTCCATGCCTGAGATGGCCGAGTCACTACAGCTCACCACCCCTGGTCGGTTCCTGGCGGGGCGGAGGGTGAGATGCTGCAGCAAACAGCAGCTAGGACAGTGTGAGGTCAACGCACCGCGTGTTGCCTCTCACTGCTCAGCCGGCGGCTGGCGGCCTCTCTCCCCCAGGCCAACCTGGGGTGGGCAGCACCCAAGGCCACACGGCCGGCCAGATCGGCCTGGACTTGTATCCAACTCGAGGAAACTCTCCCCTCCCACTTTTCTCTGATGCACAGACAGCAAGACAGGGCAGCAAATTAGGTTAAGGAGGGGTTAGGGGAGAATTACACACTGCAGTTATCAGGTGGAGGCTGGCCGGTGTCCATGGCTGTTCCGTGCGGTAATTACACGTTGCTCGTTGAAGCTGCTGAACGTTAAGCTACAAGCAGAGGCTCTCCACCTATCATTCAGCCTCAATTACGGTAATTACGTCTCCTGGGAAGGCCGACAATGGCCTGGGTGGGAAATGAGTGACAAGTGGCTTGGGAGGTGGCGGCCGAGCAGGCCCTGGGGCAGCTGCTCTCACACGAATGGCAGTGACTGGCTGGTGTTCTTCAGTACTTTTCAAATGCTTAAAGGGAGCATTTCCTGGACGAGTTTGGGGAAAACTCATAATGCTTTTCTGGAGGAGTCCAGCTTCTCGGAAGGAATTCTTCTTTAGCGAGAGGATTCAGGTGAGAGTACATTGGTGGTCAACAGACTTCTAAAACCTCAAGACTCGGCAGAAAATTAAAGTGCTAACAGTCCACTGGGCTGTGTCAGTGGCTCAAAGAACTCAGCTGTGGCGAGGATGGTGGAGGGGTTCCCCCCACTGCCCCGTGAGACCCCAAGCCCCAATGATAGCCCGCTGGTGCCCTTGAATGAAGGCTAATCAGCTCCCTCCTGGAGATGTGGCATTGAATCCTGACATCACAAACCCTACAACACCCTGAGAATCAGGAACAGGCCCACTTTGCAGGTAACTGAGGCTCAGAAACAGACTCTAACCCCACTGTGTGTGTGACCCAGAGCCAGGGGGCTGATATCTGAGCCATGTCCGTCCACCACCCCACAGGGCCTGCGGACACCTACATTTGGAAAGACTGAGAAAGGGGTCCAGTCCCACAGCCCCCCACCTGGGTCCAAAACCCAGAGGTGAGCCTGCAGATGTCACTTGACCTTCACAGTGAGTTGTGGTCCTCAGATGTGGAAGGCCACGTCCTGCTTTCTGAGGCCTCAGACTCTGGTGGGGCGTAGAAGGGCTGTCCAGGGGTTGCACCCAGAACTCTTTATCATAGAACTCTGCCCAGGAGGCACCTGATAGCTGTTCCTTGGGGGAATGGATGGACGAGGGAGAGAGGGTTGGTACAGACCTATGGTTGGGCAACAGGCCCCCGGCCCAGACCCCTTAGCTGCCATCTTCCAGGGTGTAGGGCCGGCCCGTATAGGGAATGGGCAGGCGTGATCCCAGTGGGTTCCGGAGCTCTCCGATTCCATGGCTCAGCCTCAGCATTCCAACGGGGGCAGGGACTTCACACAAAGCTGTGAAGCTCCTTCCCACGACAGGGTGGGAGGACGATGCTCTCTTCCCGGGTCAAACCCTGTGAAATGTTCACTGGGAAGCAGCCCCTTCCCAAACATCCAGGGACAGACACACCCAAGGCTCTTTCCTCGAAGAGCCTCCCAGAGGACCACGGGGAGGGCTACACACAACCGGCTGGGATCCTTTTGGTTCATAGCGCCTCAGGGCCTGGAGGTGCAAGGGGCAGTGGTTGGAGGTCACCCCAGACAGCTCGACTCCCTCAGCCTGCACCCTCTAGGAGCCTGATACCTCCCAACACCAAGAACCCCATCTCAGGGGATGGCTCATCTGTAGGTGGCTTTGCTGGGCAGGACAGGGGTCAGCAGAGGTGCCCAGGAGGACCCAACGTCTCTGGGGCACAAACTCCCCCAAGAGAACAGCTTGGGGAACCACAGCCCCAGGGAAGAACCTGTGCCCCTGGAAGCGAGGGCCAGCTCCTTTCCTAAGATAGATTAGTTTCTTCCAAGAACACTGCCCAGCAAGCATTCTTACCCTACTTTGTTTTGTTGTTTTAATTCAGACTTAATGTTTTAGGTTTACAGAAAAACCAAGCAGATGGTAGAGGTCCCCCACAACCCTTCCCCCACCCAGCTTCTCCTGCAATGACCTTCCCGTATTAGGGCGTAGGTGTGTGACAGTCAAAGAACCAATACTGATACGCTGTTATTAACGTCTGAAGTCTCCACCCGGATTCGCTCTTGGGCTGTATTATCTATGGGTTTTAAAAAGTGCACTAGGGTCCCATACTCACCATCATACGACCCCAGTCTTAGGGCAGCCCTCTGGGCACAGGAGGCTGGGCAGCCTGCCAGCTGGGCAGATCTCTGCCTGAGCCAAGGCTGGAACCAGCCCCCTGCTTCTCCAGCGGTGGCTTCTGCCCTTTGGTCTAGTAGCCACCAGGGGCTCTGAGACCCTGAGCAGGTCATGGCAGGTTGTGTGTTCCCAACGTCCAAATCCGTAACTCAGGAGGTCCCAGCACTGCCCCTGCAAGGGTGTGTGGGGCCTGGTGGGGCTGCTTTCTTATGCTTGGAGGGCAGGAAAGCGGTTGCTGTGTGCAGGTGTGAAGCCGCAGGTCCCTGTCCACACCAGCTTGGGCATCCTGGTACCTGCAGTGATGGGGGTGGGGGAAGATACAGTCCTAGAGCAGGTGGTGGGAGAGGGAAGTCCTCAAGCTCTGAAATGCACAGGTGTGTTCCCCAAACCTCAACCCGACCTTGAGTCTCAAGTGATGTCACCTTATGTGCTCGGCAGTCCTGGCTCCAGGCTTTTGAAGGGTGGATGCTGAAGTGCGCATTTCCGGTGCCACTCCAAACAGATCCTACCAATGAAACTACCTTCAGCCGTCACTTTGCCATCTTCCGGTTCTTCAGGCCCTCAGCCTCGTCCCAGCTCTCCTGAGGGGCAGGTCTGGCCCGACCTGCCTTTGCTGGTGACTTCAGCCCCTGCAGACTCAGTTCTCAGATCCTCTCTCCACCTGCTCCGGTGGTCACAGCCCAGTTGTTCAGACATCCACAGTGGTTTGCCAGTCCTCCTGGAAGGCATCTTGGCCGGGAAAGAGGGGACAAGGCCACGCCTTCCCACCGCTGGAGCTGAGACTAGGCGTCTCGGGCAGGGCCCCTGACGCGCAGCTCCGAGGAGCCGGCTTTGCGCTCGCGCTCGCAGCGGGGACTGCCTGGCGGCGCCCTCTAGCCCTCCTTCTCTGGCCCGAGTCTGTACGGCCTCCCCAGTCCGGGCGGGGGTCTCCGCTGTCTCCCCGCTGGGTCAGGAGCATAGAGGCCGCGGCGACCACCTGGGAAAGGCACCGACTCTGAGAACACACGAGCGGGACGCTCCGCAGGTCTTGTCCTGTGGACATGGGTGGGGGGATTTGGCAAAATATGCGGAGAGTTTGGGTTGTCGAAGCTGGGTCGGGGTCGCTACTGATGTCTAGAGTGCAGGGCCAGGGTGCTGCTGACATCCCGCCACGCGCAGGGGGTCCCCAACCCGAGAACCATCGGGCCCCCGGATCCAGGGCGAGGCTGGCAGAGCTCGGCAGAGGCACCGGCGCAGCAGCAGCACGTCCTCCGGGTGCAGGGGCCGCGCGCTCGGCCCTTCCGCGGGGGGAGCCGGGCCCACAGCTGGGCCTCCCGATCCCGCCGCCGCGGCAGTAGGGAGGTGGGACCTGCCGAGGCTCGAACTCTAGGCAGCACCGGGTGCCTGGACCACCCCGCGGGGACCCAGCACCGGCGGGGCGAGGGCCTGCCTCGCTCCGCGCCGGGGTCGCCGCGGGATGGGGCCGGGCGCCGCCTCCGCGGGGATCGAGGTGGCAGGCGAGGCTCGCTTCGGCCAGTACTCGGGGATCTCGGGTTTCCACCCCGCTTCCGCCTCGCACCCGCCAGGGACCCGCTGCTGCCGACGCCCTCCCGCCCCGACTCTGCTGTTCCGGCCGGACCCTTTCCCCCGGACCCCGCTCGCGCCCCGGAGCTGCCTCCCACCCTCGGCCTCGCCCCCGCCCCGGCACCCGCGCCCCCGATTCGCCGCTGACTCGGTGTCTGCGCATCCTGCCCCGCGCCCCGGGAGGAGTTTCCGGCGCGGGGCGGGGCGGGGCGGGGCGGGGCGCGCGTGGGCCCCACCCCCCAGCTGAGCCCAGCCGGGCGGACTCAGACTCGCCGACTTCAGAGGCTCGGCGGCGGCGGCGGGCGCGGAGATCTGCGCGTGGCTCTAGCGGCTCCAGCGGCGCGGGCGGCCCCAGGCGGGCCAGGATGGGCGGGTGGCCGCGCGGGGGACTCAGGGGGCGCGGGGGGCGCGCGAGGTGATCGCCGGGACTCGAACCCCCCACCCCCGCCCCGCCCGACCTCGCCGGCCCCAGGGTCTGCTCCCGGGGCGCGGACGCGGGGCCGGCGGCGGAGTCGGAGCCAGAGCATGCGGGGCGCGGCGCAGGCAGCCTGGGGGCGCGCGGGGCAGCTGTGGCCGCGGCCCCTCGCCCCGGGCCCGCCCCCGCCGTCGCTGCCGCCGCCGTTGCTGCTGCTGACCGCGCTGCTGGCCGTGCTCCTGGGCGGCGCGGGCGCGCAGTACTCCAGCGACCTGTGCAGCTGGAAGGGGAGGTGAGTGCGCGGTGCGACCCAGGCCCGGCCCCTCCCCTCCCGTCTCCTGCGCTCCGGGGCAGGCGGATCATGCGGGGGCAGGCGCGGGGCCAGGGCTCTGGGGACCCGCTCTCCAGGCCAAGTCCGGGGCCCGCCGTCCCCCACCCCCGGTTCTAGAACAAAAGAGCCTGCGGCGTCCCGGTCCCTGGCCAGGAGGTCGCCCGGGGGAGGCGCGCTTGGAGCGCGCGGGGTCGGGCCCGGCCCGGCCGCCCACTCGCTCCCTCCGCTCGTGTCTGAGCCTCGGGGCCACCGGTCCCGTGACCCCACCCCGGGGCCGGGCAGGGGTCGCTCCGTGGGGTCTTGCGGGCTCGGGAAGTTGCGCTCCCGGGGCCGGGGGGAGCCTGGCCTGCGCCGGGGCAGAGCGGGAAGGGGCGACCGCGGCCGCGGGAGGGAGCCGCGGTTTCGGTCACCCGCACGGACCGCAGCGAGGCCCTCTTCTGTGCGGGCGGCGAGCCGCGGGCGGCCACCTGTGCAGGGATCCGCGTGCGGCTCCCGCCGGGCCCCCCGCCCCGGCTCCGTGAAGGTCAGGCCGCCCTTGGTTGCGGCGCGAGCTGCGCTGGGCGACCACCCCCCCTCCCCCGCCCCGGCCAACCCGCGGTGGCCGCCGAGGAGTTTCTTTAACTCGAGTGCCTCCGCGAGCGCGCCCTGGGGACCGCCGCTGCTCCGACGCGAAGCCGCGGGCGCCGAGGACACCGCGGCCGCAGCCCGCCCCGCGCGAGCCTTGGAGATGCCGGTTCTGGAGTTCGCAGACGCGCGGGGCCCGGAAGGACGCGCCTCCTGGGAAGGCTGGGCAGCCCCGGGCCGGGGTCCCGCTTCCCCGACCCAGCAGGGCGCCCCCGCCTCTCGGCCCGGTCCCCTGGGCTGGAGGGACCCGCCGGCTGCCACCCGCCCTCTCCCCGCTGGGGGCCGCGTCGCGCGGTGGTTTCAAGCGAAGCTCTTTTCCGAGAAGGTTGGGGCTGAGCGGACTCGGGGCGGGCGCGGGCCACCCGGGGGGAGGCGCAGCCGCCCGTCTGCATCTCTGCGAAACCACAACCCCCTAGTACCCCCAGCGGAGTCGCAGTGCGGGGGGCGGGGAACCGGCGCTGCGCGGGGAGATTCGCCCCGAGAACCGTGGGCGGCGCCGGCTGTCCCGGGAGCTGCGGCCGGCGGAGGCAGAGCGCGGACCGAGCTGAGGTTGGCCGCGGGCGGCGGGGGGTCTGGGGGAGGGTCGCCTGGGAGCGCTGGCGCCGGCGGAGCTGGCTGGGAGCCTCGGTGCAGACAGCTCTTTCGGGGCTGCCCTTGCCCCCGCAGCGTGATTAAACTTCAGCCTGCTGCCCCTGCCTGGTGGGTCGGGCGCCCCCACGCCGAGGCCTTGGGGGTTCTGCTTCAGCAGCCCGAAACCAGAAGCAGCGCCCGCCGCCAGGCCTGAGTGTGTGGAGAAGGAGCCGGCACCCTTTGCCGGGTGTCCGGGGACCGTGTGGCGGCGGGAGGGGCGCCTCCCGCACCCGTAGTGGGCCGGGGTGGGTGGGTGGCAGCGGACGCCAGTGCTTCGCCCTCCAGGACCTGTGCGCCCCCCGGCCCACCTGGAGACCCTCTTGGCCATGGTTGCCAGCGTGCTCCTGGCTTCAGGCTCCCCGAGGGACGTCCCCGCCTGCAGCGCCCGCGGAGGGCAGCTGTGGGGGCTGCTGGAGCTGCCGCGGTGCTCCGGAGGGAACATGCCGGGCTGTGTTTCTGGGCATAAACGAGACTCTCGTTCGTTGTAGTCACTGCCTGGTTGATGCACACACTTCACAAATCAGTGACAGAGACTCGCTGTTGAAGCCGGAGTGCGCTGGCCCACTGGGGACTTTTCTCCAGCTGTCCCGAACAAGCACAGGGTGGGGTGAGCGCTGGTGTGCTGGGTGGATTCTGATCCCCTGATAGCCGGGGAGTTGCCCCCATGACATGCGGCAACAGCCTCTGTTGTTAGGTGTTTCTAAGCAATTAAGTAGGAGATTAGGAAACCCCTCTCTGTGGGGGGAGGCAGGACCAGCGCCCAGTCTTTATCAGCCAGCGGCCATAAAGGTGGACCATGAACTTTCCCACTGCTGTGAGCATCACAGGTGCGGTCACACCTGGTTCGTCTCCTGCAAGGTGGGGACTGAACTCGCCAGAGGGTTCAAAGCCCTTCCTGGCTTTGCTACAGGAGCCTGGCGTTTTGTCCTGGTGACCCAGAGTTGTGGTGTGTGGGCTGGTGCCAAAGCGCCTGCACTGCTTCCTTCAGCCGGTTCCTTTATCCACTTGGGATTTGCCCTCCTTTCCATAAAGGTGCCCATGAGCATGTGGACCTGGTGGGCACCGTTGCTGACTCTTAAAAATGCATCGCTTGGGTCTGCGGATCTGACATAACTCAGTCTTGCCAGCTCCCTGAAGTTGAGAAGAAACACAGCGTTCTCACAGCAACGGGACAGAGTTATTCTGTTTATGCTGAGCTTGTGTTGCCTGCTCTCACGTGGAAATCACAAAAAAAGTCACGTTTTTGCAATCACAGCAATTTTTCGTACACACGTTTTTTTTGGGGTTTACCGTGGTGCTGAGTGGCTCGAGGTGAGACTTTTGAGGTCTAGATCTTCTGGCAGGAACCAGCACCATCCTGAGTCTTCGACTTCATGCGGAGGTCTGCTGGGTCCCAGGCTGAAGGACGCATGGTTTTACATTTTTTTGCCTACACAGGTCTTGGACGTCACATGCTACTGATTGAATATCTCCATGTCAGTGGCCTCGTTGGGGTGCCGTTGGTCTGGCTGTTTTGGAAGAACACGGGGGGTGGGGGAGCAGTCCCTGTGCTGGGTGCAGACCCCTCTGAGTGGGCTGAGGAGACGTTCGCTGAAGGGCGAGGAGGCAGGGTGCCTCTTTCTCCTGTGCCCACCTGCGTTTTGTCCTCGTCCTCCTTTTACCCAGTGTCTTCTGAGTGGGTGGAGCCAGCTCTGCCCACCAGATTAGGGTAGCATGTGCCAGGCCAGGACGCCCGGCTCAGGCTGGGGTCAGCCTCCCCCGGGCAGAGGGGTGTGGCTGCCTGTCCCCAGGAGGGTGCCCTCCCTCCGCCCCTGCCCTGATGAAGGCAGTGCTGTCAGAGGTGACCAAAGCCCGGGGTGAGAGCTCCCCACTTCTTCAACCTTCAGGCCCCCCCAAGAGGGAGGCAGGGCCAGCACCCCATTTTATTAGCCAGTAGCCATAATGGTGGTCAGGAAGGTGTCTGTGGTTTCCGTGAAGAGGGTTGAGGCTCAGTGCCCGAGCTTGGGCAAGAGAACAGTGGCCTCGATGCAGGAGATGGGGGGAGGGGATGAGAAGTCTTTTTCGGTTGCTTAGGAAGAGCTGACTGGAGCTGAGCGTGTCAGCCACTCACGATTTAGTCTAATTGCTACACAGCAGCCTCATCAGCCCTTCCCACATGCGTGTTGGATGAGCTTGTGTGAGCTTTATTGACTGTAATTTGTGAGTCTGTTCTGGGTGTGTGAGCCTGGCAGCCGCCCCGGCCACTCATGACCTGGGGCTTTGTGGGGGCGGGAGGGGGTGAGGGGGTGCACCCCTCGACGAGGCTGCCCTGTGATGTGGCCGCAGCCTATGAAAAGTGAGGCTTGGGGGCCCGGAGTGTGAGTCACCAGCGGTAAATGGGAACCACATGTTACGCATTTTCTCTGCTGCAGAAAAGGCTTCTGGTGCCTGGCTCAGGCCAGGGCTCTGGAAAGAGCATTGCTTATTTCACATAAAAATCCTAAGAATGTGGGTGAACCTGTCTGAGATCTGATCAGAACCCACTTTCATGTAATAAAACACTTAGCTGAAGTCACTGGGTTAGTTCCAGGCCCACTGGCGGTTATGACGGGACTGCTAACCACCAGCTGGCATTTACGTTTAAGGTTTTTGATGTTTCAATTTCTTGAAAATCTAACTGTTTCTACCCAGGACCTGCCTCTCCGGGAGTGTCGTGCACTTCGTTCTTTCTATTTAACATTTATTAGGGGTGAAATTAGCTTGCTGCTCACAAGTTAGCCCCCGCCTGAATCCTCACTCTGTGGAGGAAGTTCACCTCGCTTTTGCAATGAATCTTGCTTTAATGAGAGCTTATTTTTTGCAAATACTATCATCGGTGCAGGGTCTTCAGGCTTTCAAAAAATGGTCAAATCATTGGCTAATGAAGTGCTAAAAGTCAAAACTCATCAAGAACCTCCATTGCCCCAAGCTGCCAACACTCCTAATTAATTTAAAAGCTGTTCTCTGGGGCAGGTTGCTTCCCGGGTTCCGCCTCCACACTCGGTGGCCCCATTCTCACTTGACCTCTAGCGTCCCGGCCCTCACGTGGTCATCTGGTACTACAGTTGGTACCCAGGGGCTGTTGGCGTTCCCGTGATCTTCCGGAGGAATCCATCCCTTCCTTGGGGCCCCATTCCACTGCCCCTGCGCCCCCAGTCACCCTGATTCAGGGACACTACAGAGATCGGTGTTTGACGCTGGGGCAGCAGAGGGGCAGACGCCGAGCGTCAGGGGGCGGCTGGGGAGCCTGGGGGAGCACCACCTGCACTCGTGGGAGCTTGGCCCCGCCACACCATGGCCCTTGGCACAGGTGCATGGAAGGAACTGGGTAGGGGCACCTGCGAAGGCACCACCCTGGAAGTGGGCCCAGTGCCGAAGGGTGGAGATAGCGCTGGCCTGCCTCATGGGCACGGGTCCGAATGGCACCTGTGGCCAGCAGCGGGTGGGTCCGTGAGCCGCCATCATTTCGAGAAGTGTCCCCCTCACCGGCTCCCTGTGGGCAGGTGTGTGCTGGGGCAGGAGCCTCAGCTCCGAGCCTGGGTTCCCCCTGCAGTGGGCAGGTGTGTGCTGGGGGCAGGAGCCTCAGCTCCGAGCCTGGGTTCTCCCTGTGGTGGGCGGGTGTGTGCTGGGGGCAGGAGCCTCAGCCTAGGGCCTGGGTTCTCCCTGCAGTGGGCAGGTGTGTGGTGGGGGCAGGAGCCTCAGCTCCGAGCCTGGCTGACGTGTCTCCCTCCGCAGCGGGCTGACGCACGAGGCACACAGGAAGGAGGTGGAGCAGGTGTATCTGCGCTGCGCAGCCGGCACCGTGGAGTGGATGTACCCGACGGGCGCACTCATCGTGAACCTGCGGCCCAACACCTTCTCGCCCGCCCGGCACCTGACTGTGTGCATCAAGCCTTTCAGAGGCTCCTCGGGGGCCAATATTTATTTGGAAAAAACCGGAGAGCTGAGACTGCTTGTGCGGGACGGGGACGGCAGGCCCGGTGGGGTGCAGTGCTTCGGCCTGGAGCAGGGCGGCCTGTTTGTGGAGGCCACACCGCAGCAGGACATCGGCCGAAGGACCACAGGCTTCCAGTACGAGCTGACCAGGAGGCACAGGGCGTCGGACCTGCACGAGCTGTCGGGTGAGTGGCCCACCCTGGGCGGGGCCGGGGGGTTGGCCTGGGCTCCCCTGTCTCAGCGGCGGGCTGTGCCATCGTGGCAGGTGTCTCTGATTTCTCCTCTCCCCCTCGTCTGCTCAGCCTTGGTGAAAACACTTCTTGTTTCAGGTGCGGCGGGTTTGCCCAAAGGGCCCCACAGGCGGCTGGGGTTGGGGGTCACTGGCGCCAGCAGAGGGGCCCTCCTGGGGGTGTGACATGCTGTAAGGGGGTGTGGGAGGTTCAAATTAAACCGCCTGTGAAATGCAGCCTTTCCGACTAGAACCACCTGTGAAAAGACTGGCCCATCTGCGTGAGTGTTCTGGGTGGAACGGCCTTGGAAGAGCAGCCTGCCTCCTGGGAAGTGTGTCTGGGGACTGTGGTGGGGAGTGTGGAAGGAAGTGTAGTGGAAAGTGTGGGAGCATGGCGGGAAGCGTGGGGAGCGTGTCTGGGAGCGTGTCGGGGAGCGTGTCGGGGAGCGTGGCGGGGAGCGTGGCGGGGAGCGTGTCGGGGAGCGTGGCGGGGAGCGTGGCGAGCACGGCAGGGAGCGTGTCTGAGAGCATAGTGGGGAGTGTGTCTGTCGACCGTGGCGAGCATCCTCCTGTGGTGGCAGGGCCGGTGCTGAGGGACACGCCCTGTGCTTGTGGACGGTGTAGCTCCTTTGAAACGGGTGCTTTTCCCATTCAAACGGCTCTGGGAATTGGCTATTTCTGGTGTCAGCTGAAGACCTTGAAACGTCGATTTTTGGGTGGGAGCTGAGGCTGACTCAGCCTGGAGCGGTGCTGAGCTATGATGTCCAGAACGTGGGGCCAGCCCCGGTCCCAAAGGGGTCTCATGGGTAAAATAAGCCGACAGATTCCCTGTGTGGCAGGCAGGGAGTGGAGGTGTCATGGGGTATCTGTGGATGCCTGTGCCTGGGGGAGAGGTCCTTCGTGGAGGGCTTTGTTGGTCTCTAGAAAATTCTGTGGGCAGACCCCAGGAAGCATGAGGTCCTGGGAGGCACATGTGGGCCATGTGACCTCGTGGTCTGTGTTGCTTCAGCCTTGGGCCCCTGGAGGTGGGATGGGGCAGCTCCCACCACTTGCTCTGTGAGCAGGCCCAGGGTGCTGTCTTTTGGGGATGCCAGGGCCAGGTGCAGGCTCCACACTGCTGCTGGTGGGGTCTGAATGTGGGGCATGGGGCCCTTTGAGCACCATCAGCTCCATGGGCAGGGTGGTCACCGTCCAGGGCTGTGCAGGGTCTTGGGACTGTGTGAGCTGGGACTGTCTGGACCTCAGCTTGGGAGCTGTTCCGGGGGGTTGTCCCAGCGGCGGCCGACCAGGTAAACTGTCTTGTGGTCTGTTGTTGTCACGCATGGCCGGGGGTCACTGGCATGATGTGGGCAGAGGCTGGGGGGCTGCTTCGTATTCCATAGGACGCCCCAACCCAGAGATTGATCCGGCCCAAAATGTCAGCCGGGCCCGGGTGGAGACAGCTGGCTGAGGGGTGGGCGTGCCTGAGGTGAGAGGGAGCACCAGGGTTGGTGACTAAAAGATTCTCTGGGGAAAACCAGCCGTACGAGGATCTGAAACGTACAGAACCACATCCTGAGCAGAAGTCCACACTTTTGTGTTCTGTGTTCTTGGTCCAGATCAGTTTTCCATCTCCTTCTGAAATCTCTCTCAAGTGAGTGTTGGACCCCCTACCGCGGGAGTCCCCGAGTCCCGACAGGGTGACCCATGAGCTTTGACTGCCCCTGCAGGGCTGGACGCTGATGTCAACTCAGCTGTGCTGTGGTTGGTGGCATGCTGGATGAAACTTTATTTGGATCACCAACAGTTAAGGTGGGCCGGAAACCTGGGGGAGGGGCACAAGCCTTGGTCTTGGGGCCCCAGAGAGAAACTCTCTAGACAATGAAAGCAAGTCTGGAGAAATCCAGGCACCAAGTTCAGTCTTCCTGAACAGAGGTAGAAGGTGCCAGGCCAGATATTAGGAACTTGCGAGCATTCTCTCTGCTGATTTAAAGTGTTAATTGGTCTTGAAGAGCGGGGCTGTGGTCACATGTTCTGTGGCCTGAGCTTTGTTCTGCTTCTGTGTGAGAGTCTTAAAGGGGCTGCAGTGCAATCACCATCCCGGCAGGTGCACCTGGACGGCCACATTTGCACAACCCACGTTTCTAGATTTCCAGTGGAAAATCAGTGGTTCTGGTTGTCAGCAGGGGTGACCCTATGGAGCCTGTGAGCTCACCTTTGGGAACAGAGACTGTCTTTCCTGCCTCTGGGGGTGGTGGCTGAGGCCTCCAGGCCCTGCTTAGGCTGGGGCGGTGGGTGGGTTGGGAGCGGTAGTGGGGGTTGGGGCTGAGCGGCCTTGGGTTCCCTTGGGGTCACAGGGAGGCAGCAACCCCTCGTGAGGAGTGACTTGAGCCACCAGGGGCCAGAGCAGGCGTCTGGCCAGGGGTCCCTCCTCGCCCTCCGTGTGCTCCTGGGTCTGTAGGGCTCTGCGCAGGACCGTGCCCAGCACACACCAGGCTGGCATGGGGTCCCAGAACTTTGCTGCGTCCTGTACGCAGGTGCTTGGGTTTCCCTGTTTATGCCCGGTGGCCCTCTGCCCTTTGCTTAAACTGAGCGGACACGATTTCCAGCGCCCTGTGGGTGGTGGGTTTCTCATCGGAGGAAGCAGACCTGCAGGGACCCTCAGAACTGGGGACAGAGGCCCAGACTCTCAGGTTCACTGGGGCCCCCGGAGCTGGGACCCAGGCCTGGCATCTCCACGGGAACGGGCACAGGTGTCTGACCCAGCTGGACCACAGGGGCAGGGCCCTCACGAGAGGTCTCCCCGGTCCTGATGGGGTTGAGGGACAGGAGGAATCCGGGAGGCAGATGCGTCTCCTCTCCCCAGGGTATTGGCCTTTCATCAGGGGATGGGGCCCCTAAGCCCTTAATGCCGCAGGAATGGATCCACAATGTGGAATGTCGGGGCCATCTGGCAGCAGGGACGCCATCCCCTGGGCACGGCTGGCTCCCCAGCACTCTCTCGCCCATTCCTGCACTCCCGGCAGCTGTGGCAGCCTGCGGAGGCCCCGCAGAGCCTGAGGTGTGCTGATACCTTGGGCCTGGCATGTGCCGCCCGCTGGGAGGTGGGCGAGCTCGCTGTGAATCAGAAGTTCCAGTTTGTGCTGACTTAGGGCAGAGGCTCCATGGGCTGGAATCCTGGACAAGAGAGGGTGTGTGAGCCCATTCCCTGCCCAGCCAGCATGAAACCTGCTGCTCCGGCGGTTCTCCTGGGTGTGACTGGCACATTTGTGCTGCGTAATCGGCTTGAATACATGAGACGCACCCATAACCCAGAGCTGGCCAAAGCACGGGCAGGCTGCTCCTTCAGGAGTATGGACTGGGCCAGGTGGGGGGCAGAGGGGACCAAGCCCCGGGGCCTTGGGATTTGGCTACCTCTGGGCCGGACCTCCCAGCTCTGAACCAGCCTCAGGCGGCGCAGATGCCTTTCTTGGATGTGAGGAAACCCTGCCGGACGGGAGGGGCGGGGAGTGGACAGGTGCAGCTCCAGGCGGTGCCCAGATCTGTGCTCAGCAGACCTGGCTGAGGCTGCGTGGTGCCGCTGTCCCCAGGCCAGTGCATCTGGGAAACAGGCCCCATCCAATGGGTTGGGGATGTGGGTGGAGGCCCCGTCTGGTTCTGGGGAGCACAGACCAGAGGCCGTCCAGGCGGGTCAGGATTCCAGTCTGTTCTTCGGCTTCTCCCAGGGCCTCCTGTCAGGTCCTTCTGGCTTGGCCACATCTGTGCTCGGGGCTTGGGGTGCAGGCCCCAGTGAGCAGGTGCCAGGCTGGGCAGCAGCGTTGTGGACACACACAGTGGCGGGGGGGGATGCTGCCTTGATGCTGGTCACGGTGCTGCCTCAGACTCCAGGGCGCCTCAGGGGCCTCCATACCCCTTCCCTTTAAAGAGCTGCCCCTGGCTGAGCCTGTAGGCAGGTGGTCAGCTCGGTGGGCGCAGAGCCCCTGGAGAGGTCCTTGACGGGTGGGAGGAATGGGTGGAAAAGTGGGGAAGATAATCCGCATGATTTCTGGAAGCAGAGAAGGAGGGGGCGGATTTTCCAAGGCGTCCCGTCGCTCATCTGTCTTTCACTTCCTGCCTCAGTGGCTTCTCTCCAGCCACTGTAATTTTCATTTTAACCACCTCCCGGCTTGTGGAGAGGAAGGGTGTGACCCTACCAGCTTCCTCACCAGGAAAAGGGAGGGAGAAACGGAGGAGGCAGGGGGAAGGGCAGGGGGAAGGGCAGGGGCCAGGGGCCAACACCCCCCGGGCGCCCCAGCAGTGGACTGCAGCCTGGAGCCCAGCCGCGCTGCGCTGGTGATGGTGGCGGCCCTGGGAGGAGCCTCGGGAGCTCGCCCTGGGTCCCGGTCTCCACCCACCTGCGGCTCACTGTTCCTGGCGCCTCAGAAGCGCTGTGTCTCCCGTCACCAGCTGCGTGGGAGTCCCAGCTGTCGTGGTCACAGAGGTTTACCACCAGAACTGCCTGAGTCCTGCTGGCCGTCCTTGCCTGGGCAGTCCTGCCGGACGGGCTGGTGTCTGTCACCCTTGGAACCAGCCGGTCCTGCTTTGCTCACGGCACTGGCTCTCCACCCACACCTGCTGTCCAACCCAAGTCCCCACAGCAGCCCCCCAGCCCTGCCCTGCTGGTCCCTCCCACCCAGTGATGTCCCCGAGACATCCACACTCCAGCTCTCCCCTCCAGGAGGATGGACCAGGACTCCAACCCTTTGCCGGCCCCCCCACTCCCTGGAAACTAGATAGCAGTGTCCGTGACCAGCGGCTTCCGCCGCCGTCACAAGCCTGGCTCCGTTAATAATTGTCTCCAGATCGTCCTCTGTGCTGTTGTGAAGGCGACTCCACTTTGTAAAGCTCAGGATCAGAACAAGGAGGTCTCCGGGGTGCTCTTTATTAGCTTAGCTGTCAATGGGAGGTCTCCGGAGGCTTCCAGCAGGCCAGGCTGCAGGCACTGACCCCCCTGGGCCCCACACCCCTGCCGTCGGCCGGGCGAGCCAGGGCGGGGTACCCAGGGCGCGTGAGGAGAGCGTCTCCATCCTCCCCCGCACTGTCCGCTGAGGTCGCTGGGCTGTGACTCACAGAGGGTGAGGCGCCAGGGCTTGGATATGCTCGCACGCCCAGGCCCGTGGCTGGGCTGTGGGCTGCGCTGCCCCAGGGTGGGGGCCCACGCAATGACCGCATTTGCTGACCGGGAGGACGGGCTTTGGGCACCTCCCGCCTCTTGCCCTCCAAGGCCCCTGGCCCTGGCCCAGCCCCAGCTGTCATGGCTGCCCAGGCAGAGGGTGCTGCTCAGTGCGGGGACCCTCAGGTGGGCTGTGGTCACCGTTCTTGTCACTGACCGACCGCCACCCATGTGAGGGGTGCTGGGCTGGGACCTCTGGCCCTGTGGGGCTGGGCAGCTGCGGGCCCGGGGGGCAGTCTCACCTGTGGGGTTAAAAGTGCTGCCTGAAATGTGAGCCCCTTGGGCTGCGTGGGCTCTGTGTGTCTCTCCCGGGCTCGGGTGGGAGTCTGTGCTGCTGGCCTCCATCTGGCCCCCACCTGTGTCAGGCAGGATGGGGGTCCACATAGGTGAACTAAGTGTCCAGGGTGGGCACACCCCAGGGCCCCCATAGGAGAGTGCCTAGACCACTGGGCTGCTTCCAGGCCGGGGGTCAGGAGACCCCAGTGCAGGGGCTGCAGCGTGGGTCTGCACAAACCAGCAGGAAGGGGATTTGACCGGAGCTCCCGCTCTGCAGGGCTGCTGGGGGGCGAGGCTGGATCGGCTGGCCTCTAGGTGCCCGGCAGGTTGTGCTGGCTCCACAGCTTCTTTTTCTTGATAACTTGTTGGAAAGAAAGGCAGGAGGTGGGTGGGCCGGTGAGTCACGCTGGGAGGTGCCCTCACCCTGCCTGCCCTCACCATGCTGGCCTCATCTCGAAGGGTTAGGACCCCAGACATTCACCTCCACTCCCTGGAAACTAGGGACCAGGGGTCAACATAGACCCGTGCTTGCCCAGGGCGCCGCAGACTCCAAGGTCTCATGGACCCCTGTGCAGGCCCTGAGGGTCCACGCAAGTTCCTGACCCCAGAAGCCCTCTCTGAGCAGCTGTCTGCACCTTGCCAAGGTGCCAGATATGCCTGCTGCTCTGAACCCCAGGGCCCCCAGGTGCCAGCAGCCAGCTCGGGCCTGCACTCATCAGCCAGGTGACAGCTCAGCCCAGCTTAGCCCAGCAGGAGCAGCCGGCCAGGGCGCAGACATGAGCTTCCTCCAGGGCCAGCGAACCCCCAGGCAAGGTGATCCCAGCTCTTGGCCAGGGACCTTCCAGAGCCTTCAGAATGTGAAATGGCGCAGGGGAAACAGGTGTCATTGAGATTTCACATCTCAGAGTTTCTACTGAGTTAGGAGACTTGGGGCCAAAACCTGGAGGCTCAGAACAGGTGGGGTGAGGCCCTGAAACCTGCAATAAGAGTGAATAATAAAACCGTGTTTCCCGAGTCCGCCCTGAGTGTAGGGACGCGTGGCGTGCAGAGGCTTCTGTTTCACGAGGCTCACCCGTCTAAGAAACTGGGGCGAAGGGCAGGGCGAGGGCTGGGCCGGGAGGAGGCTGAAAGCCGGTTTGGCCGGTGCACGAGCCTCACTCCACGCTTTCTGCGTTCTCTGGGGGAGGCCAGGCCCCAGGGTTCAGGGCATCAGAGGGGGGTTCTGCCTGCTCAGGGATTCCCTTCCTGGAATCTCCGCCTTTCTGACCCTTCCAGCTGCTTGGGGGGCCCTTGCGGTCCAGGGAAGTGGGCAGCACAGCTGTGGGGGTGCCTGCCTTTTGAGGGAGCTGGGAAGTCGGGGTGGTCCCAGTATCACGGGGTATAGATGTGGAGGTGGGGCGGGGGCACGGTTTCGGGTCAGCCCCAGGTGGGCTTTGCGTTTGAAACAGGCATGGGAGTGATTTTTGAGTGAGTCCGGCTCAGCCACACTGAGGATGTAAGCGGGCAAAGGGCATGAAGACCCCCCCAATCAAGGCCCTGGGATGGGCCATGGCTGGCTGAGGGTCTGCTCTCCGGTCCGTGCCATCATGGCCGCGGTGCAGGTGCCTTGGTCTAGATGGAGCTGAGGGGTCCCCGGGGTGAGATCCCGGTGCGGCCGAGGGCTGTGCTTCTGTCTCCTGCTCTGCCGCCCCCCATGTGCCGCCCACTCACCCTGGCCACAAAGGTGCCTCAACGTGGACACCTGCCCCGGCTGGGCTTTGCTGAGTGTGAGATCAAGTGATGTGGCTGGCGGCAGCCCAAGCCTGCCCCGTGTAGGCCGCTTGCTGACTCTGCGTTTCTTCTGCAGCCCCCTGCCGCCCCTGCAGTGACACTGAGGTGCTCCTGGCCGTGTGCACCAGCGACTTTGGTGAGTGTCTGCCTCGGCGGCTCTGTCTCCCGGGCGCCCCCGCTTCGGGGTCTAGGACAGGCCTCCGGCTCTAGCGCTTTGCTGACCCCCGGAAGGGGGCGCTCTGCAGAGGCCCAGGGCTAGGCCCTCCTCCGGCCCTGGGGACTGGACTCACTTGGAGGGAGCTAGGGGCGGCTTTAGGTGCCCGGCAAGCGTTTCCCGGTGTGTAATGTGATCATTGCTCCTCTCGGGGATGCTGGAAGTCCATTGTTTCCCAGCAGCTCTGCGTTCGGAAGTGCTTTGTAAACAGCATTTTATCAGCGGCCCAGAGCACCCTTGGACACTGCCCGCCCCCACCCGAGTCCATGCTGTTCCACGCCCAAGGCCCCGGTGGCCCTGCCGCTCTGCAGGGGGAGTGTGGTGGGTCCCAGGGCTGCAGCCCCTTTGCCTGTGGCGTTGGCACAGACGCTCTCTGGGAAGGGTTTGGCCGCGGGAAGCCACGTCCCGCAGGGCTGAGGCTCAGCATCCCACCGCCAAGCTCACGGACAGGCCCCTTCTCACGGCTTTCCTGGGCCCTGGGCGGGGTCTCCAAGCGCAGCCCTGATGCTGTCCCCATGCCCACCCTCCCTCTGTCTCCTCACGTCACTCTCTCCTCTGAGCTGGAGTGGGCCTGTCTGAGGAGGGCGCAGGACTGCAGGGGCACCCTGTGTATCAGCTGTTCTGACTTGGACAACACGGCTTTTAGGTACTGTTTTCCCACTTACGCGTCTGGCCCTTGGTAGAGAGAGCACCTGTTCGCTAACGGAGTCTAAATGGCTGGGACGAGCCCTGGTGGCTTCCTGCTGTTAAATTGTGCTTTTCAGCAGGAGTTTCGAGCTAGATGGCAGAGTCTGCGGTCAGCCCCCGTTCCAACGCCTGTCGAGGGGGCACTGCGGGGGATGAGGGGGCGTGTGAGGCAGATGGGGAGTGTGCGGTGGCCTGCGTGCTTCCCCTGGCTCACCCCCCACCCTGTCTCCACCTCCTTCCCTGCACAGCCGTTCGAGGCTCCATCCAGGAAGTCACCCATGAGCCGGAGTGGCAGGACTCGGTCATCCACCTGCGCGTGAGCAGACTCTACCGGCAGAAAAGCAGGGTCTTTGAGTCGGTGCCCGAGGGTGATGGCCACTGGCAGGGACGCGTCCGGACGCTGCTGGAGTGTGGCGTGCGGCCGGGGCACGGTGACTTCCTCTTCACTGGCCACATGCACTTTGGGGAGGCGCGGCTGGGCTGTGCCCCGCGCTTCAAGGACTTCCAGAGGATGTACAGGGACGCCCGGGAGAGGGGGCTGAACCCTTGTGAGGTTGGCATGGACTGACCTGGGGTCCTTGGGGCACTGCCTCCCTCTCATGAGCCACAGGCTGCGGTGGGTGCTGGAGTCCTGGTGGGGGCCAGGCGTCCGGGGCCCAGACCTGACCCTGGCACCCAAGCTGGAGGTTCTCGCCACACTCAGCCCCGTGAGCTCCCAGCCATGGACGCCCTGGCCGATTGGAAATGCTGTAAAATGCAAACTAAGTTATTATATTGTTTTTTGTAAAAAAGAAATGTGCATAAGAAACAGTCCTGTGTCGTGAAATGCCCGGGGACCCCATTCGATACCGTTCCTTAAAGACACTCTGGGTCACCGCATGTGGCCGGGAGCTGGGTGAAGGGCTGGCTGCTGGCGCCGCGGGCGGGGAAGAGCCTCAGTACCATTCAGAGCTGTTATTCTCATGACAGAAGTTTTTGGAGCCAAATACCTAGGTTTTTAGTTTTATTTTTGAAGAATGAGCATGGCCAGCTGGGGCCCTTTCCGCGCTGCTTCCTGTTTCGTTCTGGAGAATAAAGACCAGGGTCCGACGACCCATGAGCCAGCCTGCCTTTCACTGGGTCAGGTGCCCACGGCCTGGACTGGGGCCTCACTAGACACAGCCTGGGGCTCCCGCCGGCTCCTTCCAGCTCCCCCTGGCCACTGTCCCTCAGCACCTGCCCCTGTTGTCTCCATGAACTCAGGTCCTGCCCTGTGGCTCCAGCCTCCCCAAAGCTCAGGAGCCCACAGAATGTCTCTGGATGCCCAGGAGCTGGTCTGAACCCAGGTTGGTGACCCTGTGTCCCCAAAGGATGCGGCTACCGGAACAAATCACCACCCACTGTGGGGCTGAAACAGCCTCGTGCTCTGAGTCCCTGAGGCCACAGTCCACAGTCAGTGTGGACAGAGCCTTCATCTTCTCAGCCTCCGGGGGATCCACGCCTCCTTGATGGTAACCCCATTGCTCCAGTTCTGCCTCCGTGGCCACGCGGCTTCTCCCTGTGTCTGCGTCCAGATCTTTCTCTAACTAGGACATTGGTCACTAGATTGGGGCCCACCCCAGTCCTGAATACATCCACAAAGACCCTATTTCCAAATAAGCTCACACTCAGTGGTTCCTGGTGGACGTGAAATTTGGGGGGACGCCATGCCCTAGCACAGATGGTGCCTGGGAGCGCCAGTTAACCAGATCCAAGCCTGCATTCCCATTTATCATGTGAATCGGGTGGTTGTACCTGTGCAGCTGCTGAGAGCAGAGGGGACCTGGGAGAGGCTGGTGTGGTCAGTGGGTACCATGCTGGCCTCACCAAATGCTCAGGGACCCCGGGTGAGGACTGCGCACCGTCTCAGGGACCCCGGGTGAGGACTGCGCACCATCTCAGGGACCCCGGGTGAGGACTGCGCACCGTCTCAGGGACCCCGGGTGAGGACTGCGCACCGTCTCAGGTGAGCAGCAGCTCAGATCTGAGGCAGCACAGGTCTACAGGCTCCCACAATTACTACAAGAAGCAGGTGCTTGTGGGCGAGGACCTGAAGCAGCCGGGCTGGGGCTAGGCCAGGTCCCACTGTGACTGGTGCCCCGCACATCTTTGCCAGCAGGACGTCACAGCATGGGTGCCCAGCCCACAGCAGGGAGGAACGGAACTTGCCTCTGGAACCCGGGTTTTCTGGGGTGGCTCCAGGGAGTGTGGACAGCCAGGAGGAGGCTGCAGAACAAGAAGGTGGGGTTCAGGCTGGCAGCCTCTCCTCAGTTGCAGGGACCCTGGGTTTGGCCAGAACCTGTGTCAAGTGGAGTAGAGGTCACGCTTCGCGGGAGGCTTCTGTTTTTAGAAGTGCCTGTGGACTGGGGACCTTTGGTCCAGAGTCTAGGAGACGGCACGGCTTGCCAGGCAGGAAGTGTCTCCGGAGTGGGGGCTGGGGCTGAGGTGGGAGTGGTCCTGGAGGCTGCTGTGAGAGGCCGCTGAGGCCGTCAGGTCCTGTCAGGAGCCTCCTCTCTGTGGACTGGGAGCTTAGTACCACCAGGGAGTCTCCCCAGCGGCCTGGGCTGCTTGTGGGGGGCAGCTGGAAGATCCCCATTTCCCAGCACCTGCAGCGCCCGGCCTCCCTCTGACCTGTGCCAGAGCCTCTCAGATGTCAGGCCACGACACACTCAGGGGCTCCCCTTCCCCACTCTCCCTCAGCCCAGCTCTGTGTCCTGCTCCTCCGATGCTGCCTGTGGTCAAACCCCGAGGCCTTCAGAGGCCTGGACACCTTTCTTCTCACCTCGTCTTCAGACGGTGCCGGGCGCCCCAGCCTGATGGGTTTGCTGTGTCTGGTGGTCACTGCGCCCCTTGGTCTGTAGGCAGAGGGGCAGCCTCACCTCTCCTCCACTCCCCTGCCAGGCGGGGCCCCACATCAGAGCTGGGGATGCCGGGACTCATGAGGAGGCTGGACCCAGCCTTGTCCTGCCACCCATGGGATGCCCTGAGGGGCTAAGGCCCCCGTAGTCCCTGGAGGCTTAGGGGCGTCCACCTCTCTTCCATCCCCCACCAAGGCCAAGGCTGTGGGCACAGGACCCCTTGGGGTCCAATGACTGCCTGCCATGCTCCTTGGGATGCTCCTGCCATGCTCCAAGTGCCATGAGCTCATGGCGGGGCAAGCCATACCCTGCT
Source organism: Sapajus apella (assembly GCF_009761245.1). Taxonomy (NCBI): domain Eukaryota; kingdom Metazoa; phylum Chordata; class Mammalia; order Primates; family Cebidae; genus Sapajus; species Sapajus apella. The sequence continues at coordinate 118,986 of NW_022436988.1, read as the reverse complement.
GCCCCAGGCAGGATGCCCCAATGGCCCTGGGGCCTCGTCCCTTTGCCGGGTCAGGACAGGGCCATGAGGGTCAGGGCAGGGCCGCGAGGTCCAGGGCAGGGCTGTGAGGTCTGGCTGCCTGCTCAGCTCTGGGACCTGCCCTCCTCAGGTGCCCACGGCCATGATCAGGCACAGGGCTGATCTACAGGTCCTCTGAGGAAAACGCGAGGGTACAGGTTGAGAGTGTGGGTGCTGGGTGTGCAGAACTCACTTCTAACTTTGAGGGTAGAGGTGGGCTTCACGGGGGAGGTGGGCTTTGAGCCAGACCTGGAACTCCACATCTGGAAGTGGCTTCCAGCTCTCCCTGAGCTCTCTCCTCTGCAGGACATCCCAGCCTGCAGATCTGCGGCCCCAGCTCCTTCCTGGGGAATCATGACCCTGCCTGGCACCCCGGGGTGAATGCTGTACCCAGCCCTGAGGGTTCACATCTGCTGGGGGCAGATCTGACCTGGGCAGCCAAGGTGGGCAGGAGGGAGTCCAGTGTGGCAGGTGCAGGGTGGCCGTGGGAGACGCTGCCCTGGCTGGGGCCTGGATTCTCTGGGTCAACACCAGTGCAGGGGGTCCTGGCTCTCCGGACTTTGCCACTGGAGAGGTTGGGGAGCTCCACACGCAGGCAAGGAGGCCGGCGCTCAGGGTGCAGTTCGTCCCAAGAGCAACCGGAAAAGCCGTCGGAGCGCAGTGCGGCTTGCACTGTTCTCGCCGAAGGCCTGGTCCTGCCCAGTCCAGCAACTGGGCCACCCTCCAGCGTGGCCCCTAGCGGCCCCCATGTGCTCCAAGAGCAGTGAGACTTGCTCAAGACAAGTCAGAGGCTTCAGAGCTCTTGGGGGTGGTGGCTTCTCCCCCGTAACCTGGTGTCTGTCAGGCCCCCCATAAGGGAAGGGGGGTTGGCAAGGCTCCTCCTTGCTCCCAAAGTGAGAATCAGTCCCCCTTTTTCCGGCCCCCACTTGCCCCCTCCACCTGCCCTTTTCCCTCTGGGAAGCCCCGGAGGTTTTCCAAGAACTCTCCGGGTCGGGGACAGCCTGTGCCAGGCAAGGTGGAAAGAGGGCTCCTGCTTGTTGAATGCCCAGATGCCTCCACCTTTCACCCTGGGGTCCAGTCAGCTGATGGCTATGAGAAAGAAGCTGAGAGCCACCAGAGCCCACAGGTCCACACTCGTCCCCGATCTGCACACGCTGGCCCGTGGGAGCTGTGACTCGGTTTCCACCCTGGTCCCCGATCTGCGAATGCTGGCCCGTGGGAGCTGTGACTCGGTTTCCACCCTGGTCCCTGATCTGCACATGCTGGCCCGTGGGAGCTGTGACTCAGTTTCCACCCTGGTCCCCGATCTGCGAATGCTGGCCTATGAGAGCTGTGACTCGGTTTCCACCCTGGTCCCTGATCTGCAAACGCTGGCCCGTAGGAGCTGTGACTCAGTTTCCACCCTGGTCCCTGATCTGCACACGCTGGCCCGTGGGAGCTGTGACTCAGTTTCCACCCTGGTCCCTGATCTGCACACGCTGGCCCGTGGGAGCTGTGACTCGGTTTCCCGCTTGTCACCGGCTGGCTGAGGGCCCAGCACGTGTAAGCAGTGTCCGGTCGGGCAGGAACGTGGTCTGTGTTCCAGGTGTCTCCATGTGTGGGTGTGTGAGAGGTGTCAGCTGGGACGCTGGGGTGGCGGGGACAGTCCTGGCTCCCGCCTCATCCTCCCTCAGCCTCGACTCCCTCTACACAGGGAGCCACCCCACTCCCTGGCTAGTGCTGTGAGTTTAGGCTCCTCCGCTGGGAGGGCTCTGTCGGAGGTCCCAGAAGGAAAGCTGGCTGCAGGGAGGGCCAGGCACTGGGCATGTGTGGCTGGGCCTCTAGCGGGGGGGCTGCAGAGCTGGGTTTCCAGACCCCCTTCTTGGCCACCCCCCACACGCACTGGACTGGGAGGACCTGCTGAGGGGCCAGAGCTCTGCTGCAGGTCCCACGGGTGGGGGTGGGGCCGCTCATTAGCGCTGCAGCTGACACCGAGGCCTTCCACCTCGCTAATTGATTAAAATGTTTAGAAACCAGGCCGGCGTGGTGGGAACCGGCCCAGCCAGGCAGCGGCCCAGGAGTTCATCAGTCAGGCGGGTTGGTGGGGTCCCCTCCCTGGCCACCCTCGGGCACCCTCCTTTGCCCCTCTGTGTGGTCAGAAGTGGTGAGTGTCCTGGGAGGAGCTGGTGAGACCCTGGGGCCCTCTCCTCCCTGACAACTCACTCAGCAAGCACGAAGGGAAGCCCACTGTGGACCGCACGTCCCTGGGGCCCTGCCTGGTGAAGGACAGCGTTACTCCATTCCAGGAGGGGCAGGGGCTGTGAACACAGGCCCCGGGAAGCAGCCCCAAGAGGCCTGAGAGCCTTCCGGGGAGCCACTGGGTGCTCCTGGGCCCTGCTCTCCTGGGATTTTCCATGCCTGTGACCTCATCCTCCTCCTTCGTCTCCTGTGGGGTTCCCCCAACACCCCCTCCCCTCATGCCATCCCTTCCCCCACCATGCCTGCCCTCCCCAGTGCCCCTGACTCCCAGGTCTTCCCCCACGGCATCAGCTGGGCTGTAGGTCTTGGTCTCCAGGACTGAGGTCTGGGAGAGGGGCAGAGCCTTGGTTCCCAGGACAGGCCCTGGCCAGCATGCAGTGGGTGCTGGTGCCACCAGCCCGTGCACAGTGGGTGCTGTCCCTGCCTGAGGAGTCGCCCGGGGCCTGGTCAGCCCTGCTGGTGTCTGTCCCGTAGCCAGCACCAGCTCTGCCGTTCACGCCCAGTCACAGGTGGATGCCCACCCAAGCAGCCTCAGAACAGGGTGGGTTGGGCTCCAGAGGTGGGGGCCGCCGCTGGCAGCGGGAGGTCGTGGGGCAGCAGCTATGGCAGGGGTTCGGAGGGGTAGAATCCAGGGGCAGGCATGGGGAGGGTGCAGCTGCCCAGGACCCCCGCCGGTGCAGGGGACCCATGGGGGACGCCGAGGAACGTGAGGAATGCAGAGTCAACACTGGGCCACTGTGTGCTGTGCCGGGCGGGCGGCCGTGATTTATAAAAGCAGCGGAGGCTTGGCTGGTATGGGGCGGTGAGGTCACGGGCGGCTGGCTGCCCAGCTGGGGGCTCTGGAATTTCTCTGCAGAAGAATTTTGCTTACCAAGCCACATGCTTTCCTAGCCATCAGTGTGATCGGGAGCAAGATGAAAAATATGCTAAAACACAGAGAAACAAAACACACCCTGAGGGCCCGTGTGAGGGAGTGGGGGCGGGGAGGGTGGGGCCCCGGAGAGAGAGCCCAACGCCCCTTCCTTTCCTCTTTTAGCACTGCTGAGCTGGACTAAAATGTCCAGAAAGGAACTTTACTAAAAACTGCAACAATAAAGAAAACACAAATGACATAAAAATAGTCAAGGGCACATTCTTGATGGCAGATAACTGGTCTCTGGCTGCAGTTGGGTGTCTGGTTGGCAGGCCCACCCACAGGTGCCTGACGGGTGTGCCGGGTGTGTGGGAAGGTGGACGAGGCGGCCCCAGAGCCTCTGTTCAGCCCACTCGCGTCGCTGCAGATGTGGAGAGGAGGAGACACTGTCTGGACCACAGGCCAGGTGCTTCCTTTGTCCTGACCTCCCTGCTGCTGCCCAGGAGATGCTTCGGGGGCCGTGTTCCCTGCCTGGCTGCTCCTGAGTGCTCCCAGGCTCCTCCTCCACCTGGGTTCACCGTGGGGCTGTGCTGGGGACGCCTCACTGCACACTGCTGGGGCGCCTGCCTCTCCCGTGCAACGGGGCTGCGCCCAACTCCACCCGGGTCTGGCCTTCTGCAGAGGCAGCTGCACTTCCCAGGGCGTCTGGCCCTGCAGGGGGCCCCGGGGTGGGGAGGGGGCCCTGGTCCCATCCACTGTGTGACCTTGACCATGATGCCTGACTTTTCTGGCCCCAGAGGGTGGTGGCTGGACCTCCAAAGCCCCCAGGCTTGCTCACTTGGCTCTGTTTCTGGGCAGGGGCCCTGGGATTGCTGTTGCTGACATCTGCTGTGCCTCAGGGGGTCTCCAGTGGAGCCTCTGAGCATGGCTCTTCATGCACCTGTCAGAACTGAGCAGAGGGGGTTTGCAGGAGTCCTGGAACCTGGGGAGGAAAAACCCCAAGGCTGGCACTCTCCCTGCAGTCTGTCCAGGGACCCAACCAGTCTGACAGGTGCAGGACGTGGAGGCCCACATGGGACCTGGGAAAGAGAGGCCCTCAGCGGGTGAGGAGACCAGCCTGGTGGGTGCATGCCACCCTCACCTGCCATCAGGGCCTGCCCTTCTCCTCTTTGGCCTCCAGCTGCCCTGCCCAGTGTTCACCTGCCTGAGCTGCCTCCCTGCTGAGCCTGAGTCCAGCCGAGCTCCATGTGGCTTTCCTGGTGGAGCAGACTTCGTCTGATGTCCTGAGGCTGGAGCCTTCCAGGGCCTGCTCCCGCCACAGACCAGCCCCATGGGCCAGGCATGTACTCCAGGCAGTGCTGAGAAGCGTGGGTCGTGGCTGCTACCCGTGGGTTGTTGTCTGGGAGAGGCCTGTGATGTCTGCTACGGGCGGAGGATGCCGAGGACAGAGACAGGGCTGCACCTTCCAGGGAGGGCCCAGATGCGGCCACGACTGGGGTGCATCTGGGAAACTTCGGCCAGGGACACCCCCCACCATGGCCTGGTGCCCGCCCAGCAGGAAGAGCTTCGGGACAGTAGCAAGGGAACATGACCCCAGCTGCAGAGGGAAGGAGCGTTGGCGGCAAGGGGGACGTGGGGTCAGGCTGACGTCCACTGGTGAGAGCCCTTCAGATGAAGACAGCATGAACCACCTGCCCAGTCCCAAGACGGATGCTCTGAAACCCCAGGGGCTCAGCCCAAACCAGGGGCAGGAGGCGTCGCTTTACTGAGAAACCATAAAAGTGTAGCATTCAACCTCAAACGCTGCTGTAGCTGACACTGAAGGTTAGAAACGAGCAGGTGGGTGCTTCCCGGGGGCCCCTGTGGCATGTGGCCCCAGGTGTGAAGGCCCCCAGCTCAGCCACAGCCCCCTGGCAGCTGTGGCTCCTTACGTGGCCCAGGACTGTTGCCGTGTGGTTCGCTCATGCTGCTGGAGCAGGGGCTGGGACCCCAGGTGTGAAGGTGGGCTGGGTGGGGGCAGGGGCCGGGACCCCAGGTGTGAAAGTGGGCTGGGTGGGGGCTGCTGGACCTTGTCACAGACGTGCCACCTGCTTCTCCCCAAGCGCCAGGGGTCCGAGTGGTTGCTGTGGGAAGGTCACTTGCTCCAGGGGCCTTGCAGCATCTTGCACGTGTGGCTCAGCGTTTGCTCCCGGGTGGTGATGGCGTCCCGTCCTGTGCCACCAGTACAGGGTCCCCAGATGGTAAACCGCCCTGGGACGGCACTGGGAGCCATGCGGAGCCAAGGGCCGCCACACTTGGCCTCTGTGGGTCCGTCTTGCAGCACGGCCTGTGCCGGTGGACGGGGAAGGGGGCGGGTGATTCTTGTGACCTACCTGCGTCTGTGACTGTAGCCCGGGCACAGTGCTAAGTTTAACGCCCTGGCCCAGGTTCTACCAGTCTGCTCATTCCTCCCTCTGGCATGAAGATGGAAACCCGTGGGCTGGCTGCCTCGGGCCCAGGGCACAGGGCGGCAGCTCTGACCTCTGTGGGCCACGTATCTTCTTCACCCACCCTGGCATCACCTGAAAAGCCACATGGGCTCTGTCCGGGGCACTATGGATGGCTTGTCTATGCCTCAGTTTCCCCATTCTTGATGAGAGGGAGCTGGGGTCGGTTCTGGTCACTCGGGCTCCAGGCAGACCAAGGCTAACTTCTGCCCACTCCCCGGCCCCTTTCTTAGACAGCCTGGTTCCTGGTGGGGGTCTGGGATTTGTTCACCCAGCCCAGGACCTCCCCTCCCCTCTTGGTCCTCCCTGCAAGCTCTGGGTCCTTCCCTGCCTTGAGCCCAGAGGTCCCTGTGCTCCTGGTCCAGCCTCCCACCTCAGCGCCGAGGACACCGGGAGGATGATTGCTGCAAAAGAACATGGGGTTCCGGGCACGGGGGCTCACGCCTGTAATCCCAGCACTTTGGGAGGCTGGGGAGGGCAGATCACTTGAGGCCAGGAGTTTGAGACCAGCCTGACCAACATGGCAAAACCCTCTCTCTACCACGTGGCACGTGCCTGTAGTCCCAGCTACTCCGGAGGCTGAGGCAGGAGAATCGCTTGAACCAGGAGGTGGAGGCTGCAGTGAGCTGAGATCGCGCCCCTGCACTCCCGCCTGGGTGACAGACCAAGACTCCATCTCAAAAAAACATACAAAGAAAATGGGAGAAGGCCTGTGATGCCTCCCTCCCGTCTCCTCAGGGCCACGGGCCCTTCTGTGCCCACTGAGGAACCTCCCTAAGGGGCTTGGTGAGCGCCTGCCCCACTCCCGGGAGGGGTCACCACCCTCATAGGTTTCTGGCTTCTGCAGCACCCACCAGCATCAGCATCTGACACAGAATTGAAGAAAACAGGCAGGACTACCGTGATGGCACTAGTGCACGTCCTCGGCGTCTCGGGGTCCTGCGCGGTTAGAAGTCACGCGCTGCAGGGGTCTCGTGCCGTCCCGGGTCAGGGGCTGGAAGTGGAGGAATTGAGGCATAGGCAGAAGCTTGAAGGAAGGGTCAGGCAAGCTGCCGGGAGGGCCTCCTCGCCCTGGTCCCAGGGGAAGCACTTTGCTCATGGGTCCCAGTCCCCAGAGAGGGGCTCCTGCCGCTTCCGTCTTGGAGAAGTGACAGGAGAGCTCGGCCCGGTGTCCCCTGATGAGCTGGTGGGCAGTTCCAGGGAGTGGGGGGCCGGCCCACAGGCACCAGATGCGGTGCTCCCTGCCTTCTGTGAGCTGCCTGGGCCTCCAGGGGATCTGGGATGGGGAGTCCAGGGAGGTGAACCCCACTGCCCCTTCTCCTTGTTCTTAGCAGCTGGACTCGAGCAGCTGCCCCCCGGGACCCCACACCCTAGCCCATTCTGGGTAACAAGGCTGCTGAGTCTGAGCTGACGACAGTGGACAGGGTTCAAAACCGTGAGTGTCACAGGAGGCAGAGGGGACCCAGGTGAGTGTCACAGGAGGCAGAGGGGACCCAGGTGAGTGTCACAGGAGGCAGAGGGGACCCAGGTGAGTGTCACAGGAGGCAGAGGGGAATCCAAGTTTACTTGTTCTTGTTGCCCTCCTGGCTCTGGGACACCCCTGCCATCTCCTATCAAGGGTAACCGTTTCCTGACGAGTTAGAAAGTAGCCTCACGGGCAGAAACGAGGGCAAAGGGAGCAGTGAGCCCCACACCCACCCTCTCTGCCAGCTCACTGGGCCCCTTCCTGCCTCCTAGCCCCACCCACACCCAGTGGCTTCTGTCACTCACGGCCTCTCCTGGGTTTGACTCAGGGGTTTAACGCAGGGGCTGGTGAGCAGGGACTGACCAGCGTGTGTCAGAGACTCCCAAGTGGCCAGCACGGTCAGGGAGCTCACAGGCTCGGCCCCGATACCAGGTCCAGTTTCAGGAGGAGGCAGTATGTGAATCCCACATACTGCAGTGGTGCAATCTCGGCTCACTGCAACCTCCACCTCCCGGGTTCAAGCAGTTCTCCTGCCTCAGCCTCCTGAGTAGCTGGGATTACAGGCACGCGCCAACACGCCCAGCCTGATTCTTCATTTTTAAGTGCAAATTTTAGTTCATTTATGAAGCCGATTTTGAAGATCTTTAAAACAGAATTTAGTAGCCCTTAAGAATTGTTAATTGTTTAAAACTGAAGACCAATTTAAGAGAATAAAACGCTGCACCAGTGGTAGGAGTTTGTAGTTGCCTAAACTGTGCCTTTTATTTTCAGATGTTTCATTTTATTGAAATTCACTTACCAGTCACTGGGTCTTCTCTTCACCATGGGAATGGACGTGTCCCCTGAAAGATGGTTCATGCCTGACCCCTGGAGCCTGTGATGTGACCATGTTTGGAAACAGGGGCTCTGCAGACATAATCAAGTTAGGATGACGGCATCTGTCATCAGGCAGGCCCTAGTCCAGTATGACTGGTGTCTTTCCGAGAAGAAAACAGACCCAGAGGGCGAGGCCCAGGGAAGACGGAGCAGGGAGTGGAGCCCTGCGGCCAAAGGCCAGGAGTGTCCGAACCACCAGAGGCTGGAAGAGGCAGGGTCCCCCGAGAGCCATCATGGGGAGCTCCCTCAGGCAGATGCCCAAAGGTCCTGCAACTCCTGGCTCTCAGACTCTGGCCTCCAGAGCTGTGAGACCACACAATTCTGTTGTTTGTGGTCATTGGTGCCGGCAGCCCCAGGATGGTCACCCATGGCCCATTCAATGCTGTATTGGGTTACATCCATACACTGGGGGCTTTGGGAGCCTAACTGGGTCAGCTGCTGGCCAGGGGACTGTGAGGGCAGCAGGGTGGGGGGTGTGGATGCAGGAGTGGAAGGTGTCCCTGCTGGGATGGGGGCTGTGGGGACCCTGGGGGTTGTGGTTCAGGAGTGGAAGGTGTCCCTGCTGGGACGAGGGGTGTGGGGGGGTGTGGGTGCAGGAGCCACCATGGATAATGAGGAACGTTCCAGGTGGACCTAGCTGTGCCAGCAACGCCATCTCGGGAGGTGGGGGGTCGACGGGAGGGGGCATTGGGCAGGTCCTGGACGGGAAGTGGGGTGAGGGCCAGCGCAGGAGGTGGGGCGACTGCTGGACCCGCTGACCAGAGCAGAGAAGGTCTATGAAGACAGAGGGGAGAGGAAGGTGCAGAAGGTTTAAAAACAGGGCTTTGTAATTTTCAGACAACACAAAGTATGCTCTGAGAGAAATACTAGAAACATTTTAAAAAGCTGGCGAAAATCCCGTCACCTAGAGAAAGACACAGATGACGTTTTAAAATTGCACCTGAGTTGCACAGTGGCTCTGAGCGTCCTGAGCGGATGTGGTGCTCTCTAGTTTTCCGAGTGGGGAGTTTGGTGACGAAGCTGCTGCTTTGGGAGGAGGATGAGGGCAGTGTGGGCGCCGGTGGTGGCAGGGGGCACGGGGCTCTGGGCGAGGACAAGTGGGGAGGGGGGACTCGCAGTGTGAGAGGCAGGCCCCGGCCCCTTACCAGCGGGCAGAGCAGGTCCCTCAGCCTGGAGCTCTGGGCAAAGGGGATGATGACTGTGAGTGGCTGGAAGGCCCCGCTTGGTTCGGGTGCACTCGGACCGTGTTGCCTCCGTGGCTCGACTGCTCAGTGAGGTCTGCACGATCATTTACGAGCGAGGAAGGCATAGCACACGCAGGGCGAGCCACTCGACCAGGCCCCATGGCTGGCGAGCGGGGAACCGGGAATTCTCTTCCAGGCTGGAGAGCGGGGAACCAGGAATTCGCTTCCATGCTGGCGATGGGGAACCGGGAATTCTCATCCAGGCTGGCGAGCGGGGAACCGGGAATTCTCTTCCAGGTTGGCGATGGGGAACCAGGAATTCTCACCCAGGCTGGCGAGCGGGGAACCAGGAATTCTCACCCAGGCTGGCGATGGGGAACCGGGAATTCTCTTCCAGGCTGTCTAGTGGGAAACTGGAAATTTTCATCTAGGCTGGTGAGCTCAGAGGCCCAGGGATGGGCAGATGGTTCTCAGCTGGTTGGCTGCTCCTGGGGCGGCATCACTTGGGGGTGCTGGCCTGGCCTGTAGGCGCCCCATGTGCCCGTGGGGTCCTCTCCGGCCAGCCTTCTGGGGATGCTGGAAGGACCCTGATCTGCCTGGCTGGTGCTGCTTGAGAGGGACCCGTCTCCACCCTCCACTTTGCCTTTCGGAGCCTCCAGAGCAGTCACCTGCACCCCAAGCCTGGGCTGGCCTCAGTCACACGGGAACCCTCACTCGGATATCGCTGGGGGTCCTTGACCTCAGACCACGCAGGGCCTCCCTTGGCAGCACAGGAAAACAGGATGGCCACCCTCGGGCCACCGGCCACAAGCACCACGGGGACGGGGTCTTGTCTCTGGGCTGGACGTGTCAAGGCTGGGCTTGGGGTCCAGAGGCTCCCCGGCAGGCCTCCCTCTGCCACAAGACACAGGCAGCCCCTCAGCCTTGCAGCCACGTCCTCTCCGGCAGGGCCCCTCTTGCCCCAAGGCCAGCCAGGCTTCAGCAGGCAGTGCCATGCATACATCTAGCCAAGCTCACAGCAGGCTGCGGCTGGTGTCACGTCCCAGGAATGCAGGAAGACGTCTGGGGTTCTGGCATGGAGGCATGGCTGTGCACCAGGAATGTGCCTCGTAGAGACATAATTATGCATTGGGGGAATACGGCGTGACAGACCCGGTGGATGCCCCCAATTCCACTTATTTTACTGAGAGCTGAGAAGATGGCAGAGCACGGCAGCTGGGAGAGCGTTCCTGACCCGCAGGAGAGGAGGGTGCTGGCCGGTGCCCACCGTCCTGCAGGGGACTGAAGGATGCCTGGGCCTGGGTGGGTGCCACCGTCGGGGCCCTGGCCGGGGGCGCCTCTGGCCTCCCAGGGAGGAGGAAGGAGGTGGGGCGAGGGTGTGGGAGGCGCTGTCCCGGCTGATGGCTGAGGGTGAGGGGCCGGGGGCAGCAGCCTGTTCGTGGCAGCGTGGCTGAAGGACTCCATTGTGTGGAGCGAGGCGGAAAGGCCAAGTGGGGCAGGGTGGGGGAAGAAGCGCATTTCATAACTTCTGTTCCATTGTGAAAGGGCTGCCTGCCGCTTTTAGAAAACTTGGAAATCACAGCAAGTCTCAGCAGGGAAAGCAGCGCCCCGGGGAAGGGGGTCTTATCTCTGGGCTGCGGTATCTCCCCACTAAAGACCACAGCGTTAGCCTTCCGGCGTCTATTCCAGAACTGCAGGCCACGTGTCCACATGTGTGTGTCTGTCTGTGCAAACATGTCTGTGCTTATGCGTGTGTCCTCACGTAACTGGGGTCATGTTGTATGCGTTGTGGAAATCGCTTTTTAAATTGTGTGTGTTGTGGAAATCGCTTTTCTGTGTAACAAACGCCACCACCTAACTGTTTAGGTACCCTGCTCAGCCGCACGAGCCATTCACATTGTGTGTGACTGTCACCATGGTCAGTTCCCAGAACTGTTTACCTTCCAGGCTGAAACTGTCCCCGTTAAACACAACCTTCCCTCCCCGCCGCCCCCCGCACCCACGGTTCTGCTTCCGACTCCGTGAAGCTGGTGACCTTGGGACCCAGTATTAGTGGAATCGCGCAGGATTTGCGCCTGCATGTGTGGGTCATTTCCCTTGGCACAGTGTCCTCAGGCTCATCCTTGCTGAGCAAGCCTCCAATTTTCCTTTCCTGTGAAGGCTGAGCACTCGCCCTTCATATGGACAGACCGCATTTCATGCATGGATACACGTGTTTCATTCACTCAGCTGGCAGTGATGACGCCACTGTTTCTACCTTTCGGCTGCTGTGGATAATGTGGCCGTCAACGTTTGTGTGTTGTTCTGTACAAAGCAAAACGCACAGGCTTTCTTTCAAAAATGTTCGTGTGTTTCCTGTTGAATGCCCTGGACACGGGATTTGGGGGAGCTGGTCATTGTGTCACACCCGGGGTCTTCGAGTG
>NW_022436988.1:106558-107394 GCF_009761245.1 Sapajus apella | reverse complement strand
CATTGTGTCACACCCGGGGTCTTCGAGTGCTAGGATTTGGGGGAGCTCGTCATTACGTCTCACCCAGGGTCTTTGCTCGAAGGAGCCTCAAGCCACACGTGCTCTCCAGGTACCACTGTCACCACAGTTGGCTGTTCAGGGTTTTTCCTCTTTGGAGGGTTGGGGGGGTCGCTCCAGCCTGTGTCCACATTTCTTTTCCCTGACAATGAACAAGTGAGTAGCCCCTCTGAGTCTCCGAGCTGACCCGAGGCTGGGTCTCAAACCCTGATCCTTGGTGGGCTGGGTTTTTTCTCTGGGACGCCCCACTTCAGAGCAAGGGGCTGGTACAGGTTTCTCTTCTCCTCAGCTGAGAGATTTTTTGTGACGGCCCCATGGCTGTGCAGGGGCCCGCAGAGAGGACGGGGTGCGGCTCCTCCTCTCATTCCAGAGTCTGGCCTGTCCTGCCAAGCACAGCGTTTCCCTCACGTTGGCCACGGGCACCTGAGGGTGTCCAGGGGCCACAGGGACTGCTGGAAAATGGGTGGAAGTTGGTGCCCTCCTGCTGCTGTGCCCACAGGACCCCCTCATCGCTCCTGGAGGAGGCAGGTCCACTGGTGACGGGGCGGGTGCCCAGGCCGGGGAGTCTTAGAGGAGACCAGCTGCCCACAGGCAGGCCTCACGCTGGGCACACACATGGTGGAGTCCTCTTGGCTACAGCAAGGGATGGAGCCCCCGACGGACTCAAACGTGAAGCCCAGAGAAAGGTGCCATGCAGGTGCACATGGGGGTCCCGGGACTGGCACAGCTGCCCACAGCCGCAGTTGGGGTCCCGGGACACCCACACAGCCGCCCACACA
>NW_022436988.1:92040-106548 GCF_009761245.1 Sapajus apella | reverse complement strand
GGGGTCCCGGGACACCCACACAGCCGCCCACACAGCCGCAGTTGGGGCCCCGGGGCTGGGGCTCTGACAGGCGTGGGTTTCTTTTGGGGCGATGACAGTGCTTTGGAAGTAGTTAGAGCTGATGGCCTCGTAACATTACAAATAGACTAAAAATCACCGAGTTGTGCACTTTAAGATAGTCAACTTTATATGTGAATTTTACCTCAGTAAAAACATAAAACCTGTCTGCAGAGCTCCCTGAGGCCAGATTCCCCAAACGCTGAGAGCAGGACCTCTCTGTTCACTGTGCGCTCTGGAGAAGTTGGGCTTTTGCTCAGAGCTTGCAGATGCAAAATATCGTGGGAACATTTCACTGCCTTGTAATTAGGGGCAGCGTGACAAGGCCTTGCCGACCTTCAAACCCAGAAGCTCAGGGTGACACTTCAACGCCTTGTCTGTATGGAGCCTTCTGTAGCGTTCTAGAGGACAAGGGTCCCAGTTCATTTCCATGGGGTAACAAATACCGCAGTTTGAGGGCCAGTGTCCCCCCAGCTCCCCATCCTTTGAACCGCACGGCCTCCCTGAGGACGTGGTTTCACCTCCAAGCCAAGCAGCCTGTGCGCTCAGCCAGCCTGGAGGCCCGTCAGTCTCCGAGCTTCTGTGGCGCTGCTTTTCCTGGTTGGTTTAGGCCTGAACAGGGTGGGTGTGTTAGTCCATTTCTACACTGCTACAAAGAGCTTCCCTAGACTGGGTAATTTATATAGGAAAGAGGTTCAATTGACTCACAGTTCTGTATGGCTGGGGAAGCCTCAGGAAACCTACAATCGTGGCCGAAGGCCAAGGGGAGGCAGGTACCTTCTTCACAAGGCGGCGGGAGAGAGAATGACCAGACACTCATCAAGCCATCGGGTCATGAGAACGGCACGGAGGAAACCACCCCCGTGATCCTGTCACCTCCTCCTTGACATGTGGGGATCAGGGGATCATAATTGAAGATGAAATTTGGGTGAGGACACAAAGCCACATCCGGTCAGTGGATGCGGGCACCTTGGCCGAGCTGGAGGGCAGAGACTGGAGGCCAGAACGCCATTTTAGATGTTTAACAACGGTCACAACCAATGGCATTCTTTACAGGACAGGGCTCCTGAAACTTCCCCGCAGCTCTGATGAGGAAGAGGAATGCGCCTCCCGTGTGCACAGAACAGGCAAACATCCCACACAGTCCTGGGGCCGTGGAACCGGCTGTTCTGCAAACATGTCAGACTTGGTTTATTTCCTTTTTAAATGTAACTCGTGAGAAGTCCTGGGATCTCCGCGCCTGCACCAAGGGAGGAGGGTCCCTTCGGTGTGAAAGGGGGCATTGGTGAGGGCGTAGGAGCTCCACACAGCAGTGCCAGGAGGGTGTGTGGTGTGTGTGATGGAGGTGGCCTGTCCCCTGTGCGGGAGGGCGTGCCACTGTGTGGTGCCACAGAAACAGGCACAACGGCCCATTGCGTGGCTTCATCAGGACACTTCAAAACAGCCAGGAGGGGACACTTCACGCCACTGCGAACGCTGTTCTTCCGAAAACTGACGTACCTTTTTGAGACGGCCTCAGTCTCCTGGGCTTAAGTGATCCTTGCACCTAGCCTCCTGAGTGGCTGGGACTGCAGCCGTGCACCGCCATGCCCAGCTAATTTTTTGGTTGTTTTTTTCAGTAGTCGCAGGGTCTTTCTTTATTACCTAGGCTGGTCTTGAACTCTTGGGCTCAGGTGACCCTCTTGCCTTGGCCTCTCAAAGTGCTGGGATTACAGGTGTCAGACACTGCGCTGGCCACATTTCTTATGTGTATGATTCACAGCAGGGCTTTAGGGAAGAGGGAGCAAAAAGAAAAGTTCTCCTCTCAAATCAGTGCCCCGCTCCCAGAAAACCCAACCAAAAAGCCTCACAGTAATTATCTCCAGGAATTTCCATCCTTTCTCCCTAAGAAATTTGAGATGGGTGGTGGGGAGGGGGGCTTGTGCTCCCCCAGAAGCTCTAGGGAGTGGGAGGCTCTAGCCTCCACCCTCGTGTTGGGTTTAAGCAAGTGCTGTCCCTCTGGCGCCATTGGGGGGGTCAGGTGTCTTCTGAACACCTGAGCAGCGTGGGATTCTCTGTAGGTCGGAGCAGAGTGTTTCACAGGGGCCGTGGGTGCAGACAAACTCGGGCCTGTGGGTTTTGTGGTTTCAAGTCTCATCCAGGCTGGGCTGTCTTGGAGCTGGGACTCATGTCCAGTGTTGCACAGTGTCATTAAAAATCACAAAACATATGGAAGTGGTGGAGAAAGACTTTCCAAGTTGGGCAATTCTGTTCTTCCCAGTGGTGGAGAGAGCTTTGCAGGATCAGGGGCTGTGTTATGAACTTGCTAGAAGTTCAAGGGTTGAAATAGCCCTCATGTGGCTCCCAGGTATGGCCGCTGACTTGCCCAAAGCCAGGCATGGAGTGGAGGTGCCCATGCCGCTTGGAGCTGGTGGCACAGGGTCCAGCATTCCTCGGAGGATCAGCTCCATCTCCGTGGACTCACACCTCCTGTGTCAGGGCGTAGGGTGGTGGGGCACCTGGCAGGTGTGGCAGAGGCTGCATCCCGGGGGGACTGA
This sequence comes from Sapajus apella, assembly GCF_009761245.1. NCBI lineage: Eukaryota > Metazoa > Chordata > Mammalia > Primates > Cebidae > Sapajus > Sapajus apella. The sequence continues at coordinate 103,954 of NW_022436988.1, read as the reverse complement.
CTTGCGATTCTTCCTCTGAGTGGGCACCCAGCCTGCTTCGATACCCTCGGTGGGGAGAGTGAGGGGCAAGCTTGGCCCTGGTGCGAAGATGCCTTTCAGTTCACGCTGGGGCTGCACCCTCAGGCTGCTCCGTCTCGGACAAGTTGCGTGGCCTCCTGGGCCCCTCGCTGTGCAGCCTCCGCCCTTTCCTCTCCAGGTCCCAGTTTTCGGGCTTCTCTCTGAGGGGCTGGGGTGCCACGGGAGCCGTGATATGGGAGGGCGGTGCCCTCACGGGCTGGCAGTGGGGTCATCAGGGCCTGGCTATGGGCAGCTGGATGGCGGGAGTGGCTGAGGGGTCTCTGTGGTTGGGTCTGAGGTGAGGCAGGTTTGAGTTGGGTGGGACCAGTGGGGAAGGGGAGGGGAGTCAGGGCCCACGGACGTGGACGTGGTCCACCACCACCCCATGCCTTCCTCCAGCATGTCCTCCCGTGGGTGGAGTCACAGCCCTGAGCCTCCTCTCCTTGCAGCTCTGCGGGCGCATCTGTTCTGTGCTCAGGGGACGGTGCCTGGTCCTGGGGGCTGGGTGGAGCTCGGAGGCGCCTGCAAACCGTCGGTGGCTCGGGTGATGCAGAGCCTGGCAAGGGCTTCGCCTCGGGGCTTCGGTGGATCCAGGGCAGCAGTGCAGGTCATGGGATGCCAAGGTGATGTGAGCCCAGAGGCTGACCCCAGACTCTGGCCGGTGCCCTGGCAACGGGGTGAGCACAGGCTGTCTCCACAGCAGCCACTACTGCTGACACAACTCCTGTGTCCCGGCGGTATTGAGGGACCTGCCTGGGGTTGCCGTGGAGCTCAGACCTGCAGGGCAGCTGAGGCCAGAGGCTTGAGACCCCGGTGTCAGAAGTAAATTAAAGTCGGGTGAAGGATGAGCGTGGGTTGTAGGGGGCAGCCGGTAGCCCAGGACATCCTGGCCTTATGGGGCCAAGTGGCTTTCTTGGCCTCCTGCAGCTGACCGGCACCCCGGTGGGCAAACACTGAGAAATTGTGACGGGCGTAGAGGTGATTGACCAAAACGTGCAGGAAGGAGGTGCTGAGCCTGAGAAAAGGCTCGGAGGGGCAAACCGCGGGAGCGCTGGCCCAGCTCAGCCACGATGCCCGCTGAGACTGGGTGTCCTGCAGTGTCCGCCGCTGACACAGGGGACGGAGATGTCCAGAAAGCAGCACCCACTCACCTGGAGAGGAGTCTTCGTCCACACATGAGCTGGGGGCGGCCGCCAGCCCTGTCATCCTCAGAGTCATGCCCAGTCTACCTAGCCACAAATCCACTGTCCACCATGCTCAGGTGGGGTGGTGTGGAGCAGGCACTGTGGCTGGAGTGTCATGGCCACCCCAGGGCTTAATTAGGAGGTGCCAGATTTGATGGTTGTCAGCCTGGGCAGAATTGAGGGCTTGTCCCAGACAGGCAGGAGACAGGCTGGGAGAACATCACTGGAGATAGACAAGAAAGGCACGGACAAGGTCTGCATAGACATGTGCTGTCTGGAAAAGCCGGGAAAAGCCCGAGCCTGGTAGGGAATGGGTCCCCTGGCACAAGGGCCTGGACTTGGAGGATCAGATCTAAAGCATTTGAAGGTCACAGGGTGACATTGAAGGGGCAGCAAAGAGAAACTGAAGACTCAGCTTTCAGAAGCTAGCTCACCAAGCAGGGAGGCCAAGTTCGGCTGCCCTGCAGGTGGCGGCAATCCCAACTTTCCATGTTTTTTCCTAGTGCCAAGGTCTAGGAGACGGTTTCATTTTAATTTTTTGAAAAATAGAGATGGGGTCTTGCTATGTTTGCTAGGCTGGTCTTGAACTCCTGGCCTCAAGGGCTTCTCCTGCGTTGGCTTCCCGAAGTGCTGAACCACTGTGCCCAGTCCGATTCTGTGGGCCCTGCTGGTGAATTGTGCAGCTCACAGTGTGTGTGGGCGTGTCTCCAGAAACCTGAACCAAAAAGCACACAGCAGCAGGAGGGAAGTCAAGGGGCTCCTGCCTGAGGGCGTCAGGAAATGTCATCTTAACACAGCATCTGCCTCCATGGAAGAGGTGTGCCTTCCTTCAGTGGAGACCGCCCGCCATCTGGGTCAAAGTTGGCTACGAAAACCTGGGGGCTTCCTGATTGGAGTCAACGTCTACCATATAGCCTGTTATATAGACATTTTCCGTCATAGAATTTGACCTCGATGTGCAAAGGGAACACAGATATGATCCAGGTGTTATGATCAGGTCTGCAGGTGTGGAAGCCTCCCGGTGTGCCCTGTGGTTGGGGCTGTGTGTGTGGCACACCTGCCCTGCCCGTGACGAGCCTGCTGTCTGCTTCCTCCTCACTGTGCACCCATCAGTGGTCTTAACCTTATCGCTGCATGAGTTCTGTGTGCATATGAGCCTGGAACTGAGCGTGGCCGCACAGGCGTCTAACCTCAGGACCGTCAGAAACTTGAATGAGCAGAGGTTCGTTGTGCGTCTCTGTAAGTAACAGGGATGTCAGGCTGGGACAGGCTGTGGGCTCTTGGACACCTGGCATGACAGTCTACAATCCATCTGCTCCTTTGACACTCCTCCTTCCGGAAGGCAGAGTTCCTCCCCCTGAACGTGGGCTGCGGCTCCGCACCTGCCTTTAGGGACTGGGATGTGGTCGGAGCGACGCTCTGTGACTCTCCAGGCTGGTCGGAAAAGGACGGCTTCTGCCCGGCGCAGCCTCGTGGCCGTTCACTTTAGGGGAGCAGCCCCTGTGGCAGGAGCCTCAAGCAGCCTGTGCGCACCCACCGTGGGGAACAGAAGCCTCCCCAGCCTTGAGAGGGAGCTACCAGCGACCGACATCTTGATGCACCGTCACAGCAGACCCTAAGCAGTGCAGCCGAGCAGCGCCCAAATCCCTGAGCCAAAGACATGGAGAATGATGGAAGCGCACGGTTGTTTTGAGTCACAAAGTGTTGTTTTGGGCAATAGTGAACTCATGAACCTGGCACAGAGGCTGGTTCTGTTCGGGTGGACGTGGGAGGCGTAGGAGGTTACTGCGTGGGAGTGGACATGACCCACAGCCAGTGAAGCCTTGGGGACGCCCTCACCGTGGCCAGGGGGTGCAAGGGGCTGCAGACGAGGCGGGGTCGGGTGGTGGGAACGGATGGGCTGGGAGAGCCCTGGGGAAGAACATTCCACATCCAGGGTGTCTCCTCACTCGCGTGCCCAGGCCATGCTGTGATAGGCCCTGCATGAAGCTCTGGTCCAGGGGAGCTGGGGCTCCAGGAGGGATTAGCTCTGCTTGCATAAACGAGTAACATCTCTGCCTGCCTGTCGGTGGAAATGTGGTGCTGGTACCTAAGGACGGAACATGCGCTTCACCTGTACTTGCATAGTGACCCCGTGCAGTGCATTTGATGTAATAGCATGTCTTCATGTTTATGCTCAATTATGTTGATGGAGAATCCTGGAAACGTTGTTGTTCTGTGCAGCAGAAAGGACTGAATTGGAGGCACTTCTGTAAGAAGAGGGTGGGGGAGGCACAGAGGTGTTCCTGGAAAAGCCAAAGAGAAAAGCAGCTGCTGGGCTCCTGTGGGTGGAAGCTCTGGATGGCTGACCCGGAGCTCCGGCTCAAAAGGGCAACAATGTGTGGGGGTGGGGAAGGCAGTGGAAAGCGTGGACTATGAACCAGGGTCCGCAGCGGCAGGGCCACCTCCCCACAGACAGACGGCAAGTGCTGGTGAGGAGGTGGAGAAACCGGAGCCTTGTCGCCACCAGTGGGAATGTGAGCAGGTGCAGCCGCTGTGCAGAACAGCCAGTCACTCAGACAACAAGCAGGGACTTCCCACATGCCCAGCAGTCCATCCCAGAGGTAAGCCAAAGAGCATCTAAAGCACGTGTCCCCAGGAACACTTGTTCATGGTGTTACTCATAATAGCCAAAAAGTGGAAACGGCCCCAAATTCATCAGCAGACAGGCAAAATGTGGTATATCCACCCGGCGCAGTGGCTCACGCCTGTCGTCCCAGCACTTTGGGAGGCCAAGGCGGGCAGATCGTGAGGTCAGGAGTTCAAGACCAGCCTGGCCAACATGGTGAAACCCCGTCTGTAGTAAAAATACAAAAATTAGCTGGATGTGGTGAAGGGTGCCTGTTGCCCCAGCTACTCTGGAGGCTGAGGCAGGATAACTGCTTGAACTCAGGAGGCAGAGGTTGCTGTGAGCAGAGATCACACCACTGCACTCCAGCTGGGTGACAGAGCAAGACTCCGTCTAAAAAAAAAGGTGGTATATCTGTGTAATGCACTATTATGCAAAAATAAAAAAGAACGAAGCCCTGGCATATACTATAACACGGGTGAACCATGAAAATATCACGCTCAGTGCAAGAAGCCAGACACAAAAGGCCACGCAGTACATTAGTCCATTTATATGAAGAATTAAGAAGAGCCAAATCCAGAGGCAGAGAGTGGACCTGTGGTTGCCGAGGCCTGGGCGGGGCTGGGGGTGGCTGCGGATGTTGTGTGGGATTTCCTGTCTGTGCAAACGCTCTAAAATTAGAGAGTTGCACCACCTGGGAATGTATAAAAGTCCGCCGGGTTCTGCACTTCCAATGGTTGATTTTTATGGCGCCTGTATTTTCTCCTCAGTGAAGCTGTTTGAAAAAGAAAAGGGGAAAGAGAGGAAGACAGAGAGGTGCCAGTGGGGGAGGAAAAGAGGAAGAGGAACCTCGTGGAGCGGAGTCCAGGTAGAACTGCAACCGAAACAGGAAGCTGTGGTGCAAACGGCAAGCGTGCCCCACGCTGCCTGCGCCTGCAGGTGAGCCGCCGTGGCTCAAGCGTGTCCCGCGCTGCCTGTGCCTGCAGGTGAGCCGCCGTGGCTCAAGCGTGTCCCGCGCTGCCTGCGCCTGCAGGTGAGTCGCCGTGGCTCAAGCGTGTCCCGCGCTGCCTGCGCCTGCAGGTGAGCCGCTGTGGCTCGAAGCGTGTCCCGTGCTGCCTGTGCCTGCAGGTGAGCCGCCGTGGCTCGAAGCGTGGCTTGAAGCGTGCCCCGTGCTGCCTGTGCCTGCAGGTGAGCCGCCGTGGCTCGATGCAATTTCACTTTCATGTGTCAGCACAGAGGAAAAGGCTCATCTTGCATGCAGTGCAGGTTTGGGGCTCTTCCCCCCAGTGGGTAAAGGGAGCTGACAGGCAGGCTGTGTGTCTGTGTGTGTGCTGCAGGCATTTTGTTTAACCAGAGTGATGAGGGTGCATCAAGGCTGCCCCAAGAGCCCAGATCACAGATGATTTTGGATCTAGAAGAGGAGGAGTTCTGCTTTCTATGTACGCCCCCGCCCCCCACAAATGAAACGAGAAAAGCTACTGAAAACTGGCAGCGTACCTTTCCTGTAAGAAAGTGGTGTTGGCAGGCCAGGGAAATTACCTTGTTGTGTTCGGGGAGAGGGGATGGCAGCAGGACTGAGGGTTAGTGTCTGGTGGTGACCAAAAGTGCACTTTCAAAGTGGAAAATATAGTCCTTAGCGGAGGAACAAGCAAAGGAGAGAAGTGAGAGGGTCATGGGCTCCTCCCCGAGCGGCTCTCAGAGAGCTGGAACCGGCCCTTTTCAAGCTGTCCAGGGAAGATGCGCTCGCCCCCCACCCCCAGCACTGCAGCGCACCCGCCCCACGCACGCTGGTGCTTGAGGGGGTCATGCTAGAGCAAACCAGAGAATCCGGGGGTCCCTGTTGGTGGACCAAGGAGAGGAAGCATGCACCCACCAGCAGGGAGGGAACAGTCACCCCAAGTGGAGGCGGGGCGTCGCAGGTGGCGACGGCATTGTGAGAACTGGGCCGTGGAGTTGTTTTTGCTTTTTAGAATACTTTTGGGATCTCAGAAACAGAGCACAGAGCTCATGGCTCGAGGCAAGCCCGCAGGACGATGTGAAGGCTGCTTGATCAAGGTTTAGAGACCTGGAACCCAGCGGCGTGAGGGCTTCTGGTCCTGTCACTGCAGGTTCAATCCACGTTCAAGGCACTAAAGCCAGAACAACAGGTGAGGGCTGGTGGAGCGTGTGCAGAGGGAGAGGAAGGAGGAGCTGGGGAACACGACCACAGATGGAAGAGTGTTTGCAGGAACCAGGTGGGAACTCTGGGAGAGGGCAGGGGAACCAGGTGGAAGGAGGCGGGTCACTTCTATCTGTACATGAGATTTCAATCAGCACATTCGCTGCTTAATTTATCCCCCTGGAATTTGTTGGATGTTGCTGGTGTCCAGGGTGAACACAGCAGCCACATGGCTTGGCTCCTCCTCAGAGACGGGGACCCAGAGCCCAGACATCCGACTCACCAATACCCTGGTCAGTCAAAAGGGAAAGGAACCTGCTGGCCACAGGCAGGGCTGAAGTGGGCCGAGATGTGTTAAGTTACTCACGTATCACGGGTTCATAACTATCCAAAACAGAAACAAAAGAGAAGACAATAACAGCAAAAAAACAAAAAAGAAGAAGAAGCTGGGAAACCAGAGAGAAAGATGCTGGGAACCAGTCGTTCTCCTGAGAATGCGTGGACGAAGGCAACCGGCGCTCCTCCTGCCTTTCCTGGACGCACTGCGGCCACTCAGCAATTCCTAGAGGACAGTGCAGCCCGCAGGGGCCAGAGGGGCCGTATGGACAGCGGGAGCATGTGGGGGACGGAGGAGGCACACGGCCCCCGGACTCACCCCTGCCGAGAAGCGGAGCTGACGTCGCCAGCCTCCTCGGCGTCTGTCCCAGGTTCCCAGGAAGCACCGGCTCAGGGGAGCACGTAGGTGGCCCCGGGCTGTGCAGCCCCAGTGCTGGGGGGAGGGATTCCACCGGGCAAACAACCCAGTTCCTTCAGCAGGAAAAACGGGAGAAGAGTGTTAACAGCTAATTGAGAATTCTGGATATTGACTGTTCATTTGATTTTAAGGCTATTTGTTTTTGGGTGTGACTGTGTGTCATGGTTACATTCTCCAATAGTCCTTACCTTTCAGCAGCATTTGCAGGGCAAATGATACAGTGTGTGGGATTTGCTTTTCCCTGTATGAGAGTGGGTGCGGACAGCAAGACAGTTGAGCAGTAATAATTACTGAAGCCAGCGGACCGGACGCTGGGGTTTGTCCTACCATTTTCTCTACTTCGGTAGAGAAAAAATTGTGTTTGAATTTTTTTTTTTAATAACAAAATGTATCAACACTGAAGCCCTCATGGAGCATACATGCTGCGTGTTTGTGAGACAGATGAAACGAGAAGACTGCCTAGAGAATGCTAGGGGGAGGGTGGGCCTGGGGTGTTGGAGGGTGGCCTCCTGAGAAAGCACAGAGCACAATTTTGGGGTGGGGTCCAGCCCAGAAGCCGCATGGTGGAGGCCGTGGCCTGGAGCAGGGGGGAGGCCCCCAGCCCTGGTTGGTCCTGGGGAGACTGTGGACCAGGCGGGTGGGACATGGAGCCCCGGAGGGCTCGGGCAGCTGTGGCACCATCTGGGGGCTTGTTGGGGGCACAGAGAGACCTGCTGACCGGGCCCCACCAGGGACCAGGCAGAGCCCACGCTGCTGGGCTGGTGCTGGCGTTGGGGGGCTTTGTATGTGTGGAGAGAGTCTGCCTAAATCCATTCAAAGGAGGCCAAGCAAGAGGGCATCCCCTGAATGCTGCCCGGGGCCCACAAATGCTCCTTCCTAGGAAGCAGCCTGAGAGCACCCCCAGCCCCACGGTGTCAGCATCCGCTGGACTGTGGTCCCCCCGAGCCCTGGCCCCCTGGCTTCAGCATCCACTAGACTGTGGTCCCCCCGAGCCCTGGCCCCTGACTTCAGCATCCGCTGGACTGTGGTCCCCCTGAGCCCCCGCAGCCCCCATCCTTCTCTGCTCTCCTCCAGACACACAGCCGGCATCTCTGCTCTCCAAGAGCTCGTGGTGCCTGAAGCTGACACCCTCTCTCCTTCTGCGCACCCGCAGGTCGATGCCTACTTGTTCCCGGTGCTTCAGAACAGAGCCGGCAGCAGCCGAGGCAGGAGCAGCTCTCACTGACAGGAACCTGCAGCCTCCTTTTCACCTGGGCAGGGAAAGCCCCGTGTCCATTCTGTGAGGAGCCAGAGCAGCTCCTTGGCCTCCTGCACAGGCCTTGGAATACTTCAGTGAGAAAATACGAATTTGCATCAGAATGGCGGGGGTCAGACTTGCTGGCAGAGGCTCCTCCAGGCCCTCGACACGTGGCTCCAGTCCCTTTTCTGCCACACCCCAGGTTCCGGGCAGGTCTAGGTCCTTGAAGAACCGAAATTCTAGCTCAACCTCAGCAACTCTGCAGCCATTCACTGGAAATTTGCTAAGAGAATAAGTTGCAATACAGTGAGGCGAAATGAGGGCTGTTGGTTTATTTTCACCACGCGCTCAGGGCTATAAAGAAGTCACGTTAAATCAGGAGTGTGCAGGCCTCGGCAGGAAACGTGCGTGGCAGGTGGCGCAGGCCACGGCCTCGCCCTTGAACCCCTGGCTTCCTGCACCTGCAGCAGGTGGAGCCCAGCTTGACTCCAGCCCTGGGAGGGACCTGCGTTCAGGGGGGACCCCTGGTGACCTGCAGGGTCTCACTTTCAGTCCCTTCACACAGGGAACATGTGGGGCTATCACTCCTGAGGGAAACGGAGTCGGTTTCTCTGGGGATTTGCCCGGGAAGAAGCCATCCAACTGTCAGCTGGTAAGAACGCGGACGACAACTTCCTTTCAAAGCCAGCGGCTTGCACAGCATTTGTTCAGGTTCTCTGATTGGATTACTCATTCATTCATTCACACAAAAAGCACCCACTCTGTGCCCCTGCTCTGCTGAACACTGGCTGGCAGCGGCAGCTCTGGCCAGTGGGACAGCCGCGTGGCTGTTGGGGGTAGTCAGACCCGGGAAGCCTTGGGCAGTGGAGGGTGCCGTGGCCAGGGAGGGTGTGCTCCTCAAAACGGCCCTTTCCCTTTTCACAGAAAATAAGCTGAGGCCAAGAAGAGCGGCGTGGCTGGCACGGCTGGGGCTGCTCAGGGCCTCTGTGGTTCAGCTGGGCTCGCATCGAGGCTGACCCCTGGTCTCTGGGGCAAGCTGATGGCCATCAGCTGCCACAGCCCCTGTCTGGACGGACCCCGAGGACGTGTGTCACCTCAAGGAGCTGAGAGGATGGGGGAGGGCCTGGGTCAGAGGTCAGGACCCACCCTGCACCAGCGGGCTTGGGTTTAGTCGTTTACCTGGGAGGTGGAGGGTCACCTGGCTTAAGTCCAGGGCACGCAACAGCAAAATCTACTCTTTGGGATGTTTGCAGAGTTCTGGCCTCATGGGGGCCACCAGCTCTCCCAGGGTTCTGCTCTTCTCTGAGTGACCACGGCCCTCTGGTCTAATGGATGCCTGAGCGCCTATTTCTATGAAACAGTCTGTTTGTTTCTGTGTTTTTTATGGAAGACATTATTTTTTCATGGAATTCTGAAGACTGTCTTTTTTGAAGGATAAGCAGGTTTTGGACAATGTGCAATTCTTACAAGTGCCTGAATGTTTATGTTACTGTTGTAAATGAGAGGACCCTTCTGACATTCAGTCACCTTGTTAAATATCGGCTTGTCGTGGCCACGTGCAGCCTCTGCGTGGGCTCTGTGGCGCAGTTTGAAGTGTGCTTGCTTTGTAGCCTGTCAGCCTCACAGCTGCACAGGGAGGGCCTGTTCCCACTGCAGAGGCGTCTCTTTGGCACAAGCTTCAACCGTAAATCCAGAAAACAAGCTTGTTGGCTTGGGATTTCACGGGCCAGTTAAGTAACTGCCCCTGCCCCCCATATCCAAGGACTGATTTAAATGTACTCTTTAAATTTTATCCAAAAATAAAAAATAAAGCAAGCAACCGCAGACATCACCACTTACGAGAAGTGCCTGGGGACCACGGTCGGCCTAAAGGATGCTGCTCCCAGAGGCAGGCAATGGCCCCTCAGGGCACAGACCCTCTGGACTCTGCCTGCCTCCCTGAGCAGCAGCAGCCGTGACCAGGTCCCTGTGTGTGGCCCTGGGTCTGTGGCATGTTCAGACTGCAGCCCACAGCTGTCCTCACAGCCCCAGGCAGACACTGACCACAGGGCACTGAGAGGTTCCACGCGCGGCAGGCACCACGTGTGGCAGGCTCCACGCACAGGGGGGCCGAGTACAAGAGCTCAGGGCGTCCTCTCTGAGAGCCCCTGGAAGGGTGGGCTGTGGGATTTGTAGGGTGGCGGGTCCCCCACCAGGTTACTCGAGGGCCTGTGTTTGCCCCGTCACATAAAGGATGCGCACAGCAGGCGTGGGTGCTCGCTGTGGTGCTGGCCTCAGCCACCCCGCTGAGGGGAGCTGGTCAGTTTCCCCACCGTGATGTGACCCTTCCCACTGCATACTGTGATCTCGGGAAGGAAGTTACCCTACACAGACCACACTTGAGGGTTGCATAGTGATCCTTAATTTAATATTATTTCTTGGAGATCTTTTCATATGACTGAAAAGGAGCTCTGTGCTCTGTCTCATGCCTTATAGTATTCTACCGTACGTGCCCACCGTGACATTGGCCCAGCCCTCTCTTGGATGTGCATTTAGGATGTAAGTCACATTGAACACACATGCTTTTAAAAATATTATTTTCACGTTGATTTGGTAAAGTCTTAGAACTGCTGGGCCAGAGCCAGATGCACCTGCAATTTTGTCAAACGCCGTGAAGTCTCCTCCATCGATGTTTGTGCCTTTCTGGGCTCCCACCAGCCACAGGCGAGCCTGGCCTGGAGCAGGAAGCTTGGCTTTCGCTGAGCAGATGTATGAAAACTGGTAACTCAGTGTCGTTTTTAATCTTTAATTTACCTTATGGTGAATGACTTTGAGCACCTCTCACATGTTCACGGGTTGTTTTTATTTATTATTTGGTGAACGATTTGTTCATTGATCTGAGTTCTCTGGCTGTAAAGATCAGCTCTCCGTCTATGATGGGAATCGCTTGCAGCTCGTCCCCCTGTGGCATTTGCCTTTTAACTTTGTGTTGTTGTAGGTCCTTTGGACTTGGAAAAAAAAATATTTTGGGTAAAACGTTTCTTCTGTTCTCTAGCTTCCGGGCCTTGCCGCAGGGTGTGAAAGGCGCCCCAGGCTGGGTCCGGGTGCCCCACACTCTCTGTGCTCTCGTGGTTTTGCTCCCCAACATTCACACTGTGGCCCTTCAGGGTCCTGCTGGTGGCTGGGGTGAGGCGTGCGTCTAACTGAAGGTGGTCACCTGGAGTTTGAATGTCGTTACTAATAATCCGTCTTCTCGCCACTGGCTTAAGGTACTGCCTTTGTCACAGGCTAGCAGCTCAGACGCGGATTTAGGTTTTCTCTGAACTATATTCTGTTCCATGAGTCCGGCTAGGCGGCTGCCTGGAAGTAGTTAATACTGTGTGCCTGTTTTACAGATTGGAACATCGAGATAGAGAGAGCCAACCTCTTGCCCGCGGCCTGACGGACGGTGGGTGGAGCCAAGCTTCAGACCCCAGTGTCCCATCACGTGCGCCCTCCTCCTGCCTCTGTGTCTACTCATCAGGGTTCCTTCTTCCTCTCATGGGACTTAGGAATGACAAGAAGGCAGAGCATCCCAGTGGCTTATCCGTGAGCTCAAACCAAAAGGTACCAAGTTACCTGGGGCGCACAGAGGTGCCGCATGGTACCAGTAGGCCTCAATACTTATCTCTGGAAGGAACCACACGCGTGCCAGAGTGCTGTGTGCCGGGTGATGCTCAGGGTGGCCGTGTGGGCATGCATGAGAGAGTGCTGTGTGTCAGGTGATGTGTGTCACAGTGCTGCGTGCTGGGTGATGCGTGTGAGAGTGCTGCATGCTGGGTGATGCGTGTCAGAGTGCTGCGTGCCAGGTGATGTGTGTCATAGTGCTGTGTGCTGGGTGATGTGTGCCGGGTGATGTGTGTCACAGTGCTGTGTGCTGGGTGATGTGTGTGACGGT
>NW_022436988.1:71781-92030 GCF_009761245.1 Sapajus apella | reverse complement strand
GTGATGCGTGTCAGAGTGCTGTGTGCCGGGTGATGCTCAGGGTGGCCTTGTGGGCATGCATGTGAAAGTGCTGTGTGCCAGGTGATGTGTGTCACAGTGCTGCGTGCTGGGTGATGTCAGAGTGCTGTGTGCTGGGTGACACTCACAGCCTCCATGTGGGCATGTGTGTCAGAGTGCCGTGTGCTGGGTGATGCTCAGGGTAGCCATCCGGGCATGTGTGTCAGGTGGGCTGCTGGATGCGGGGTGGTCACTGCCTCACCTCTGGGACTGAGGGGTGGTGGGTTGCCGGGCTCCATATGGGTATGACAGTCTGACTGTGAGAGAGCCTTATGGACATGGGTTGGACACGGAGCATCCGTGGTGGTGGAAGCCCTCTGGTGCCGGGCTGCAGGGCCAGGCTCTGGGAGAGGACGCAGGACCCCTCCCTCACGCCTGTCTGCAGATCAGCTTCACCTGCCCTCACCCTGGCCCGCACAGTTCAATCCACTGTGATTAGACCCACGTGGCTGTGGTCGCTTGGTGATTAAAAGCGTGTGTTGCTCTGGGCATATCCAGGAACTGCAGAAAGAGGTTTTTCTCATTCCTGTGCTAACTGAAAGTATAACTTTTTAAAAACAGTGAAACTATTCCTGCACAAAAGAACTGTGACTGGATTCTGTTAGGGAGGAGCTGTGGCCAGCAGGGCAGAGATGGAGGAGTGACCCCTGGAGCGTGAGACCTTCGGTCCTCCTGTGCCCGAGGGGAGGGAAGAGCCAGCGACACTGGCTGCAGGTGAGGAGGAGACTGGGCTACCCAAATAGGGTCTGAAGGTCCATTCAGCACACCCAGGGTGAGTCATTCCCAGCCAGTAAGGCCAGGGGTCTCAGCGCCGGGGTCTGGAGCGGGCACACCAGCCCTCTACTCCTGAGAGATCACCCACAAGCCCCAGCAAGATCCCTGGTCACCATAAAGTTTAACTTTATAACTAATTGATAATAAATTACAAACAAAAGCATCATAATTTATAGGCTTCTGTACTACTGCGTACTTGAGAAGTGCGTACAGTTGCTTGCTGTACCCAAAACAGATTCACTGTGTAGGTGAGAACCATTATTGCCCCTGATGTCTAGATGCAGCAGCTCAGGAGTGTTTGCAACTCAGCTGTCTTGGCCAGAGCCCTCCTCATAACCTTGTGGAGTGCAGTTTCGTCTTAGTGACTCCACCTGTATTTTAGCTCTTCCCTGGTGGAACAGGTCACCCTGTAAATGTACACTACATGAATACCCAGGGAAAGTCCAGGGATGGAATGGAATATGAGGGAAAAATAGGCAGGAGAGCAGAAGGGGAAGAGACCAAGCAGAGGGTGCCCCAGTGCTAAAATCAAAGGTCCCTGATGGGCATGGGTGGTGTGACCAGGTTCTGAAGGCCAGGTCCTGATTCTGGTTTTCCTGTAATGTGGTCATGTCTGGAGGCCGGGTCCTGATCCGGGTTTTCCTGTAACGTGGTCACATGTGGAGACTGGGTCCTGATTCTGGTTTTCCTGTAATGTGGTCATGTGTGGAGACCGGGTCCTGATCCACGTTTTCCTGTGGCGTGGTCACGTGTGGAGACTGGGTCCTGATTCTGGTTTTCCTGTAACACGGTCACGTGTGGAGACCGGGTCCTGATTCTGGTTTTCCTGTAACATGGTCACGTGTGGAGGCCGGGTCCTGATCCGGGTTTTCCTGTGGCGTGGTCACGTGTGGAGACTGGGTCCTGATTCTGGTTTTCCTGTAACACGGTCACGTGTGAAGACCAGGTCCTGATTCTGGTTTTCCTGTAACATGGTCACGTGTGGAGACTGGGTCCTGATCCGGGTTTTCCTGTAACATGGTCACATGTGGAGACCGGGTCCTGATCTGGGTTTTCCTGTGGTGTGGTCACGTGTGGAGACCGGGTCCTGATTCTGGTTTTCCTGTAACATGGTCACGTGTGGAGACCGGGTCCTGATCCGGGTTTTCCTGTAACATGGTCACGTGTGGAGACCGGGTCCTGATCCTGGTTTTCCTGTGGCGTGGTCACGTGTGGAGACCGGGTCCTGATCCTGGTTTTCCTGTGGCGTGGTCACGTGTGGAGGCCAGGTCCTGATACGGGTTTTCCTGTAACATGGTCATGTGTGGAGACCGGGGCCCTCGGACTGTGGGCTGGGCTGACGCTGCCATGCAGGGAAAGGGTGGCAAATGGTGGCCTCGGTCTCTTCTGAACTTTCCAGTTCAGTTACTTTCCCAAAAGGGTACTCAGCCTTCCTTTTCAGGCCAATTTAGTGTGACCTCATCTTGGGATGGGGTGGGCGGCTTGTTATGGGGGAGGGCATTGCAGGGTGAGAGACTGTTTGGTTCAGTTGGGGTGGGGAGGAAAAGGACCTCAACCTCCTCTCAGAACAAACGTTCTCCTAATGTTACGCCTCGTGCCAGATCACTGTTCTGAGAATAAAAAGTAAAATGAGCTAAAACCATTGAAAGAAAAATAAGTAAAGACACAGAGAACTGAAGGCCCTGAAAGCTCAAGGATGTGCAAGGACACCTGGGGTTCTTCGGGGGTCTCGGGATTGAGGGCATCCTGGGAACTGAGATTCCTGCTCTTGGAGAGTTCTAGGATGTGTGAGGGCACCCAGGGTTCTTCGGAGGGTCTCAGGGGATTGCAGGTATCCTGGAAACTGAGATGCCTGCTCTCAGAACTGGGGAAGGAAGAAGGATACAGCTTTCTGTCCCAGGTTCCAGAGACTGAGGAACAACTGGGGTGTGCCCACTCAGAGAGACACAGGGAGACCATGCCTGTCTATCCACCCACTCACACGTGCCTGGCATTAGCCACAGACATGGTGCTGGGGCAGCCTCTGTCTCCACCTATGCATCAGCCCAGAGTCTCCTGTTAGTGCCTCTCACTGCAGGCCAGTTCACGGACAGGGATCAGCGCAGATGAGCACCTCAGTGAAGCCAGGAGAAGCCCTTACCACATGCACTTGCCTCTGATGATCCTGTAAAAAGACTGTTCATTATGGGGGGCCCCTAGTCCTGGAATTTTGCTTCCACCTTCAGGAAATGCAAGGTGGAAGCTGAGTCTTGCAGAAGTCCTGTTGCCACGATGAACACCCCTGTCATGCGGGCTACTCTGGGAAAGGTTCCAGCTGTGTCTCCGGCCACAGCCTCTGGCCTGTCATGTGAACCACTCGGTGTCTGGCCATTGCCACCCTGATGGTGAACTGTGCAGTCTTCAGTTTCAGCATTGAAGGGTCAGTCACTGGAAACTGTATAGGCAAGCAGACATCAGCATAGGAAACAGCTGTTCCACCCTTGTCTTAGGTCACTCTTGCCTTGCTGTAAGGAAATATTTGAGACGGTAATTTGTGAGGAAAAGAGGTTTTACTGGCTCACGGTTCTGCAGGCTTTACAGGAAGCATGGCACCGCAAACTGCGCAGCTTCTGGGGAGGCCTCTGGCAGCTTACAGTCATGGCGGGAGGTGGAGGAGGGGCAGGCACATCACATGGTGAAAGCAGGAGGCAGAGAGAGAGCAGGGGGTGCCACCCACTGAAAGCAGCCAGGTCTCTGAGAACTCACTCGTGAGGACAGCAGAGGTCATCTAAACCTTTCATGAGAAATCCGCCCCCAGGACCCAGTCACCTCCCACCAGACCCTGCCTCCAATACTGAGGATTTCAATTCAACCTGAGATTTGGGCAGGGAGAAAAATACCAATTACATTACCCCTTGAGGCCCTTGTTTTCTGTGTAATTATCTTAAAGAGTTACGGACTCTTAAGGCACGACAGGACCTTAGAAACACAACCTTTTCCTTTTGAACAGGAGGAAACTGAAGGCTGGAATAAAGTGACTTGTCTGAAGTTTGGCAGGAGGTTCTAGCAAGTTCTATTCTGTTCTTACAGGATGGTACTCTCCACCTCATCTCATGATCGTGGCCCTTGAATGCCAAGTTTTCAAAGGACTCAGATAGAGAGGGGTTGCTCGAAGCTCTGGGCTGGAACCCAGAATGGCAGCCATGGATTGGGTGGAGAATATCCAGCAGTTTGCAGTTATAGACCCCACCCTGCTCCTCAGAACCTTGGCACACCCACCCAGCCTATGCAGGCTTGTGAGCTGTGAATAAATCACATCAACATTAGATGTTTTCTCAGCTGATTTTCAAAAATTTTTATTTATTTTATTTTATAGAGACAGTCTCACTATATGACTCAGGGTAGTCTTGAACTCCTGGGCTCAAGGAGTCTTCCCACCTTGGTCTCCCAGAGTGCTGGGATTATAGGTATGAGCCACAATGTCCAGCCTCAGCTGAATTTTAAGTCCAATGTTATTCAAGTTTTCCCAACTTAATTTGATGAGCTTATTATTTAGCTAAATATGAAAGTCTGCTGCAGACAATCTAGGACATTCCTACACCCCACTTTATGAATACAGATTCATTGCTTCCAAATGAGAAATTTGAAAATAAAATTCAGTCTTGCATCAAAAATAGAATACACTGTATTAATAATTGTTGTGTGACAAATTGCCCTAAACCTTAGTGGCTTAAATGGTAGATGCTTATCTCATGGTCTCTATGGGTCAGGAATCTTGGCATGGCCTTCACAGGGCTCTGCAGTGCAGGGTCTCTTTCAAGGCTGTCAGGTGTCAGCTGAGACTGCAGTCATCTCAAGGCTCAGCTGGGGCAGAACTTGCATATTACAAGCTCACTGAGTGTCTTGGCAGAGGTTGCTGGGGTTCCCCAAGGCTGTTCACCTGAGGGCCACGGGTCCTCGCTGGCTCTTCACCCGAGTGCCTCGGGTCCTCACTGGCTGTTTGCTGGAGACTTCTCCTGAGGGCAGCTCACAGCACAGCAGCTGGCTTCATCAACATGAATGGGTGGGAGAGGCTGGGACTGAGAGTGTGTACCTGTAATCAGGAGAGAGTCTAGGATTGAAGTCTTAGTCTTTTATAACCTAATCTCAGAAGTGGCATTCATCACTTTCGTCATAACCCATTTATTAGAAGGAGGTAACGAGGCTCAGCCCACGGACATGGGGAGGAAACAAAAGGGACTGAATCCCAGGAGGTGGGTTATTTCAAGCCACTTCAGAAGCTGCCGATCACATATACTATGATCAGGTCAGGTCTATTCTGGGAATGTGTTAGGGTGGTTCAATAATGGATTAACAACAGGACCATCACATCAACAGGTTGTAAAGAATTAAATCATCATAACAATATATGTTGAAAAGACATGTAATACAACTTAACAGCCATTCCTAATTAGAAAACAAAAAACTCTATGTAAAATGGGAACAGAATGAAACTACTTAAATATAATAAAAACCAACAAACCCCCTTCAGTTAAATTCAGGGTCTAGACAGGGATGCCTTAATTACCCTTATTTAATATTGTGTTGGAGATTGTAGAAAAAGCAGCATAAGAAAACAAAAGGGAATAAGTGTTATACAACTGAAAAAGGGAACAAAAAATGACCTCCTTTGCGCAGACGACATGAACGTACATCTGGAAAACCCAAGAGTTGCTAGTAACACACTACTAAAATTAGTGAAGAATCTGACTACGTAGCTGGATACAAAATAGCTGTATAAAAACCAGTAGCTTAAAAACAAAACAAAACAAAACAGTCCAACGAACAAAAAAATAGCTTTCTTTCAACAAAGATGCCGAGAACACACAGTGGGGAAAGGCAGTCTGTTGAATAAAGGTGTTGAGCAAACTGCATATCCACATGTGGAAGAAGGAAGGTGAACCTGAATCCCACCCACGTCTTTACCCGAATTAACACAAAGTGGAGTAACGACATGCCTGGAAGACCTGAAACTATAAAACTACCAGAGGAAACTACGGGAAAAAACTCCGCAACATTGATCTAGGCGGTGATTTCTTGGGTATGACCCCAAAGACTCAGGCAACAAAAGCAAAAACGGGCCAATGGAATTACACACAGCTAAGAAGCATCTTCACAGCAAAGAAAACAATGAATAGAGTGAAGCTGCAACCCACAGGCTGAGAAAACATCTTTGGAAATCACGCATTGCTGAAGGGACTAATTTTCAAAATATATGAAGAACTCAAACTACTTAATAACAAAAATTAAAACCCTATTAAAAACAGGCAAAGGACTTGAATAGACATTTCTCAAAAGAAGACATACAAATGGCCAAGATATATGAAAAAATGCTCAACATTTCTAATCATTAGAGAAACGCAAGTTAAAACCGCAGTGAGACATCTCCTCATACCTGTTAGACTGGCTATGATCAAAAGACAGCAGGCAAGTGTTGGCTAAGATGTGGAGCAGAGTGAGCCTGGTATGCTGCTAGTGGCATTGTAAATTAGAATAGCCATCTTGGAAAACAGCATGGAGGTTACTGAAAGAACTAAAACTAGGGTTATCGTATGGTTCAGCAGCCCCACTGCTGGGTCTTCACCCCAAGGCGCTAACCCGTTCACTGAAGAGGCACCTTCCCTCCCACGTTCATTGCCACATTATTCACAATAGCCAAGATATGGAAAGAACCTGGGTGTCCAGCAACAGACAAATGGATTTTTAAAATGTGCTATGCATACCCAATGGAATACTATTTAGCCTTAAAAACAGGAAATTCTGTCCGTTGCAATAACATGAACACATCTGGAGGACATTATGTTAAGTGAAATGAGCCAGGTACGGCGAGAAGAAATACTCTATGATCTCACTTACATGCAGAATTTTTAAAAAGCCAAACTCACAGAAGTAGAGAGTAGACTGGTGGTTGCCAGAGGCTGGTGAGGGGGGCGTGGGAGGAAAGTGGACAGGGAAGGGGAGATACCGGCCCACGGTCCGAAGTTCAGTTAGACAGGAGGAATGTGTTCTGGGTTCTGTCGCACAGCATCGTGGCTGGAGTTGACAGCAATGTATTATATATTTGAAAATAGTGAAAAGGGAGGATTTTCAGTGTTCTCACCACAAAGAAATGATAAATATTTGAGGTGATGAACATGCTATTTAGTGTGATTTGATCATTCCACAATGTATACATGTACCAAAACATCATATTGATCCCATAAAATATACTATTATTTGTCAATTAAAAATAAAGTAAAATCACACCTAGCTTCATTATAGTCAAACTACCGGAAACAAAATGTAAAGAGGAAATTTTAAAAGCAGCCAGGGGAAAATGGCATAGTCTGCACAAGGGTCAACAAGGAAACGACCACTAACTTCTCCATATGAAAAGGGCTGGAAGAGTGAAAGAAAGAAGCTGTCAACCTGGTGTTCCATGTCAGGAGAAAATACTATTCAAGAATAAAAACAACATAAATCCTACCAATGGAGAATGGTTGAAAAATAACAGCACTCCATGACATGGGTATGTACTATCATGCATCCATTGAAAAGCAGGAGTTACAGCTAAGCCAGCTGACACAGAAGGGGTGAGAAATCGTGTGTTTGCTTGTGTGTTTACATACAAGTGGCATGCCAAGGGGAGGGTGGGTCAGTCTGTTCCAGGTGTTGACCCTGATTGGGTAAACTGTAATCAATTTAGAGACAATAGTAAAAATGGCTGGAAGTCGGGTTTTTCATTAACAGCGTACGTCAGCAATTCTAGAGTCAGTGATCCGACGCTCTCCCCGCGCCGACAGAAGGACTCTCTGCGCGCTGTCTCAGCAGGCCGCTACGTCTCCGTGCTTGGTTTATATAAACACGAAGACACGCATGGAAGGGCACACTATTGGTTGTTGGCCCAGGTTACCTGGAAGGGGTCGGGGTTGGCATGGCGGAGGGAAAGACGGATCGAGAAACAGAAATGGAAACGCCAGCAGAAGCGACTGTGCTACAATCCCGAACGGTGTTGTGATACGGTGACATGTACACGGTCACTGAAAATTACATACATGTGCATGTAAATAAAGAATTTTAAAAAGCAAATTAAAAAGCCCAGATTCTCTTCTTAGCAAAACACACTTCCCGTTGAATTCAGAAGGGTTAGATACCCCTACAGGCCACACGTGGCTCCTCCCAGAGTTGCGTGTGTCCCCTGTAGAGCCTGGGCATGTCTGGTATGCAGTGTGACGCCTTCTCTGAATGAGGGACAGTTTTCCTGTCTGCATAAGGGCACCTGCCTCACAGAGCAGCTCTGGGAGAGTTTACTGCCAGGCAGCCCTCAGTCTGTGCATGCCGCAATCTACTTCAGAATTTCTAAGAATGGTGTCTGGTCCCATCCTAGACCCTAGACTTTCTCAGACAGAATCTGCGAGGGGGTGGCCCAGGCAGAATCTTTTTTTTTTTTTTTTCTTTTGAGATGGAGTTTTGCCCTTGCTGCCCAGGCTGGAGTGCAGTGGCAGGATCTCGGCTCACCGCAACCTCGCCTCCCGGGTTAAGGCAATTCTCCTGCCTCAGCCTCCCCAGTCGCTGGGATTACGGGCATGCACCACCACGCCCGGCCAATTTTGTATTTTTAGTAGAGATGGGGTTTCTCCATGTTTGTCAGGCTGGTCTTGAACGCCTCACCTTAGGTGGTGCGCCTGCCTTGGCCTCCCAAAGTGCTGGGATTACAGGTGTGAGCCACTGTGCCTGGCTCCAGAATTATCTTTTGAAAGCTTTGCATATTAGGTGCTTGATAAAAGCTAGTTGGATTTGAATTTGGCCACAGCTCAGATAATCTGGGGAACTGGGGTGTCTGCTAAGAATACGTGACCATCTCCTTCAAATGACGGTGAAGCCAGGCCTCACTGAGTGCAGAGTTGAGAAGACTTGCTTTTCATGCTTATTTGAAAGCAGCTGCACCTCACTGAATTTCTCTGTTTCTTTAATTCTCATTCTTTCTTCAATCTTCCTTTCCCTACCGAAAAGAGACCCTGCCTATTTTCTCTCATCCTCCACTTAATCTTTTTTTCCCCCTTTCCTTATTCCTCATTCTTAACAGGTCTTAAGTGCATGTTGTAAGTATTTTAAAAGTTTTCATCTTTTCTGTTTTCAGTTAAAAGAAGAAGAGCTTACTCCTGTCTCCAAACCCTTGCACGTGGCACTCAGGGAACGGGCTTGCTGGGCTTATGAGGTGCAGCTGTGTCCTCTCTCGCTCTGCAACACCCTCTCTGCCAGAAACAGCTCAGCAGGAAGGCAGCGGCGCACCCTGGAAACATGCCCCGGGCCCCACCTTGCAGCCTCTGCTCCCCTCCCTTCATGGCAGAGTGGCTCAGGAGCAGCCTGCATCCTCCTTCCAGGAGGGCAGGAAAAGCCACTCCCGGCCCTGGCAGCTTCGTGGCTCTCGGGGACCTCAGAACTCTGTGGGGGCCGGGGGGGGCTGAGTGAGTCCCCAGAGAGCTGGGGAGGGCAGGTGCCTTCCACACTCCCAGGCGTTTGGGCTTGTAGTCTCTCCTCCTTGATTAGAAGAGGCCACTTCAGCTGGTGACTGGTGTTTCTGACTTTGGCTATCAGCAAACTGCTGGGGCTCTGCCCCGTCCACACCCAGCTTCTGTGAGCACGGAGGAGGCGTCACCTACAAAGTCTGACACAGCTCATGCCTACGTTTTTACAGAGCAGGCTGGCTGTCCTTGGCTAGCTACCTCCAGCGACATAAAGCCAAGAAGCAGAAGCCCCAGGAGGTGAGGCTGCAGTCGCTGAGGAGACGAGGCTGATGCCCGGGTCGGGTCACCTGCAGCCTTCGTGGGGCCCAGTGGCCCAATGAGCAGCCCAAGCCAAGCCCAACCCCCAGGAAAGCTGCCTGCAGTGCTTGTGCCTTTATACCGGGACACACAGGAACTCAGGGCTCCACCTGACAGCCTCTGCTCCAGCATGCGGTGGGTCCCAGGAGACGGAGAGCCAGCCCTTCCTCTGCAGTTGCCCTGGGTAAGTGATGCCGTGGCTGTTATCCACCAGAAGTGCACCACCCACTGCTCCACCAAAGTTCCTCTTATTCTGGGATTTTCTCTCTTAACCATTTGCTTGGTTTAGGAAAAACCTAAGCTGCTTCCTCCCCAATTCATCACAGAAACCCTCTGTATCACTCCTGTGTGTGAAGGCTCTTATTAACTCCCAACAGTTCCTATAATCCTTTATGTGCCTTCAGGAGACTGGGGAGGTACTGGACACTGTGCCGGGTGCCGTGCCTCAAGGTTCACTGGACCCTACAGGGAGACGGGAAGAAAGGGCCCGAGATGTGGGGAGGAGCCTTCATGTCTGAGCTGTCACTCAGCTCTTTGCCTTATGCCACTGGTGCACCTGCTGGAGGAAGTCCATGTGGAGGAGGGCTGGGCCCTGTGAGGGCATTCTAGGGGGACGCTCTGGCCAGCCTCAGCTGTGAGTCCACCTAAGGGGAGGAGGGGACAAGCCACCTCATGGATGTTGTACACAATGGCCCAAAAGTGAACTTAAAAATGAAGTTAAGGGGAATCCAAATATAAGACATAAGCCCTCTCAGAAACAGCCTAGGAGATTGTCCTTGAACCTCCGGACTGTGGGGTGACTTGCATCATACAGGTTGATATGGAAGTGCTTATCTCTATAACTTCCCTGTGCTGTCTCTGGAGAGAAGATGCTTCGATGGCTTTGCGGCCCATATGGCACCTATAAAAGCAGAGCCCCGGGAGCCCGAGTCTGGCTGGGTCTCTAGCATTGCTTGAGGGTGGGGGCCTGTGTGGGACACACATCCCTGCATTGGACATGGGTGCCCCCAGTCTCTACATATTAATGGCCCTGTTAGGGTTACTTTGCCCATCCCCTTGGCATGGATTCTCTGTTAATTTTCTGATTATAACTTAAGGATTGTGGTTTTGGCATGCCATCTAAAATCTCTGGTCTGACATAAGGTCACGAAGATTTTTTTTTCCTGTATTTTCTTCTACAAGTTTTATAGATTTGGCTATTTAGTCCATTTTCACACTGCTGATACAGACATACCTGAGACTGGGTAATTTATAAAGAGAAAGAGGTTTAATGGACTCAGTTCTGTTTGGCTGGAGAGGCCTCACAATCGTGGCAGAAGGCAAAAGGCACATCTTACATGGCGGCAGGCAAGAGAAAGCTTGTTCGGGGAACTTACATTTATCACATCTCGTGAGCCTTATTCACCATCATAAGAACAGCATGGGAAGGACTCATCCTCGTGATTCAGTCTCTCCCACAATGCATTGGAATTATGGGAGCTACAATTCAAGATTTGGCCAAACCTTGTCAAGGTCTATAATACTTTAGAGTTACTTGTGTGTATGGTGTGAGGAAAGTTCTATATCCACCTTTCTTGCATATGGACATCAATTTTCCCAGCATTATTTGTTAAAAGACTATCATTCCCCCCATTGAACTGCCTTGCTACCTTTGTTGAAGGTCAGTTTATTGTAAATGTAAGGATTTATTTCTGGGCTTTCCATTCTGTTCCATTAATCTAGAAGTCCATCCTTAATGCCAGTTCCACACTGTCTTGATTATTGTGGCTTTGTAGTAAGTGTTGATATTAGGAAATATAAGTCTTACAACTGTGTTTTCTTATTCCAAATTGTTTTGGTTTGCAGTTTCATATAAATTTTAGGATTGTCTTGTGATTTTCTGCAAAAAGAGCCTGCTGGGATCTCAGCATGGATCATAGTGAGTTTACAAATTAATGTGGGGAGAATAGCTATTTCACAATGTCGAATCTTCCAATCCACCAACATTGGCTCTCTCTCCATTTATTTATTTATATCTTCTTTAAAGTCTCTCAGCAGGTTTTGCACTTGTTTTGTTAAATTTAACTCATCTTTTTTCCCCATTTTGATGCTACTGTGAATAGAATTTTCTTAATTTTCCTACTCATTGCTGTTATATAGAGCAACAATTGACGGCATATAGAAATATAGTTGATTTTTGAAATTGTGTATCTTGTGATCTTGCTAACCTTGTTTATTGGTTTCAGTAGTATTTTTGGTGGATTTCTTAGAATTTTGTACAAAAAGATAACTGCAGATAGAGCTTTACTTCTCTTTTTTCCACTACAGATGCCTTTGTTTCATCTGCTACCTTGTTGCATTGGCTAGAACCTCAAGTACGATGATGAATAGAAGCAATGGGAGTGAGCATTCTTTCCTCATTCTTGACCTTAGAGGAAAACATTGTAATCAATCTTTCACCATTAGGTGTTATGTTAGCTGTAGATTTTACCTAGATGCGCTTTGTCAAATTGAGGAAGTTTATCTTCCATTTGCAGTTTATGGAAATATTTTATTATGGAAAAGTGTTGGATATTTTTGAATGCTTTTTCTGAGTCTATTGAGATAATCATGTGGTTTTTGTTCTTTCTTCTATGTATGGTATATTCCATTAATTAATTTTGGCTGTCAAACCAGTGTTTGGATGTTAGGGTATAAATCCTCCTTTGTTAATATTTCATTAAGGATTTTTGTATCTATGTTCATGACAGATAGGGCGCTATGCATTTCTTGTGATGTCTTTGGCTAGGATGTAAGGCTAACACTGACCTCATCAGATGAATTGAGAGGTATTTCTTCCTCCTCTGTTTTCTTGAACAGTTTGTAAGGGATTGGTATTATTTCTTTTTTAATATTTACTAGAATTCACCAATGAAGCCATCTGGCTTTTCCTTATAGGATGCTTGTAATTATTAATTCAATGTCTTTACTAGTTATATGTCTATTCAGATACTCTGCCTTTGTTGAGTCAGATTTGGTAATTTGTGTATTTCTTCAAATTTGTCCATCTCTAATGGAATTTGTCCGTTAGACATTCTAAGATGTCTAATTTACTGGCATAAAGTTGTTGATATTATTATTTATAAACCTTTTAGCGTGTGTGGGATCAATAGTGATTCTCCCTTCTTACCCCTGGTGTTAGTCACTTGTAGGAGGATGGGAGGGGTATAAAGATTTTTATACCCCTGCCCTTGTCCTGGTTTGACCTGACTCCCAGCATCCCCCTGTGGTTGGTCATCTAACCTGGCTGACCGGTCACACGTGATGAATGGGGACCCCAAGGCACGGTGACTAGCACTAGAAAGGGGCCCAGTAAATGTTAGCTTCTCTTCTGTATTTGCCTTCCTTGACTCTGGGTCTACCAGGACTGTGGCGAACTCCCCATGTGGTCTGGACAGGAAAGTCCCAAGCACCTCTCTGGCCTGGGGTGTGGCCACATCACAGAGGGGTCCTCCCCACCACATACAGACACACACACAGCAGTGCTGACGTCCAGATGCTTCGACACAGGGCTGCCCTCCACCCTGCTTCCTGTACAAAATGGGGACTGGAGGGGGGCTAGGGCTGGGTGTGGGTGACAGGATGGTCACCACTGGGGGCACCAGTCAGGTGTTGGTGCTAGGTGAGGGTGTAGGCGTGGCTGGGTCATGAGCTGGGGTACGGGCCAGGGACAGCTGCCACTCAGGGGTTCCATGACTTTGTCCTGTGCTGGCCCGAGGCAAGCCGGATGTTGGCCGGGTGCACCCTTGCTGACTCCAGCTCGTAGCAGGGGAGTGAGAGTGCCAATCAAACCTGGGAAGGGGCCAGCCTCCTGGTCCTCTGCTTTTCCCCTTTCCTGTCCCTGAAAGAGCCACACAGAAAATAGTGTCTGCATCAAACACTATCTCCTTACAGACGCTTCTGGCCTGGAAACACCCGCAGCTCCGCTGATTGGCTGGAACCTGTGGGCTCTGGCTTTTGTGCTCCTTGCTAACATTTTTGTTCCTATCTACGCTAATTAGGCATAAACAGAGGGACAAAACTCCCCAAATACGGGAGATGCTAATGGCCTGTCAGGAGGCCTCGCCTGCGGGCCTCATGGGGTTCTTTTCGCAAGAGCAGAAGTTGTGCTTTTGTTTAAAGCAAGGAATGTGGATCTTGCCCAGCATTGAGTTTGCAGGTGCCCCCAAGCTTTCAGAGCTGCTGGAGAAGATTTTAGGGGGTCTTGCTGGCTCCATGACAAGCTCCCCAGAGTCTTGCTCAGTGCCAAAGCCACGCCCCAACGTGGCAGTCACCAGCAGGCCTGTCCATCCCTGTCCTCGGAGCCCCAGGCATACAGCTGCTGAGCGGCTGCCCGGGGGCTCTTTCCTGGTGAATCCCAGCGGGGTTGGCAGGGAGTGAGTGGACCCAGTCTGGTTTCCTACCCCAACTGAGCTCCACCTGAGCCCCACCTGTCTCAGAGGGACAATGACATGGTTTGGATATCTGCCCTCGCCAAGCCTCATGCTGAAATGCAATCCCCAGTGTTGGAGGTGGGGCCTGGTGGGAGGTGTTTGCGTCACAGGGGTGGAGCCCACAAAGCCTGGTGCTGTCCCTGGGGTAGTGAGTTTGTTCTCATGGATCTGGTTGCATAAAGGGTGGCACCTCCCTCCCCCCGCTTTCACTCCTGCCGTGTGGGACGCCTGCTCCCTCTCACCTTCTGCCATGATTGCAGCTAACTGAGCCTTTCCCAGAAGCAGATGCAGGTGCCAGGCTTCCTCTACAGCCTGCAGAACCATGAACCAGTTAAACCTTTTCTCTTACAAATGACACAGCCTCAGGTATTTATAGCAGTGCAGGAACAGCCTAATGCAGTTAGCCAGCACACCCTCCACTGGAGACCCCACAGCGCAGAGTGAGGCGTCCACCCCTCACGGCCAGCACACCCTCCATTGGGGACCCCACAGCGCAGAGTGAGGGATCCACCCGTCACGGCCAGCACACCCTCCACTGGGGACCCCACAGCGCAGAGCGAGGCATCCACCCCTCACGGCCAGCACACCCTCCACTGGGGCCACCACTGTGCAGAGCGAGGGATCCACCCCTCACGGCCAGCACACCCTCCTCTAGGGACCCACAGTGCAGAGCGAGGCATCCACCCCTCACGGCCAGCACACCCTCCTCTAGGGACCCACAGCGCAGAGCGAGGCGTCCACCCCTCATGGCCAGCACACCCTCCTCTGGGGACCCACAGCGCAGAGCGAGGTGTCCCCTACTCCCCACCACAGCTGCTCCTTGTAGTCTGCAGCGTGAGTCAGGCTGCCCACAGCCCACGTGTGATGATGGAGCTGTGAGGAGCCTCGTGGCTTCCAGGCTCCTTCTCCACAGCCTCCTGGTCTCAGGTCCTGCCTGCTCCTTCCTCCCACAGCAAAGCAGCATCTTGTGCTGGGACTTCCTGGATCCATTTCAGGTCTCCCCTTCCCCGCTGGTGGCCTAGCTCCAGAGATGCAGAGGAACTCAGACAGGGTACACTGGGTCTGCTCAGGCCTGTGCCCAGGAAAATCTAGGTGTGAGCAGGACAGAGCCCCTGGGGCCAAGTGGCCCACGGCCGCCCCAATAAAGGACCACGGTGGAGCCCCTTGGTGTGGGTCCGTGCTCCTCAACGGACTGCCACGAGATCCTAACCCTCAACGTTCTCCTGGAGCGCCTCACAGAACCATTACCTTTGTTCTGGAACCCACTTTACCCCCTTTCCTCTCTCCTGTGAACTCCATTTCTGTGGTTTAGGGCAATTCCTCCTGTAGAGATCAAGGGGGCTGATAATACCATGACACACTGCCCTCAACTAGGGTTAGTGCAATCCAGCTCCCAACCCCAGGCTCCCAGGAGCAGGGGCCCCTTCAACCTGAGGCAACAGAAGGGAGCGAAGCGGGGTACGCTGTGGCTGCACAGGGCCTGGTGACTGAAGAGTCCACGCAGCCCCCACCTGCGGCTGGGAGACCACGCCTGGGACTGGCCACACAGCAGCTTCCAAGCAGCCTCAGCCCTCCCCACACTGCAGTGCTTCTCTTGTGTTGGTTTTCCTGTAAATAACATGTAATCACGTTAAGAAAATGGAAAGAGCATGAAACGTGTAAAATGAGCAGTGCCAGTTCTCATCCGCCCCGTCCTCAGCCTGGCTCTCTTCTTTTTATTTTTCTTTTTCTTTTTTTGTGACGCGGGAGCTCCGTGTGCCACCCAGGCTGGAGGGCCGTGGTGCAATCCGCAGCCACGGTGGCCTCGGCCTCCTGGGCTCAAGGGCTCCTCCCACCTCAGCTTCCTGAGTAGGTGGGACTTCGGGTGCACACCCTCAGGCCTGCTTACATTTGCTTATTTTTTATTAGTATTTTTTTGGAGACAAGGTCTTGCTGTGTTACTCAGGCCGTTCTCGAGCTGCTGGCCTCAAGTGATCCTCCTGCCTCTGCCTCCCAAAGTGCTGGGGTTGTAGATGTCAGCCCCCAAGCCTGGCCAGCCATCAGCAGCCCCTGGGATTACAGCCATGAGCCCCCACACCCGGCCAGCTGTCAGCAACCTGTGTGCATGCTTCTCTGTTGGAGCCTCTGTTTCTCACAGCAGAATCATCAGATCTCCACATAACCCCTGCTTTCTGCAGATGTCTTCCTGCCAAACTCGTTCCTTTTCCCTCCCCCGGACGGACCTTCATGTGACTCTTCAGTGAGGCCTATCCCTCAGCCCAGCCCCCTTCAAAGCTGACGGTCTGCTGGCCTCTGCGCAAGGCTGAGCCGCTCTTTTCGCCAGCACAGACGGGATGCGTTTGCTGCTCTGGGCCCCGAGCTCCCGTCTGGGCAGGTGGAGGAAGTTGTCACAGCACGTTGCTGACCTTCATGCACCAAGACGGCAGCCCTGAGGTGCTCACCCAGCCTGCAGGGTGAGGAGGGGAAGACACCACAGGAACAGTCATGTGCAGGTTTCTGGAACCTGAAAGCTGTTGGCTTTAGACACAGACGCCCACGTGTAAAAGCTGAGCTGTGTATTTTCAGAAGACCGAAGACATCCACGGCACGAGGCGGGTGGCGGGGGGAGCTCCCTGCAGCTCAGCATGAGGGTCACTGACCTGGGCCCGTCTGTGTTTACATTCTGACCCCAGACCTCCAGCATTCCTCAGATTGTTGGGAACCAGGGAGTGAGACCAGCATGAAGTTCAAACCCTCCCCTGCTGTCTGCACAGCCACTGGCCTCGCGGCTGGGACCCGCTGGGGATTTTGTGCAGGAACTGCAGGTGGCAGGGTGATAGCGGGCAGAACAAACGGGTGACCTTGACGAAAATGGAACCTCACCCTCCTGTGGGCAGCTGGGAGTCTGGGCCCCCAAGCGGAGGGCACGTCTCCAGCCTTTCTCTACAGACAGCTGAGGATGGTCAACACCCTGTACTCCAGAGAAAACTTGGTGTAGGAAGTAGGAGACTGTGAGGCCGGCTGCATCTTTCTCTGGCCTGGGGCCCAGAGTCAGAGCCTCTGTCCTGGTCCTGGTGTCCCCTCACTACCCACTTTGAGCACCCCTGGACTCAGGCAGCCCTGCTGGTAAAGCGCTAAAGGAGGTGGATGCGCTGCTGGACCAGAGTGCCTGTCAGGGCACCTGGGTGGGGACAGAGGCCGAGGACGCACCAAGGGTTGCAGCAGCGGGAAGGGAAGGGGAGGAGATACCTGGTGTGAACTCATGGTGACGGTGGACACCGTCCGGGGGCAGAAGAGGGAGGTGGTCCAGGCCCCTGGGCATCAGGCTGGAACCAGTCAGGAGACCCACCTGTGCATGGCAGGCAGGTGGGGCCAGTGGCAGAGGGGTCGGTTGGGGCACAGAGCTCACAGCAGGGGGGCTGTGGGGTGTGGGGGGCCCACGCACAGGGAGAGGCACAGGGTCAGAGCAAGAAGCCCTTCCTGCTGCAGCCAGGCTGGCTGTGGGGATGGGCCGTGGATCCCACTTGTGTTTATGGGCTCAGAATGGTGAGGGTGTCCCCAGCAGGGGATTCGGGGCCAGGAGGAGCTTACAGGCCTGGCAACACCATGGGCTGGCGATACCATGTCTGGAAAAGGAAAGCCCCAGCTGGGCAGCTTCACGCCCACCATGGTATTCGGGTCGAGAAGCCAGCACAGAAGTCTGTCCTCAGTTCAGGCAGGGGCTGTGCACACCGTTGGGAGAATGGTCACCTGGATGAGGGGCTTCCCCAAGGCCCCTGTCACTCAAAGGCCACAGGCATGGGGGTTCAAGCTCGGTCTCGGGTCTCAGGCTTGGACCAAGGCCTAGTGAGTACCTGACGCCACAGGGGACGCCTGTGTTTCCCGTCCACGCAGGGGATGCCTGTGTCTCCCGTGCACGCGGGGGACGCCTGTGTCTCCCGTCCACGCAGGGGAGGCCTGTGTTTCCCGTCCACGGCAGGCGGGTGGAGCTGCATTCCCTGTTCACCCATCGCCTCCCTGAGCTCCGTGCACCCCATGGCCCAGGGCTTTGGTATCTGGGATACTTTATTGAAAAGAGATTTTTCCACTGTGACCAAGAATGAGGGATTTACAAGATGTCAACGCCAGACCCCATCTTTATGAGAACGCCATCTCGCTCGCTCTGCTGGCTTCGCCCCCAGCCATGTCACGGTCACTTTCCAAAAGTGTCGCTGAGGAAGGCTGGCTGGGAGCGCCAGTGCCGGCCCCACCCTCACTTTCTCTGTTCCCTATTTTCTCACCACTTCTTGTTACTTTGGGGCTGCTGCTTCCTTTTGCCCCCACTCATGCTCTGGATTCTGGGCCCCGTCCGGTGGGCAGTTTTGTGAGCTTATGATGAAATGCCTGATATGGTTGAATACCTCAAGAGCGTGTGTGAGAGTTGCCGGCCTGGTGCCTGCCTTTCAGCTGTGGGGGACGCTGGTGCTGCCTGCCTCTGCCCTCCTTCCTTGGGGAGGGAGCCCCCCACCAATGCTGCAGGTGCTATGCCACAGAGACCAGCCCTGGGTGCCGGTGGCTTCTCGGGGTGACAGGCAGGGCCCCCTTGTCCTGCCTCCTTCCTGGATGTCTGATTTGGCTGGGGTTTGAGGCTGTGGGAGCTACCACCTCCTCAGGCATGAGGCCTCCTGTGGCAAGGGGACGTCAAGGAGACATTGCTGTCTCCACCATGGCTCGTCTGTCTGTCTGGGAATTTGGGAACCCCAGAATCCTGCAGGCCAAAGGGACCGCGCCCTTGAGATGGGGTGAGGAATTGAGGCTGGGGTGACCTTTGCCAGTGCCCTTGGGGACTCAAGTGGGATCTGGCCTTGGCGTCTGCCCTTTCCAAGGGTCCTCCCAGCATGCCCAAGCCTGTCCCTCCCTCAGTGGGAGCAGGGGAGCCCCACTCATGTCCCCCATCCACTCTCCCCCAGTCCACAACCCCGTCAAACGGTCCATCTCCTTGACAAGAAATACCTCTCCCACCAAGAACCTCCCCGGTAGCTGCCTCAGGCCATGCCTTCCATCACAGCCCTTGCTGCTCCCCAAGCAAAGTGGTGGCTGGGGGTCAGGAAGGGCCCCAGCTGGGGTCCAAGTGGGGCCCCCTGCACCCCTCATGAGGTGCGTGGAGTGGCGCCTTCCAGGGCCTCTGGGACCCAATGCAGGCACTAGTTCTCAGAGTCACCAACCAAATCCCCCGGGGTTTCCTCCACTGCTGCCATGGAGCCTGGCCCTGGGAGGGTGGGACCACCCAGGAAGGGGACAGTTCTGGGTCCTGGTACACCCCTGCCCTGGGGACATGGGGGTGGTTTGTGAAAATCCCACCCCTGCCTCACTCAGTCTGTCTCTGAGGCTTCTGCCATTTTCCCAGTCAAGCCCTGACCTCCTTTGTGAGAAAAACCTCTCCCAGCCAAGAAAGTCTCAGCTCCCAGAAGCTCCCCAAGTTCCCAGGCACCTGCCCCAGGGCCCCAGCTCAGTTCTTCCTTTGGAGAGAAGGTTAGAAAGCCTGGGACGTCCCAGATCTACCTCCCACAGATCCTTAGATCTTCAGACCCCGGATAACAGGGGGTCCCCGGCTCCACTCCTACACACCCTCAGACCCCGGGTGATGGGGGGTCCCCGGCTCCACCTCCCACAGACCCTCAGATCCCAGGTGATGGGGGTCCCCGGCTCCACTCCCACACACCGTCAGACCCTGGGTGACAGTGGGGTCCCTGGCTCCACCTCCTTGGAATCATTTTCCTTCAGCACAAGGAACATTTTCATCTCTTGTATTGCACATCTGCTGGTGGCAAATGCTCTCAATTTTTGTGTGCCTGAAAATGTCATGATTTTATTTCATTTTTGAAAGACTTTTGCTGAGTGTTGGATTTTAGGTTGATAGTTGTTTTTTTCCCCCCAGAACCTTCTGTTACAGACGTAATTCCATTGTGTTCTAACTTTCATTGTGTCTAGTGGTAACTCAGCAGTTTTCTTATCATTGCTTCTTATCAGGGTCTGTTCACTCTGATAGGTCAGACTGCGTCTCCCAGCCCTGCGGAGCTCTCTGGTTGGCCAGGCTGCGTCTCCCAGGCCCTGTGGAGCTCTCTGGTTGGCCAGACTGCGTCTCCCGGCCCTGCGGAGCTCTCTGGTTGGCCAGGCTGCGTCTCCC
>NW_022436988.1:21838-71771 GCF_009761245.1 Sapajus apella | reverse complement strand
GGACCTGCGGAGCGCTCTGGTTGGCCAGGCTGCGTCTCCCAGGCCTGCGGAGCTCTGAGAGTTGTTCAGACGACAACCTCCACCAAGGGCTCTTTGCCTGGCCACACCGAGTCTCACATACGTGCAGCCTAATGTTCAGCCAGAGGCTCAAGGAGACCCCCACGTAGATTTCTGGAGTTCTTTCTGAACATAGTTTTCCATCTCTGGCACTTCGCCCATACTTTTCAGGAGCCTTGGCCTCTCTGAAGCCTGGTGTCTGTCTTCTCAGCTCAGTTCAACTGTTTGCTCTTCTCGAGCTCCTGTACGTGTGCTGGACCCAGAAGATGCCTCCAGGAAGCAAGCCGAGGTGTCGCAGGGTTCGCCTTGCCTGCGGTCTTGTCTCAGAGACCACAGCTCTGCCCTGTCTGTTGGCCATTGTCTTAGAACAAACGTTTCCTGTTTTCTTCCTCCAGTTTATCATGTTTGTGGTAGGAGGGTTAGTCTCATACGAGATACTCTGTTGTAGTCAAAGGTGGGAATCTCTTCTTCAGGTTTCTTCATTTCATTTTGATATTTTGTTCTCATTGAGTCTCTGTTCTGTGTTCTGGGTAACTTATTTAGCTCTATCTTCAAGTTCAACAGTTCTGTTTTTACTTTTGCCCAGTCTGCTGCTTAGTCCATCTCAGAGTTTAGCATTTTAGTTATTAAAAGCACCACCTCTAATCTTGTCTGAGCCACTGATACTTAATTACTTGATAAGTCTTTGGTCATTTGCATCTTCTAGCTAACTGCTTTCTTAAATCCTTGCTCCCCCTCCCCAAAAGCTGCCCCTCCCTCTGTGCAAGGACCTCAGCATCTCCTTGACATCCAGGAACGCCAAGGACGTTAACATGGGACTTGTCTCCAGAGTGTTCCGCAGGACTTCCACTCCTGGACCCCCTCTCTGTATGTCTCCTCTGATCCCGAGCCTTCTGCGGTGCTCCTGACACTGCTCCTCAGGCCTCACTCCTGTGTGCTCAGCCCCTGTCTGATTCCTGTCTTCAGCCTCAGAGACCTTCCCTGTCCCTCCAAGAGCGTCTCTCCTCTGTGGGGCTCCCATGCCTCCCAGGTGCCATCAGTGAGACTCTGTGGGGCTCCCACGCCTCCCAGGTGCCATCAGTGAGTCTCTGTGGGGCTCCCACGCCTCCCAGGTGCCATCAGTGAGACTCTGTGGGGCTCCCACGCCTCCTGGGTGACTGGAGTGAGATTCTGTGGGGCTCCCACGCTCCCGGGTGCCTTCAGTGAGACTCTCTGGGGCTCCCATGCCTCTTGGGTGACTGGAGTGAGACGTCCCCTCACACATCTGCTTTCACCTCACCTTAACCAATCACCCTATGTAGCTCCAGTTACATCTTTTTGCTGCTGGCTCTGCTCTTCCCCGGACCACCAACAGCCCGCTGCGGTTTTTCATGTGTGTTGTCTGTAATCTTTCCCCACTCCTTCTAGGAACTCTTCTTACCTTAGTTTTCATGACCATCAGTTCCCAGCCCACTTTGCTGTGGCCTTTTCTTTCTCAGTGTGCCTTGAAGTCTCCGGGTCAGGGGAGATGCTTCCCAGGGCAGGTTGAGGAAGGCTGGCCTAAGCGGAGGAGGGGGCTGAGCAGAGACAGGTGGTCGTGAGGGTGGCAGGAGGCTGTGGGATTGAAGGAAGAGGGCTGGCAGGGGCTGGGACCCAGGGAAGGTGGTATGGAAGACCAGAGGCTCTCTGGCCATGCAGGGTCTGGTGACAGATGCTCCTCTGTGCAGGCCCATGCCGGTGCTGGCCAGAGTGGTGTCACCCATCACAGGGACAGCTTTCCCTGCCATGGCCCACTGCTGGACGGTGGCTGAGCTCGGATTCAGCCCAAGCTGCTCATCCTGCCAGAGGGTTTCTTCTTACATCAGGGCCTTATGGCTGCCCCAACCCTGGCCCAGGTTTGTCACAGTTGTCCTGGGCTTCCCTGAGGTTTCCCTGCTTCCCCTGCCTCTCCTGGGCACACAGATCCTGGGGGGCTCTCTGGAGCCATCCTCAGCCCCAGCCTCCCAGACACCACCAGCTTCAGCTTCTTATTCAGACCCCAGTGACCACTGCCCCTGCCAGGCGCTGACCTTGATTAAGCACCACTGTGCACCAGGGCTGGGTCCAGACACTTCCAGGCCCAATGTGTGTCCTCCCCTCCCCAGTGTTGACAAAACTGCTCTCTGTGGTTTTGCCTCTGTTGGAAAGGTTGCCCCCGATTCACATGTTGTGGGACGGATTGTGGCTGTGGTGTTCCTCTAGGTCCCAGCTGTGGCCCCACGCCTCGGAACCATGTCCGACCCAAGTGTCTGGCGTCCCGTGCCTGGGGTGAGGCTCATGGCCACCGCATTTCCCAGCTCAGCCCTGGAGCCCCGGAGCTCCCACCTCCCTTCTGTTCTCACTGTGATTCATCATCTGTTTATTAAACATGTGGATTTGTGATTTGCAGTTTTTTGGGCTGTGAAGGCCTGATCCCACCAGCTGTTTACAATCTATCATCCAACACAAATGGTTTCCACGCGGTTGTTATGCTGGCTTATGACTGGGAAACAGAACATCAGTATCCAAATATTGGACTTTCGGCTTAAAACTGAGTGCCGTTCTCAGCATTCCCATCGCCGTACTGACAGCAAATTTGCATATTCTTGTTTGCTTTGCAGCTCAAGGTCGGTGTTGTAGCCAGGATGTCATTCTAAATGGGTGGAAACCCCTGGGAAACAGAACCAATGGCCATTGCTCCCACATTAAATTGGGAAGCTAGTCACAGTCTCCTGGGGGGGATGAGGGTGCTCAGGCCTGGTGCTGTCCAGCAGGGACAGGCTTCTCGGGCCTCGGGAGGCACTGCTTCACCCATGACTGGCACAGCCCAGAGAGAGGCCCCTTTCCAAAGACCATGGGTTACGTCCTGTCCTAGGACTCTGGGTTACATCCCCATAGAACACAACCTTCTCCCCACAGAGACATGGGCTGAGGCCGTAAGTGGATAAGTCAGAGCTATGAAAACCCAGGTGGCTAAAAACATGAAAAAAATGGTCTCACCAGTAATCCAAGAAATGCAAAACAGTGCGGCCCTGGCATTTGCGAAACAGCCCCCTGCGCCTGCGGGGTGTGGCCACTGGGACTGACAGGCAGGGGGGCGTCTGCCCGCACGCTTCGGGAAGTTCACGCCTTCGACGTGTGTGTTCCACCCTGGACAAACCATCCCAGAGAAAAGGGAATAGACAAAACTTAACGCCCAGACACGTTCTTGCAGCCTTGTTGATGATCAGCAAAATTAAGACATAGTTAAGCATTCAACGTCAGAGCAGTGGTTAAGTAAATTCCCCAGTGCCCCTCAGAATAGTTATAATTGTTGAGAGAATGAATGACGGCGTGTTATATAGCACATAAGTCACGTGGTGGAGGGGGTCTGAAGGTCACAGGGGTGTCTGTGACGAAATTGAAGGAAATGCCTGTTGGGAAAATCCGTCAGTGGCTCTCGGGGACATTGCAGGGGAGGGTGACCTCTAGGAGGGAAGGAAGATTCCAGATCTGATGGAGTGCTGGTTAGCAGTGCACATACTTGTCAAAACTCATCAAACTACACTAAGGGTCTGCGCTTCGTATGGTATATAAAATATGTGCTCATAAAGTTGGTTAAAATCTATTATGTAAAATTATACATGGACTTTCCCTCCATCTTAAAACATATAGGAAAAAGACAAAGGATATATGTTAGACTATCACGAATGGCTCATTTGGAATAATGAGATCTGGGGAGTCGGACAATTTCTTCCTCATACTTGGCTTTCTGCAGGACATTTGCTTAATGGTGGCCCCCCCAAAATAAATGTTTGCACCCTAGCCTCTGATTTGAATGTGACCGTATTTGGGAAAAGGGTCTTTGCTGATGCAGTCTTAATATGAGATCATTTGGGATTACTTGGGTGGGCCCTAAATCTGATGACAAGTGTCCTTATAAGAGACAGGAGAAAAAGACATAGACACAGAGAAG
Organism: Sapajus apella; assembly: GCF_009761245.1. Classification (NCBI taxonomy): domain Eukaryota; kingdom Metazoa; phylum Chordata; class Mammalia; order Primates; family Cebidae; genus Sapajus; species Sapajus apella. Next base: position 67,762 of record NW_022436988.1, on the reverse strand, counting down.
ACACATGAAGAGGGAAGCGGAGCTTGGGGCCACAGCTAAGGAACACCTGGAGCCAGCGAAGGCTCCAGGAAGCAGGCAGGGCCTCCCTGGAGCCTCGGGAGGGAGCACTGTCTTGCTGACACCTTGATTCTGGACTTCTGGCCTCCAGACCTGTGAGAGAATGAACTTCTGATTTGTAAGCAGCCCAGCTTGTGGTAATTTGTTATAGAAGCCACATAAAACTAATAGAGACATATAAGACCTCTATTACCAGGAAAAAACCCCGCAGTTAAAAAAGAAAAAGGTAGAAAAGTACACAGATGGAGGTCAAGCCACACCATGTCCCAGGGATGAGAGAGGGTAAATGAGGCTGCAGCCCAGCTGAGCCAGGTGAGAATTTGCCCCAGGCCTGCTGCCCGTCCACCGAGTCTCAGCTCCAGGCCAGCCTGTGAGGCTCCGGCTGCTGCTGCTGCTCCTTTGGTTGTTTGCTCCTCTCTCTTTGTTTTTTCTTGAGACAGGGTCTCACTCTGTCACCCAGGCTGGAGTGCAGTGGTGTGATCACAGCTCACTGCAGCCTTGAACTTCTGGGCTCAAGCAATTGTCCCACCTCAGGCTCCCCAGTAGCTGGAACCACAGGCAAGTGCCACCACAGCTCGCTATCTTAAAAAATTGTAGAAACGGGATCTCGTTGTTGCCCAGGCTGGTCTTGAACTCTTGGGTTCAAGTAATTCTCTGGCCTCAGCCTCCCAACGTGCTGCGATCACAGGTGTGAGCCACCATACCTGGCCTGTCTGCTTCTCTTTCTAACTTTTGCAGTCTCTTTCTCTCTTCCTCTCTTTTTTCCTTCTTTTGTCTTGCTTCTCTTAATTGATGATATAATACAGAATAAAATTATAGTTTTAACAACACATTAAAAGGATTATTCACCATGGTCAAGTGGATTTATCTCTGGGATGCAAGGATGGGTCAACACACACAAATCAATCAATGTGACACGTCGCATTAACAGAATGAAAGAAGAACCGTATGATCATCTCAATAGACACAGAAAAAGCATTTGTCAAAATTTAATATCCTTTTATTTAAAAAATCAACAAATTAGGTATAGAAGGAATGTACCTCAATGTAATAAATGCCATATGTGAAAAGTTCATGGCTAACATACTTAATAGTGAAAAGTTGTAGGCTTTTCCAGTAATATCAAGAATAAGACAGAGATGCTTATTCTCACCACTATTTCCACATAGTACTGGAATTCTTAGCCAGTCCAGTAAAGCAAGAGAAAGAAACAAAAGGCATCCAAATCAGAAAGAAATACGTTATATTGTCTCTGTTTGCAGTGACAGAATCTTATATATAGAAAACTCTAAAGACTCCAGCCAAAAAAAAACCAAAAAACCTGTTACAACTAAGAAATTCAGTAAAGTTGCAGAATAGAAAATCAACATACGGAAATCAAGAAAACAACCCCTCCCTTTTTTTTTTTCAGATGGAGTCTCGCCCTGTCACCCAGGCTGGAGTGCAGTGGCACTCACTGGGTTCAAGCGGTTCTTTTGCCTCAGCTTCCCGAATAGCTGAGATTACAGGGGTGTACCACCACGCTCAGCTAATTTTTGTGTTTTTGGTAGAGATGCGGTTTTGACATGTTAGCTAGGTTAGTCTGAAACTCCTGACCTTAGGTGATCTGCCCACCTTGGCCTCCCAAAGTGCTGGGATTATAGGCATAAGCTACTGTGCCTGGCCAAAAACAACCCATTTATAATAGCATCACAAAAAGTACTTGAGAATGAATTTAACCAAGGAAATGAAAGACATATGCACTAAAAACTACAAAACACTGATGAAAGAAATTGAAGATGTCAAATAAAACATATCCTGTGTTCATGGATTGGAAGAATTAATATTGTTAAAATTTTCATACTACCCAAAATGATCTGCAGATTCAATGCAATTTCTATTAAAATTCCAATGACATTTTTTGCAGGAATAGAAAAAACAATCCTAAAATTCATATGCAACCACAAAGACCCCCAAATAGACAAAGCAATCTTGAACAAAAAGAATAAGGCTAGAAGCTGCACACTCTCTAATTTGAAAATGTATTCAAAAGCTATAATAATCAAAACAGCATGATACTAGCATAAAAACAGGCACATAGACCAATGAGAGAGAGAGCCAGGAAATAAACTCATGCATCTGTGGTCAACTGATTTTCAACAAAGATGCCGACAACACACAATGGGGGAAAGGACAGTCTTTTTAAGAAAGGGTGTTGGGGACACTGGATATCCACAAGCAGAAGAATGAAATTAAACCCTCGTCTCACACCACATACAGAAATCACCTCAAAATGTATTAAATATTTAATGTAAGACCTTAAACTGTAAAACTACTAGAAAAAAAAAATAAGGGAAAAGCCCCATGATGTTGGTCTAGGCAAATAATTTTTGTATATGACCCAAACGCTCACACAACAAAAGCAAAATAGGCAAATGGGGTTACCTCAGACTGAAAAACTGCTGCACAGCAAATAAAACAGCCAACAAAGTGAAGAGACACCCCTACAGAATGGGAGAATGTTTGCAAAGCATACATCTAATAGGAGTTAATATGCAAAATATATAAGTGACTGAAACAACTCAATAATAAGAAAAGAAACAACCCAATCAGAAAATGGACAAAGGATCTGAACAGACATTTTTCCAAAGAAGACACACAGATGGCCAACAAGTATATGAAACAAATGCCCAACACCACAAATCATCAGGAAAATACAAATTAAAACTGCAATGAGATATCACCTCACTGTGTTAGAATGGCTGAACAGCTAGCGGTTCTTAGAATGGCTCTTATCACAAAGGCAGAAGATAACAAGTGTTGGTGAGGATGTGGCGAAAAGGGAACCCTTGTACACTGTTGGTGGGAACGTAAATTAGTGCAGTCATTATGGAAAACGGGATGGAGGTTCCTCAAAAAGTTAAGAGCAGAAGCACCACATGATCCAGCAATCCCGCTACTGGGTGTATGTGCACAGGACATGAGGTCAGGATGTGGAAAATCTGATGTCGGCATTCCCATGCTCACAATAGCCAAGATAGGGGATCAGCCTAGGTGCCCATCAGTGGCTAGATGGATCAGGACGTTAGGTGGAATAGCTAAGCAATGGAACTACGGCTAAGCTCAGCCTTGGAAAACAGGGAAACCTGTCATTTGCAACAACATGAATGAACCTGGAAATCAGCCATGCGCAGAAAGACGAATATGGCTGATCTCATTTATACGTGGGTGTAAAAAAGTGAAGCTCGTGGAAGTGGAGAGTAGAATGGTGGTTTCCAGGGCTAGGGATGGAGGCTTGGGAGAAGCAGCCAAAGGATGCAAAATATCATGTAGGAGGAACAGGTTCAGAAGACCTGTTGTACCTCATGGTGCCTACACTTAATAACAATATATTGTATGCTTAGGAATTTCTGAGAGCAGATTTTAGGGGTTCTCACCACAAAAAAAAGACAGGGATGTGAAGTAATACAGACGTTGAATACCTTGGTTTAGCCATTCCGCAATGTATGTAAATATCAAAGCATCATTTTGTATACCATAAATATGTAGTTTTCACTTTTCAATTAAATTTTTTAAAAAATTTAAACAAAAACCAAAAACACGGTTCTGAGCACAGAGGGTGTCCTGCCATTTCTCCGTGTCTAGCACGTGGTCTACTCAGCATGTAGCTGGTGCTCAGTAAATGCCTGCTGAGTGAATTTTTTAAATTATAGATCTTAATGTAAAATTATCCTCACGGAATCGTTTCACATTCTTGGTTGTGATTTTAGGTTGGCTCCGACCTCTCACTTCCCCCATCTGCCTGTCTGAGCTGCCATTCCCTGTGTGCTGCCACCCTGCTCAGGGGTCCCTAATGGCCCCCGCTCCCTGTGGGATCACCATCTACCTCCTGGTCCTGATAATTTGATTTCCACAGCCCATTCCCACACTCCCCAGATCCTGACTTCTCATCTATGGAAGCATGAGAATCGATCTGCCCCTCATTCCCTGAATGTCCCTGCCTCCTGCTGCCCCCAGAGCTTCCTTCCCTCCCCTCTTTCTTGTCATTGAAATGGCACCTGCATGGACCCTGACGCGCACCTGTGGGTCTGTCCCAGCTCTGTCCGTGTCTGCCATCCCTCTCCACGCAGAAGTGGAGTGAGTGGCCCCTCTCCCACCCTCCCATGCTGTCCTTAAGGAGGAAGAAGCCCTGGGAACCTGCTGAGCCGGGAAGGACCAGCCTCTGCTGTGTCTGGGCTTGGCCCCTCTTTTCCATTTTCCTCTTGTCTGTCTGCTCCAGCCTCGCTCAGCACTGGCTTGCTGGTTGCTGGACCCTCCCTGGCCTCACCAGTGCTGTCTGGGGCTCGCCCCGTGCCCATACAGCAGATGCCTGGGGTTGTTTCCTGATCTGAGAAAGTAAAGTGTGGTTTCCGCCCCCGACACCACACCGTGATGCCCATGGCAGGCCACTCGCTGTGCTCCTCCCAAATTTCCAAGCTCAGTAAATGGCAGCCCAGGCCAAGTCTCAGAGCCCACCTGCCTCTCTCCTCCCTCTCAGGCAGCTGGCTCTGGGACGTGTCCAGTCTGAGCTCTCTTGTCACCCCGGCACCCCCGACCCTGCTGGCTGCCTCTCCCTCCTGCGCTTCCAGATGTTCTCTTCCAGCCCAGCTTTGCCCATCAGTCGCCTTTAAAAGTGGCAAATCAGATCGAGCCACCCTCCCCAACTGTGGCGTCCCATTTCGGAGCCCCCAGTGTCCTCACCCCAACCACGTACCCATCACCTGTGAAAATGCGGCAGGCGGGCAGTGCAGTCTCAGCGTTTCCTGCGTGTCCCTGCTGCTTTGCACCAGGCTGTGGCCCGAAGAGGCTGTGCCTGGACCCTGTCCCTCTCCCACACCCTGCCCAGCCACCATGCACACACTCCACACTCCTAGGCGACCCTGCCTTTGCACCCAGCAGTGCCCTGAGCCCAAACAGGAAGGCTCGCGATGCTGAGGATGAGGGAAGAACCCGCATGGTCGGTCTTCTGCCACCCCGGGCCCTGCCTCTTGCTGTGTTGCTGATCTAAGCCCTTCCATGCTGCAGTCCCAGGCTGTCTGCCTGTGAAGGGACTGCAGCCTCCCTGGCCCCTCTTAACACCCCGATTGCTGTGTTCTGAAAGACCAGAGCCCTTTCCTGTTCCTGGGACTGTGGCCTCACCCCCTCACACAGGGCAGGCAAGCTGCAGGCCTGGAACAGGGTCCAGTGTGGGGCAGGAGCCTTGCAGTGACTTATTCCTTCCCCGAGTGTCGCCATGGTGACCCTGCAGCACGGATACCATCCTGTTCTTCACAGGCCAAGCAGTCCCGTGCCCAGCCGGCCGGAGCTGCTTAGAACGCTGAGACGTCCAGCCACTCCCTAGGGCACTACTCCCAGAGAACACGCAGGAGAGGGGCTCTCGGGCACTGCAGGGCTCTGGCTGGTGGGCAGCTGGTGCGGAGCTGCCCACGCCAATACCAGCTGCTGCGGGTGGACAATGGTGACTGGCAGGCAGGAGTGCCCTGAGCTTCTGACGGGGCCTGGGGCTGGACAGCAGCGCAGAAGCGAGGAGAAGCTGGCTGGGAAGTTGTCCTCCCTGGGCCTGCATTGACCACAGGATGTGGGTGCTGAGGGGGCCGCACCCCTCCTGCCCCTCAGCCATGAGCCCTTTTGAAGCCACGCGCTCTTCTGTATCGTGGAGACTTCTCGGTATCCTCTGTTTTCCCCTGGACTTCAGACGGCGCAGAGGAGGCACGGTGTGTAAGCCTTGAAGAAAAGGCGCGTTTTCCTAGTGTGGAGGTGTTCTCAGGGCCGGCTCGCTTGCTCAGGAGGGGCTCAGCCATCTGCAGCTGTGCCCAGTGGCTCAGCTCTGCCTCAGGCACTTCCTCCTTGCCCTTTGCCTTGGGTGACGGGGGAGGCAAGCAGGGGCCTGACGCTCATGTTGGCCATGCTGTGTCAAACCTTGACCTTTACCATGGGCAAGATTCACTAGAACGGTCGTCAAGCATTTTTGCCCAACCATCCTTTTTTATTTTGATAAAAGCATAAACATGAACATGATGGAGCCAGAATCATGAATTACATTTAAAGGTTAAATATGACACGTTTCTGATAAGAGCTCAAATCTACAGGTGTCATGAATCACTACGAACAGTAGTAGACGCTGTCGTCGTTACCACTTTTCAGAGGAGGAAGCTGCCTCTCAAGTGTTCATTCATCCATTTATATATTCAAGGGGCACATGCTTCCAGGAACTGCTGTGGCCGTGGGGACATAGAAAGTCCAGACAGCCATGGCCTCAGTGGTGGGGAAGCAGACAAACAGGTCCACACAGAGCCTGCTGGCGCCGTGGGGAAAGCACAGCACAGGAGACAGTGGGCCGAGGCGCTGTGTCCATCCAGCCTGCTCATCTGGGTGGGCTTCCTGGAGGAGGTGGTGTGTGAGCAGCGGCTCAGTGATGGGCCCCACAAGCAGGGAGCCGTTAGATAAAAGCACTAAGGAGGAATTGAGCTCAGCACATGCGAGGAGCTGAGACAAGGTCAGGGAGCCCAGACTGTAGCGGGGACTGGGCTGGGAGCAGAGAGGAGGAAGGTGGATGGGGGTCTGCGCCGGGGACAGGCAGACTTCTTGAGGGCTTTGAGGATTGGAGCAGAGGAGAAACTCTGCCCAGACATGTATTTGATTTTTTCACTCTATCCTCTTTTGCCACTTAACCTCTTTCATGTGGCCCATCTTTTTCTGTCTCTGTATTACATTCTAGAAGTTTCTTCTAATCTTCCTTCCAGTTCATTAACCTTTTCCTTTAGCTGTGTCCAATGTGCTATTAAAACATTCATTGTGGCGTTTTGTTTGCGGCGGGAGGGGGCTTCACATTTTTTAGTAAATAGCCTTTAATTTTTAGAACAATTTTAGGTTCACAGCAACCTGGAACAGCAGTTACTCGTTTCTCACGTTACACCCCACACATGCATACAACCTCCCCCCTTATCAGCTTCCCGTCGGAGGGTGCAGTTGTTTCAGGGAATGGACTAGAGTGACACGTCCTTATCGCCCAGCTCCACAGCTCGCGTCAGGATTTACTCTTGGTGTTGTATATTCTGAGTTTGGACAAATTCATAGCGACATGTATCCACCGCTGCAGCATCATACGGAATAGCCTCACCTCCCAAACCCCTGCGCCTCCCTGTGCAACCCTCCCTGCCCCAGCCCCTGGAAACCACTGACTTTTTACTGTCTCATAGTTTTGCCTTTTGCAGGATGCCATGTAGTTGGAATCATACAACACGCAGCCTGTTCAGACTGGTGGCTCTTACTTAGTAATACATTTAAGTTTCTCTCATGGCTTTTCACAGCTTGACAGCTGATTTCTGTTTAGCACTGAATAACCCTCCACTGTCTGGATGTTCCACTCACCTCCTGGAGGCCCTCTGTGTGTTCCCAAGTGTTGGCAGTTTTGAGTAGGGCACCTGTGAATGTCTGTGTGCAGACTTCTCTGTACACACTTCTCAGTTCATTTGCCTGAGTACCAAAGCCCGTGGCTGCTGGATTCCAGGGTGAGAGTATGTTCCACGTTGGAAGAGGCAGCCCGACCGTCTTCCAGTGTTGCCCTCCCTTCTGCGTTCCCGGGGCAGCGGATGAGAGCCCCTGTGGCTACACATCCTTGCCAGCATTTTGTGTTCTCAAAACACATTTTGGCCACTCTGAGAGATGTGGTATCATGTTTTGATTTGCAGTCTCTAGTGAGGTGTGGTGCTGGCCTCGATTCCTGTGCCCACCTGCCATCCGTCTGTCTTCCTCGGTGTGGTGTCTGTTTTGGTCTTTGTCCACTTTAAAATCAAGTTGTTCATCTTTTTATTGTTGAGTTTTAATAGTTCTTCATGTATGTTGGATGAGTTCTTTATCAGATGTGTATGTGCCTTGCTGTCTCGTTTTCTAAAGTGTCTTTCACAGAGCAGAAATTTCTAATTTCAGTAAAGCCCAGCTTATCCATTATTTCTTTCATGGATTGTGCCTTTAATGTTGTATCTAAAAGGTCATCACCTTATCCAAGGTCCTGTAGGCCTTTCCTCTGGTAACTTCTAACAGTTTTATAGTTTGCATTTTACATGCTGTCTATGATCTGTTTTTTAGTTGGGTTTCTGATGGGCATAAAGTCTGCGTCTGGTTTTAATTTCTGCTTGCAGATGTCCAATTGTTGTAGCCTCATTTGTTGAAAAGACAATCTTTGCCCACCGTATTGTCTCTGCTCCTTTGCCAAAGATCAGTTGACAAAATTATGCAAGTGCATTTCAGGACTTTTTTCTATTCTGTTGCTTTGTCTATTCTTATGTCAATATCTTGATTATGGTGTCTTTGCCTCTCTATATAAATTTTAGAATCAGTTTGCTGAGACAAGGTCAGGGAGCCCAGACTGCAGTAGGGATTGGACTGGGAGGAGAGAGGAGAAAGGTGGACGAATTAACAAATTGGGAGTGTGTTCAATCTACAGATTAGGCTAGAACAACAGACTCGACCATATGTGAGAGGGTCTCCAAAAGGTTCATGAAAAATGCATATTATGAAAAAATGCATAGATTTCAATTTCAAAATAAACTCACACTACCCTGTTATAACACATCTGGACAGGCTCTAGTTTTAGGCACTGAGAAGAATAAGACAACAGTTTCAGAGCCCCTGATGAGAGCAACATGAATTCTGCTAATTGGATTGAAGCAAGAACAAACATCAAATTTATGGTGAAGTTTGGGAGGAGGGATGGTGAAACCAATGTTGTTTTACTAAAAGGTCATGGGAACAATGCCCCAAAGAGATCAGCAGTTTGCAAGTGCATAACTCACTTTAGGAAGGGACAAGATGATGTTGAAGATGAAGGCCACAGTGGCAGGCCATCCACAGCAACTGGCGAGGAAAAAATTCATTTCACTCATACCCCAATTGAAGAGGACGAATGATTAACAGCAGAAACAGCAGCCAACACCGTAGAGATCTTAACTGGTTCAGCACACACAATTTAAACTGGAAAGTTAGAGTTGAGCACACTCTTCTGCTTGGTGGGCATCAAACCCATTGTGCTCAGATTAGCTACCAACAAAAGCAAAGCCAAGGTATCAAGATCCTGGGGCATTTTTTCAAATCGTAACAGGGGATGAAACATGGCTTCCCCAGTATCATCCTGAAGACACAGCACAGTCAAAGCAATGGCTACCAAGGTGTGGAAGTGGTTTAGTCACAGCAAAAGTGGACCATTCGAGAGCAAAGGTCATGGTAACAAGTTTTTGGAATGTTCAATGCATTTTGCTTGTTGGCTTTCTGCAGGGCCAAAGAACTATAACTTTTGCATATTTTGCAAGTGTTCTGAGAAAGCCAAAGCTTTAGCAGAAAAATGCCTGGGGAGGCTTTACCAAGGGGTCCTTCTGTATCACGACAGTGCTTCTGTTCATTCCTCTCATCAAACAAGGGCCATTTTGTGAGAGTTTTGATGGGAAATCATTAGGCATCCGCCAGTATCCACCTTATAGTCCTGATTTGGCTACTTCTGACTGCTTTTTGTTACTTAATTTTTAAAAATCTTTAAAGGGCACTCATTTTTCTTTAGTTAAAACTGTAAAAAGACTGCATTGACAAGGTTAAATTCACAGGGTCCTCAATTCTTTAGGGATGGACTAAGTGGCTGGGATCATCACTTACACAAATCTCTTGAGCTCGGAGATTATGTTAAAAAATATAGTTTATATTTTAAAATTTTTATCCTTTAATTTTATTTTCTTCACAAACATTTTGAAGTCCTTTCACACAAGTCTCCTTTTCCATAAACATGAATATTTGTCCATTTATTTTGTTCTTTGATATCTTTCATCAATTTTTAGTTTTCCTTATACATATCTTGTACATATGTTGATAGGTTTATAACTAAGTATTTCATTTCAGGGGTACTAATGTAAATGGTAAAGTGTTTTTAATTTCAAATTCCACTGTTCATCGCTGGTATATAGGAAAGTTATTGGCTTTTGTGTAAAACTTGATATCTTACGACCTTGCTATAATCCCTTGTTGGTTCCAGGAGAGGTTTTTTGTTTGTCTCTGTTTTTGGTCACTTCTTTTGGATTTTCTATGTATTATCTGCAGAAAAAAAGGCAGTTTTGTTTCTCCCATCTTAATTATGTTTCTTTTATTTATTTTTCTTGTCTTATTCCATTAGCTAGGATTTAAGTATGCTGTTGAAAGCCATGGTAAGAGAGGACATGCTTGCCTTATTCCTGATCTTAGTGGGAAAGCTTTGAGTTTCTCACCATTAAGTGGGACGTTTATTGTAGTTTTTTGGCAGATATTCTTTAACAAGTTGAAAAAATTCTCCTCTATTCCTAGTTTGCTGAGAGTTTTTATCGTGAATAAGTGTTAGATTTTGTCAAACTCTTTGCATCCATGGATATGATGATGAAGTTTTTCTTCTTTAACCTGCTGATGTGATGGTTATGTTGACTGATTTTTAAATGTTGCACCAGCCTTGCATATCTGGAAGAAATCCTACTTGGTTATGATACATAATTATTTTTACATATTTTGAATTTGATTTGCTAATACTTTGTTGAGGATTTTTACATATATGCTCTTGAGAGACATTGGTTGGTTGTTTTCTTTTCTTGTAATGTCTTTGTCTGGTTTTGGTGTTATGGTAATGCTAGCCTCATTGAATGAGTTAGAAAGTATTCCTGCTGTTTCTATATTCTGGGAGAGATTGTGGAGGATTGGCATAATTTTTTCCTTAAATGTTTGGTAGAATTCACCAATGAACCCATCTGGGCTTGGTGCTTTCTGTTTTGGAAGGTTATTAAGTATCGATTTACTTTTTTTTAATGCCAAATGACCATAGAAGATTCAATTTCTTTAAACAGGACTGTTCAGATTATTTCTTCTTGTGTGAATTTTGGCAGATTGTGTCTTTCAGGAAACTGCTCCATTTTATCTAGGTTGTCAAATTGGTGGGCATAGCATTTTAAAAAATATTATTTTATTATTTTTTAATGTTCATGGGATCTGTAGTGATGTCCACTCTTTCATTTCTGATATTAGTAATTTGTCTCTCTTTTTTTTCTTAGCCTGGCAGAGGCTTACCAATTTTATTCATCTTTTAAAAGAACCAGCATTTGTTTTTGTTGATATTCTCTATAATTTCTAGTTTCAATTTTATTAATTTCCGCTCTAATTTTTTTATTATTTCTTTTATTCTGGTTCATTTGGATTTAATTTGCCCTTCTTTTTCTAATTTCATAAGGTGGAATCTTAGATGATTGATTTTTAGATCTTTCTTCTTTTCTAATATATGCGTTAAATGCTGTAAATTTCCCTCTAAGCACTGCTTTAACTGTGTCCCACAAATTTTGATAACTTGTATTTTTATTTTTATTTAATTTTAAAAGTTCTTTTAGAAACAAGGTCTTGCTTTGTCACTCAGGCTGCGGTGCAATGGTATATTCACGGCTCATTGCAGCCTCAAATTCTCGAGCTCAAGAAATCCTCTTGCCTCAGTCTCCTGAGTAGCTATACTACAGGCACACACAATCATGCCCAGCTAATTTTTAAATGTTTTTGTAGAGAATGGAGGTCTTGCTGTGTTGCCCAGGCTGGCCTCAAATTCCTGGCCTCAAATGATCCTCCTGTTTCAGCCTCCTAAAGTGCTAATTCAAAATATTTTAAAATTTCTCTTGAGATTTCTTCTTTGACCCATGTACTATTTAAAGTGTGTTGTGTAATCTTCAAGTATTTGGGAATTTTCCAGCTATCTTTCTGTTATTGATTTTGAGTTTAATACATTGTGACTGGAAAGCAAACGTATGATTTCTGATTCATAAATCTGTTACAATGTGTTTTATGGCCCAGAATGTCTGTCTTGGTAAATATTCAGCGCAAGCTTGGGAAGAACACATGACCCGCTGTTGTTGGACGTAGTATTTAGATGTCAATTATACTCCGTTGATTGATGGTGTTGTTGAGTTCATCTATGTCCGTACTGATTTTCTGCCTGCTGGACCTGTTCATTTCTGATAGAGGGGTGTGGAAGTCTCCAGCTCTAATAGTGAATTCATCTGCTTCTCACTGCAGTGCTGTTAGTGATGTGTGTGCCTCGTATATGTTTGACACTGTTGTTAGGCACATGCACATTAAGGATTGTTATGTCTTCTTGGAGCATTGATTCCTTCATCACCTACAATCCCTCCCTTTGTCTCTGATAACTCTCTTTACTCTGAAGTCAGCTCTGTCTGAAATTAATACAGCCACTCCTACTTTCTTTGACTCGTGTTAGTGTGGTATATCTTTCTGCATTTACAGCAGATCCTCAAGTAACATCATTTCATTCAACATCATTTTATCTCATTATAATGATGATAAGTTTTGTGCATTCTCCCCATGTCTGTGTGGGTTTTCTCTAGGTATTCCAGTTCTTCCCACACCCCAAAGATGTGCACATGAGGTGACCTGGTGTGACTCTATTGTCTCACTGTAAGTGAGTGTGGCTGTGTGTGCAGTGTGCCCTGTGATGGAAAAAAGTCCAGTCCAGGATTTGGTTCCCACCTTGCACCCACCCTGAGCTGCTGGGATAGGCTCCGGTCACCTGCAACCCTGCACCAGTGTAAGTGCATTGAAAAATAAATGAATATAAATTATTGTAAAATAACAATTCATAAGCTATGCAACAATCATAAAAATACATGACCACAAATGATGTGGTACAAAAGTGCTCATCAAGACTCCCATGTTTGTTGCTGTTTGTTTTTGAATTGTGTGGTTGGTAGGAGGTGCTCCTTACAGTTTTCACTTTGCAAACATTTATTCCTTGATTTAACCCACCACCACTATGACCACTGTCATTCAGGAATCATTAAAACTTGAGTAAATAATTATCTTACTTGTTTTAATTAATCTTTCTTAAATGTATGTATAGCTTACATTTATTTCACTGTTTAATATTGTAAATATTTTGAGTCTATATTTAGAAGTCTGGTGATGCTGTTGTGACCAGAAATATATCAGAAGAAACTTAACTCTTGTTTTTATCAATTAGCCTATAGGAAAAGTGGTTTTCACTTTATTAAAAAAGCCACAGTTTCCAAGAACATATCACTGACATTTAGTGAAGACTTACTGTACTTTTAATCTGTATGTGTCTTTGTAAGTGGGTTTCCAGGAGATGACAGATAGTTGGGTATCGTTTCTCGATCAACTGTGATAATCTGTCTTTTAATTGATGCATTTACACCACTGACGTTTCAGGGATTGTTAACGTGATTGGGTTAATAGCGGCTACATTGTTTGCTGCTTTCTATTTGTTGCCCTTGATCTTTGCTTCTAATTCTGTCTGCCACACTTTTTCTACCTTTCATGGTTTTAATTGAGCATTTTGTATTATTTCCTTTTCTCTCCATTCTTAGCATATCAATTGTACTTCTTTAAAATTTTTTTGGTAGTTTCCCTTGAGTTTGCAATAAACATTATACAATAATCTGTAAGTCTGCTTTCAAATAACACCATGCAGTTTCATGGGTAGTGCAAGTATCTTACAATAACAACACATTTCTAATTCTTAACCTCCTTCTTCCTATATCATCACTGCCATTCACTTCATTTATAACAAGCATATATATGCATACACTATCCAATTTGCTGTTGCTATTACTATTGTGCACTGCTATCTGCTAGCTAAGTTAAGAAAACGACAGTTTTTATTTTACTTCATTTATTCATGTTCCAGTGTTCTTCTTTACTGTATGTAGCTCCAGGTTTCTGACTTATATAATTTTCCTTCTCTCTAAATAATTTCTTATAAGGAAGTCTATTGGCAACAAATTCTCTCTATTTTTATTTTATTTATCTGAGACTTCATTTTTCCTTCACTTTTGAAGGTTAATTTCTCAGGGTGCTGAGTTCTAGTTTGGTGTTTTTTTTCTCTCAGCACTTTAAATATTTCACTCCACTCTCTTCTTGCCTATACAATTAATCAGCACCCCCCTTCCCCTTCCCTTCCTTCCCTTTCCTTCCCCTCCCTCCCTCCTTCTTGAGACAGGGTCTCACTTTTTTGCCCAGGCTGAAGTACAGTGGTGCAACCACAGCCCTTCACAGCCTCGACCTCCCTGGGCTCTGGAGATCCTCCCACCTCAGCCTCCTGAGTAGCTGGGACTACAGGGCTCACCATGATGCCTGGCTAATTTTTGTATTTTTTGTAGAGATAGAGTCCTGTCATGTTGCCCAGGCTGATACTGAACTCCTGGGTTCAAGCCTTTCACCTGCCTCAGCTTCCCAAAGTGTTGGCATTATAGGCGTGAGCCACCACACCCAGCTGCTTACGTGGTTTCTGAGAAGTCAGGTGTAATTCTTATCCTTGCTCCTCCATAGGTAAGGTGATGTTTTTCCCTCTTGCTTTTTTCAAGATTTTTTTCTTTATCTTTGACTTTCTAAAGTTTGAATATGGTACGGCTAGGTGTGCTGTGTTTGGTTATTTGGGTTTTTTTTTTTTTGGCACTTATTCTGCTTGTTCTTCTCAAAGCTTCCTGGATTTCTGGTTTGGTGTGTGACATTAATTTGGAAAAATTCTTGGTCATTATTGCTTCAAATTTCTTCCTTCTCCTTCTTGTATTCCCATCACACATATCCTATGCCTTTTGTAGTGTCCCACAGTTATTGAATGTTCTGTTTTTTTATTTCCTTTTTCTCCTTGCTTTTCAGTTTGGGAAGTTTCTATTCTCATGTCCTTAAGCCAAGAATCATTTCCTCAGCCACGTATGTCCAGGCTGCTGATGAACCATCGAAGACATTCTTCACGTCTGTTTCAGTGGTTTTGATCTCCAGCATTTCTTCTTTATTCTTCCTCAGAATTTTCCACATCTCTGCTTACATTGCCCGTCTGTTCTTGTAATTCCTGTTCTGGTAGTTTCAACATTCCTGCCATATCTGACTCTGGTCCTGATGCTCTTCAGTCTTTCAAGCCATGTCTTCTGCCTTTCAGTATGCCTCGTAATTTTTTGTTGAAAGGCAGACATCATGTACTGGTGGCAAGAAGCTGCAGTGGATAGCCCTTTAGAAGTGTGATGCTGTAACGTGGGCTGGGAGGGGCATTCTCTAGTTGCCTGATCAGGCCTCAGTCCTCTGAACCTGTGCCCCAGACTGCAAACTTCGCCAAAGCTTTTGCGATTTTATCCCCCATAAAGGTTGGACAGGATGGCTAAAAGGGCCTGGGGTTGGGTATTTCCCTTCTCCCAGGTCCGCTGGGCTCTGATGAAACCTCAGCA
This sequence comes from Sapajus apella, assembly GCF_009761245.1. Lineage (NCBI taxonomy): Eukaryota > Metazoa > Chordata > Mammalia > Primates > Cebidae > Sapajus > Sapajus apella. The sequence goes on along the minus strand of NW_022436988.1, from coordinate 52,448 downwards.
GGCAAGTCCTTGTTAGGAACTGAATGCTCTGGCATATTTTAAAGTGATTCCTTTCCTCCTCCCACATCTGAAAGCATGAGGGCATTTTTCTCTGATATTCACTGTGAGGACCTGGTAGGGCTCCTGGAGATAAAATCCACAAAGGCGTGTGTCCCATAACTGGGTCCCCTCAAGTCTGTGACTGTCAAAGTTGTCCGCACTGAGCCAGAATCCATCAGTTACATTCAGGTTTTCTTATCCTGGCACTGGTTCCTGTGGAGCTTTCTGCTCTTGGGAAGTTGTGATTCTCTGAATCTGTCAGTGTTTCTCTTCAGTTTGTGGGGGCAGCAGTTTGTCCTGTGACCTCACTTCTCTGAAGGATTTGAGAAGAGTTGATTTTTCAGTTTTTTCAGCTTTACAGGACAGAGTGGCAACTTCTAAGTTCTCTTTAATTTTGTGCATTATATTTTTCAATTTTAAAAATCTTAATAGGCTTTTTAACAAATCTATGGGTCATTTTTATAGTTTTGTGTTACTTGCAGGTATTTTCAAGCTGATCTTTTACTTCTTTAAACATAATAATCATAACTAAAAATAATATGTGTCTGATAATTCCATTTTTTAAAGATTTTGTGGATTTGTTTTTGCTTACTACTTTTTTCTGCCAGTTCTAACTCGTGGTGCCTTGTGCCTGTGTATATTTAGTTAATTTTTACTGTAAGATTCTTATGTCTCTTATACAATTATTTGGGGAAATTCTTTGAGTTCGGGATGAATGTGCGTCCCCTCACAGACCGTGCGTGCTTCCCCAGGCTCCTGCAGCTCCGTCAGTCTGAAACCTTTTTAAACTAATTTCACAGCTTAAGGACTTTTGGGATCCTGGGGAACACAGCCTCTGTGCTTGGAGGTGGCCTAGGCAGCTTGGCTTGTCCAGACGAAGCCCACGACTAAGGCCTTACCCATAACTCGATGTGGGCAGTGCCCAGGACGTGACAATGGTGAGACCAGGCCTCGCCAGAGCGGGACTTGGCAAACGTGCTTCCTCACTCGTGTGCGGTGGGAGCTTCCGCACGTCGGAGTCGGCATGGAGAAGAAGGGCTGTCCCTGGGGCCCAGCTCCTCATTTGCACCCCACTTTTTCATTAAGTACATTGCTTATTTTTGGTGCCCACTTATAGCCTAGTTTAGGGCCCACCACATACTCTAAAGTGAGGCACCCAATGGTGTCCAGGGACAGACTAGCCCAGGGTTGGACGGGGCCACGCTGGAGATGCAAAGGTCTAGAGAAGCCCAGGCAAAAGGCAGGCGGGGAGTGGAGCAGGAGAAGTGCCGGGGGTGATGTCAGCACATGTGTCCCAAACCACTGCCTCCTAGGTGGGGTGGGATGGGTGTGCCCCACGCGGGTGTCAGGGCCGCAGGGAGGAGGTCTGGGCAGCAGTGTTGGCCTCCTCCCCCTCCTCCCAGTGCCCCGAATGCTGCCGCGTCTGGTGAAGACTCAGTCAATACCTGGAGAAAGATCAAATGAAGAAGGAACAGTTCAGTCAGTGCTGAGGCAGGAGGAGCCTAACCTCGGCATCTGAGCGCGAGTGATGGAGGGACAGGGTCCTGCCCAGAGAAGGGTGGTCCCCTTCCTGAGGGAGAGGGTTGGCAAGTGCTCAGGAGTGAGGGCTGCAGGGACAGAGGAGCTTTGTTCGTCCAGCCTGTGTCCCCCACACCAGGCTCTGTCCCAGTGGGCCGAGGTGGACGGTCCACGGCCTGTTCAGGCCCCGTGGGGGTCAGGCTGCTGTGGGGAAGCTTCAGGACCCTCGCTTTTGGCCCTTGGAGGCTTGGACAAGGCAGCCTTTGATGTTCAACTGGACAGTATTGCCCTGAGCAGAGTGGGATGTCAAGACCCGGACAGTGTGGTCAGTTCCCGGCTGGGATTAGGTGGCTTCTCTCAATGGTGTGTGCGTGCCCACAGGCCCCACTCAGCCCAGAAGAAGCTGGGCGTGCGAGCTCAGGCCTGTCTCGTGCTGCGCCTCAGTCGGCCTTGGCTGCTCCTCAGTCCCACACTGCGGCTTCCATGTGTTGAATGATGGTTTCCTTAGGTGAGAACATTTCCCTCCCAGCACACCACCGGCCTTTGCCTGTGTCCGGCATTTACCCAACGCTGGTGAACATGAGCAGCCTCCGCGTCCTTGCATCAAGGCCAGAGAAGGACCCACCCCCCAACACATAGCTCACGAGGCGTCGGGGGCTGAGCACCCACCATCCTAATGACTGGGGGTGATGCCCAGGTCTGTCTTCCCCACTGCCTAGTGGGTGGTGGGAGGGGATTTCAGCCTGGCTGAGTGGTTGTATGACAGTGCACACATGGGTTTACTTTGCTTGAAACTCTAAACCCTCTGCAAACATCCCCTCCCTAATCCCTCCCTGATGACTGTAGATGAGCCCAGAGTGCTGAAAGGCGCAGCTGCAGTGAGATGGCTCCGCAGCCGGGCCGGGGGCTGCACCGTCCTTCAGCCGGACGCGGGGCCCTGGGGAGTCTCTGTGACATCCCTGGCTACAACAAAGGCTAGAGGGCTGGGTGCACAGTTGTCTGAGCTTTGCCTGCCTCTCTCCTACCTGGTGGAGGTGTCTCTGTTGGCCTCAGACGTGCTGCTGGTGCTCACCCCAATCCCACTGACCATTGGGCATCCTCCCACCCACTGGGCCACTTCCATCTCTGCACTTGGGTTCCCTGCCCACAGCATGCCACCCAAACAAAGCCCACAGAGAGGCTGGTACTTGGCAACACACTGGTGCCCTCCTCATCCACATACCTGCATCGAATAGAAGATGCGGAGACACAACCTAAGCCAAAGGAATGAATCTCTAGTGTTGAAATAGCATCTGGTAAGAGGAGAGTTTCCTGAAAGGAGGCCCCTTTATCCTTCTCACCCCTCCTTGCCGCTCCTCCCACGGCCCTGCCTGGAAGGAGACTTGCACCAGGGCCTGAGAGCACAAACAGCTCTGGGTGGGTCACGCGTCAGCTTCGCAGGGCTGGGCACATGAGCCATGCGGCAGGCACCGGAGGTTGGCTCATTTTCTACTTGGTCACTTTTTGATGCCCGTGATTTATTTATAACAGTGGTTTGCATAATTCCAAATGTGGTGACACAGCATGCAGACTCTGAGTGAAATAAAGACAGAACAGATTTTTCAGAGGGGAAGTGGTGTGGAGCAGGCAGGGCCTCAATGACGGAAGTGAGCCCCAGGTTGTCAGGACACCAGGCCTCTGTGGGACCTGAGGGGCCGCAACAGTGCTGGCCCTGGACGCTGCCTCACAGTCACCCGCAGGCGGCCCGTCTCAGCGAGGAGGGACCCCTGTCCTCCATCCCCACGTCCAGAGCATGCTGAGCTGCACGCAGTCCTCCCTGGGTCTGAGACGCCTGGCCCTGCCCCACCTGGCCCTGCCCCACCCCAGCTCTCTCCGCTTTGGGGCCTGGGTTTCAGCTGTGATGTCATCCTGCTTGCCTGGAGTCCCAGGGGTTGGCTGGGGGAGGGGCTCCTGTTTGCCCAGAATTCCTTGTGGCTGCCCAGTCTCAGTACCCACTGTGATGCCTGACCCCCCGTGAGAGCCGGCACCCGGGTCAGAGACTGGACCCTCCCATGTGCTGAGTGTCCCTGGCGCCGCCCAAGCTCAAGGCGTGTTTGTTTGTGAACCGACAAATGAAGTCTCTGAAGAGGACAAGTGCACATACACTTGACCACGGAGAGATGAGGGAGGGCTTCCTGCAGCCCTCTACCGTGGCGGGAGCGGTTTTCCCTGGGGCTCAGCGTGTGGCTCTGTCCAGGCTCACCCAGCCTCCCCTTGAGGGAGTGCCATGGATTCCAGATGCTGAGGCCCTTGGTACACCTCAGATCCTATTCCAGCCTGTCTAGAAGCTGGGGTTTAATATCTTAGCAGATGGGAACTCCGGTCACTAAGAAAAAAGGCTGGACAAAGGCTCTCTTGGGATGACACCCGTTAGTGCTCGTCCTTTAGGTGATTTAAGTGCAAATGATTCAGAAACATTCAGGCTTCATTTCTTGACCTGGGGCTGGAGAAGGTGAGAAGGGCATTTCCGAATGAAATTTGGGTTTGGTCCAAGTCAGAAATGTGTGAGATTAATGGGCAGGTTTCGCAAGCCCATTTAGGTCCGTGCATAGCTAACAGCAGCAGCAGTGGGGCCTGGGGCACCAGGCAGGGCTCCTTGATGGGACATAAAGAAGGGGCGTCTCTTCTGCCATAAACAACAGGCAGGGCAGACTTTACAAAAGCATTTTCTTTTTTTTTTTTTTGAGAGAGACTTTTGCTCTGTTCCCCAGGCTGGAGTGCAGTGGTGCAATCTCAGCTCACTGCAACCTCTGCCTCCTGGGTTCACGCGATTCTCCTGCCTCAGCCTCCCGAGTAGCTGGGATTACAGGGGCCCACCACTATGTCCGGTTAATTTTTGTATTTTTAGTAGAGATGGGGTTTCACCATGTTGGCCAGGCTGGTTTCGAACTCGTGGCCTCATGATCCACCCTCCTTGCTCTACCAAAGTGGTGGAATTACAGGCGTGAGCCACCGCACCCAGCCTACAAAAGTATTTTCTAGCATTGATTTTTTTCAGCCCAAAAGAGCTCTGTGAGTTCATCTTCAGAAATCAAGTTTCTGAGAGGTGGGGACACCCAAAGATCCTGGAGATTGGGATGGTTGGGAAAACAGGGTCTTCAGGCCCAACATCTGCCCACTCACCATGCCCTTTGCCCAGCCTGCCTCTCCAGGGCACAGCCTCCCGCTGCTGACGGGGTTCCCTGGCACAAGCAGGCTGCGGAAAAAGGTGATGCTGGGCCCGTGTTGTGTACAGAGACACCCCGACATTGCCCTTTGGGAGCTGGTTCCCAGCAGGTGCTTGGGTGCTGGGTCCAGCAGCTTGGTGGGCTTCCTCAGCCCCTCAGCCCTCAAAAGCCATTGTATTTTTGCATCCATCAGCATCCTGCAGAGGAGTGGGCCCCTCCCAGGTAAGCTGGGCTTGGATGCAGGAAGAAAGAGGGGAAGACCCATCCCAGAGACAATGCAGAATTGGCCCGCACAGGTGAGGCTTTGGAAGCCAGCTCTGGGGGTACTGACTCAGGAAGATGTGCCTCAGCTGAGCCCCAGGCATCAGGAATTGGCTATAGACATGGATGCTGGACACGGAGCAGGGAGGCCCAACGCTACCTGCCTGTAAAATGTACCCAGTAGCAGGTCAGTGGCCTCCAGCCCTGCCTACGAGGTGCCACACTCGTGCAGAGCCCCCGCTGCAGGGGAGCCTGGGATGTGGGCTTCTGCTCTGCGGCCTGCAGAGCCTGCTGGAGCCCGGCTGGAGTCGAGGACCACCTGGCCCCCACCAGGCCTCCCTGTGGCTCGTTCCCTGGGCAAGCAATGGAGTGAATGCTTGTGTCCCCCCAAATCACGTGTTGAAATCCTAACCCTCAAAGTGATGGCATTTGGGGGTGCAGCCTTTAGGAGGTGATGAGGTCACGAGGGTGGAGCCTCATGAATGGGGTTAGTGCCCTTACAAAAGAGGCCTGCCAGATGCCCCTCTTCCTCCACATGACACAGTGAGAAGGTGGTCTGCAGGCCAGGAAGAGGGCCCTCACCCAAACCCAACTAGGCTGCTACCCCATCTCCAACTTCCAAACTCCAGAACTGGGAGAAGTACATTTCTGTTGTTATTAATTTGTCTGTGGTGTTTCACTAGAGCAGCCCCAGCTAAGGCAGGGGCCTTCTCTTCCCCAACCTGGTCCTCCTGGGGCAAGGCCTGGGTGAGACCCCAGTAAGCTGGTGAGTGGCTTCAGGCGTGTGGCACAGCCTGTTTCATAGCTGTCTCTGGGGCACCTGGCACACACGCGAGCCAGGGTCTGTGACCCGCAGCCCACAGCTCCAGAGGGGCTGTGCTGCCCGGGGCACTTTCTCTGCAGGCTCCAGCTTCAACCCTCCTTGCCGCCTGTGTGCTGGGGTGCCGCCTCTGTGCTGGGGTGCACTTTTGGGGCAGCTGGCAGTCTTTTAGCCTAGGCTCCTCCATGGGGACAGAGCCAAGACCGACCATAAGGCCATGTCCCCAGAGTCCAGGGGAGGCCCTCAAATCTGTGCTTCCTGCCGGCCCGGCTCCTGCCCATTCCGCTTACCGGCATTTCCCTGATGAAATCCTTGCGAGGTCTGGCCTTTCTTGGTGGTGGCTACATGCAGCACTGGACTATCCTGTGACCCCTCTGGAATCACGGACTTGACGCACCGCCATGGGTGCTGGGGAAGCCTCACCAGGCAGAGGCAGCTCGTTCCCATGGGCCTGGGCCCACGCTCCCGGCCCACCTGGCCTGGCCGGCACCTGCTGCTGGCCGTGAGGGAGGAGCAGGTGCCGAGGGCCCCAGAGCCACCTGAACAAGAGGTGCCCTCGAGTCCCCTGCCCCCTCCCCTAGATGTGCCTCTCAGGACCTTCGGGCCTCGGTGCTATTTATTACCCACTTGAGGACAAACTCAGGGCCAACCACAGGCCTGTGAGGCAGGACCCGTCGTCACACCAGGGCCCAGAAACGCTGCAGCTTGGCAACTCTGGCCACAGGTTCCGGGGACTGTCTGGGGTTGCAGGCCTTGGGCCAGCCCCTGAATCTGGCCATGCCCCACAGAGCTTTGGTGGGGATTATGTGAGTGGATAGATGCGAAGGGTTTAGCCGGTGCCTGGCACAGTCACCACCGCCTCAGTGCCGCTGTGGTTCTGCTTGAATTGGTGCTTTCCAGGTTAGTTTCTCTCTGTGACGATCCCAAATCTGTGTTCTGTAACCAGGCCCAGGAGTGAGGAGGGGCCGGCAGGGAGGAGAGGAGTGCTCCTGCCTCAGGATTCCATGGAACAGGTTGGGCAAGAGTGTTAGGACCATCAGCAATCTGTTTGCAGCCAAAGACAGCAAGGACAGAGCCAGGAACTCCGGCTTCTGCCTCCTCTCCCTGCGCCCTGCTCCGGCTGATGGCTGGAAAGAGAAGGCCAAGGAGCCAGGGTGGAAACCCTCAAGGGGCGAGGGCTCAGTGCTGGCTGCGGGGGCTTGAGGAGGCTCCACACCCTAGTCCTTCTGTTTCCTGAGCTGACTCCAGGTGTGCTGTTTTCTACAAAAGAGCACTTTGCTGGGAGAGATGCCAACACAGCGATGCAGCACTCACCATTCCTATTCTCAGTTTCTCCTGCTGCTCAGAGACCGCCTCACGTTTCTTTCTATTCACCTGGATAAGGGTGGATGAGCTTGACCTACTCCCACCTTCCTCTTGGAAGCCTTTCATTTTTTATTATTATGTTAAAAGCTTTCAACAACAACCTCCCAGGTGCCCGATAAAGGCACTGCCGGTGCCAGGTGCTTGGTGCCCGCCTTGCCTGACAAACACACCGGCCACATGCCCAACGCCCTCCCCGGCCGGTGGCCTGTGACTCCCGCCCAAGCGCCAGACTCATTATTTCATGTCGCTGGCATGGTGGGAAACACTGGCTTTCCAGGAGGTGACCCTGCTTTCGAAGCCAGCCTTTGGAGAAAACAGGACACAGAAGCTGGCTTTGGCTGGGAGGCCCTGACGCACGGGTGCAGGTCACACACGCCCACGTCCTGTCTTTCCAGCCAGAAGCTTCCCTTTCTCCCACAAGAGCTACTTGCGGAAGAGAGCAGTTTTAAGTGATTTTGCTGAATTTGACCTTCTGTTGTTTTCACTTTCAGTGAAAGCAAAACCCTTCCATAATGCAAAGACTTGGATTCAACAGCCACTGAGTATCCCCTACGGACGCCTTACAGCTGGGATGAAGCCACCTGCGGTTCACGGGGCTCAGCGTGGGTGTTGGCACGGAGTCTTGCAGAGCAGGGGCTGGCCGAGCCAGAGCACAGGGCCTGGTGTGACTCCACCGGCCTCAGCGACCAGCCCGGGGGCCTGCAGCAAGCCTCAGCCTCTCCGAGCCTCCGTTTCCTCCTCTGCGAGCGGTGCTCAGCAGTGGCGCCCACTTCATTTCAGGGAGGCCCTGTTAGTCGTGGATGATAAAAAATGCTGCCACAAAATTAACCAGAGAGGTCAGGATAAGGTATGCCCAACTTCTAAACCTGATTAGGGATGAATTATGAATATACAAGGAATTTCCCCAATTTATAAGAAAAAGACAGGAACTCTGGCGGATGAATGGACAAATGATATTACTAGGCAATTTTCAGAGGAATTTAAAGCAACAGAAAGATGCATCATACCTGTCAGACGGGTGTGCACTGCCTGGTGTGGCCCTGCTGGAGGCAGAGAGGGCTGTAGGGACGGCAGCGCCCGGAAGCCAGGACCCGGCCGGGCTGAAGTTCATGCACCTGAGAGCCGCAGTCTGTGCCCCAGACAGAGGGGTACACTCCCCTCTGGAACAACAGTAGACAAAACACACAAAGCACATTTTTCAAAACACTGGGCATCAGTCACCCACAGCTGCTGCCGTGTGGGCACCGTGCATACCAGGGACCTTGACTTCTCTTGTTTCTGTGAGGCTGGGACTCAAGGGTAAAGTGCACAGAGGCCAGAGTTGGTATTTAGAGAGGAAATGTGGGGTAATGGAAAGAGGGGTTCTTGACAAGTCTGGCTTCCCTGAGCCAGGGGACCACCAGGGGCTCTCAACAGAGGAATGATGTGCTCACTGTTCGCGGAGGCTTTGCCAGAGCTGGGTCTGGGGCCAACAGGGCGGGGGGAAACAACACATTCAGTCAGGACTTGGCGGTGAGGCTGGCTTGTGTCTGGTGGGTGTGGGGCAAGGAGAAGGAGGTGGGGAATAGTCCTGACGTCTGACGTTCGATAACTGGAGAGGGTCCGACAGCGAGGGGCTCAGTCTTGTGGTGTGTTGAGTTCGAGGTGTCTGTGAGGCCTCCAGCTACAGACGTTTGTGTATTGGAAAAGCTCTGTAAACCCCAGAGCCTGGGGAGGCCCCTGCTTTTCTCTGATGCTTGTGGGTCATGGGGACCTCCACTGGGGCATATTCCCTTATTCCCCTGAGCCATACTGAGCCTTCAGGTGATTGATTGAGGCTCCCCAGCCACGATGACAGAGGCTCAGCTGTGCTAACCACTAGCAGCCTCCCCCTCAAAGAGCAGACACACGCCCACCCGGGCCCCAAGCATCCTGGCCCAGTGAGTCTGCTCACTCCTTGATGAGCTTACATTCCTTGGTCACCCCAACATGCAGAGAGAGACCCTTTGCCCTGCTTGGAGTGAGGGGTCAGATGCTTACCCTGCAGGGTCCCTGAAGACAAGCAGATGCTCCCAGAGTGGCCTGTCTGAGGGGTTCATCTGCAGCTGGGCATCCTCATGTGCACGACTCCTGAGAGCGCTGGTGGTGGGGAATGGGCCTGGCTTTCCACAGCTGGGGTGCAGGGGGAATGGGCCTGGCTTTCCCCAGCTGGGGTGCAGGGGGGACAGGCCTGACTTTCCACAGCTGGGGGTGCACGGGGGACGGGCCTGGCTTTCCACAGCTGGGGTGCAGGGGGGACAGGCCTGGCTTCCCACAGCTGGGGTGCAAGGGGGACGGGCTTGGCTTTCCACAGCTGGGGTACAGGGGGGGACGGGCCTGGCTTTCCACAGCTGGGGGTGCAGGGGGGATGGGCCTGGCTTTCCACAGCTGGGGGTGCAGTGGGGACGGGCCTGGCTTTCCACAGCTGGGAGGGCAGGGGGAACGGCCTGGCCTTCTGTGCCTGTGGGGCTCGGGGGGAACGGACCTGGCTTTCCACGCCTGGGGGTGCAGGGGGATGGGCCTGGCTTTCTGCACCAAGGATGGGGGTACAGGCGCGACAGGCCTGGCTTTCCACAGTTGGAGGTGCAGGGGGCAACAGGCCTGGCTTCCATGCCTGGGGGTGTGTGTCCACCACCCAGATGCCACCTCTGTGGCATTCTTGGAGGGCATTCGGGCATCACCTGAGGGTGGGGAGCACCCTTGACCCACACAGCCCCCAGCAGCAGCTGCTGCTGTCGGCCCTGGGATCCAGGTATCAGTGTGGCATTCTGGGCTTTCCCCACACTGGGGGAGCATTTCAGGATGTGGATCCCTCCAGGAAGGGCTTGCTGAGTGGCTGCTGTTTGCTGGGATTGGCGAGGGATAGACGAAAGGCACTCAGGAGCTGTGGTTGGGGCAGAACTGGTTTGTCAGCCACCTTGGAGGGGTGACCTGGAGAGCTCGGACAACCTGGCAGCACCCATCAGAGAGCTTAGCACCCACCGGGGCCCAGCGGCACTCTCTCATGTGCATGCAGACGCACTGCTCGTGTGTAAGAGGGGAAATAACTCTGACTGAGCCTTCTGGAGGTTAGGGCCTGGCACAGAGGATCCCAGATGGCTCAGAGAACCCAGACCTGTGCAGCTATCCCGAGAAGGTCAGATCACCAGAGACAGGCAGATGGAGTGCCAGGGGCCTGGAGTATCAAGTGCCTTTGTTTTACATGAAGACATTGAACTTCCACAGGATGCCAAATGCCCTGGCCAGGGTCACCAGTGGGGCAACCTCAGGAAGGAATTCACAGGCCCTTGTGGTCTATGCAGGGTGCAGTCGATTCGATGGGCACAGCTGGTCTAGGCAGAGAGATGGTCACCCCGGCTGCAGCAGGGGCATATCTGGGAGGCCTGTTGGGGTGGCTTTGCTCTTCCAGCTTTGGCCAGGGTAGCCGGTGGCAAAGAGTCTCACAGTGTGTGGTCTCCCTGAGGTCTGGGCCTGTCCACAGACAGGAAATAACGAGACCACCTCAGGACAGGGCCAGGCTGGCCTCTGTGTTTTGTGAAAGTTCTAGTTTCTACACCCTCCGAGTAGACTGGGCCCCAAGGGAGGGTGTGGTCAGAAGGAAGTCACAGGGTGAGTCGGGGGGGAGGGAAGCTTATGTACCAGTTTAAGATGACAGCAAAGACAGGAAGATCCCATCGATCTGAATCCTATGTGATTCCACTTGAATTTTCAATAATTTAGACAAAAGCAAATTGGAGTTTACTTTTGCATTAGCCATAAGGAGCAGAGGCACAAATCTGCGCTATAGAACAGGGGTGTTGACCTGTTACTGACATCAAAGCAGAACTAAAACTCTGAGCAAAGAGAAACGGCAGCGCTGCTACGAAGGCACTGATGCCCGGGACGGCTCGTGCTGCTTCACGCAAACCATTTGAGCTGCTGTGGCCGCTGGAGGCGGTGAAGTTGGGTTTCTTCCAGCACATTCCAGAATTTAAACCCTTCACCTTTCCAGCCCCATGTATTTCTTCCTGGTTTGATCCCTGGAGGGCTGGCGCTTTGTCTTCAAGTCACACCTCGGACTTTGCTCGTTTTCCAAGATTATCCCATTTTTTTCAAACAAAGTAAATCAGTTCTGGGCAATGCCCCGTCGTGTTGGGGCTTCTCAGCGAGCCGCCGGCCCTGGCCAGGGCTGCGTGTGATGCCTCCTGCCCGTGCGGACTTGCACATGTACGGAGCGGGGCTCTGTGGGCACTGGCTTTGCTTCCTTATAATCCTGTCATTGCCCTCGTCATCAGCCCCTCCTCCTCCTCCTCCTCCTCTTCCTCCCTTGCCCCAGCAAGATTGTTGAAGAACCAGCTATTGCTCAAGTCTTTTAGAAAACGTGCATACATCTCAGCCACTGCACAACATCTCGATTGGCAGTGGTTGTATTTCGGGTTCACGTGTGTGTATATTGAGACTCAGGGAAGTCCAGGCCCACACAGGAAGTGGCAAAGCCAAGACTGAGACCTGGGGGTCTGGCTCCAAATCCCAGCCTCTCTGTTGCTCTCCACACACGATGAGCTCTGTTTCCCAGGCAGGCTGAGCAAAGGTTCAGGATGGCAGGTTCCTGGCAGGACCCTGAGGGCTGAGGCCACAGAAGGCCTCCTTACAGGCATGGGGGTGGAGGGCCCCAGGTCCAGGGTGGATGCCCTTCTGCCCTTCCTGATCCGGGTGACCTGGCTGTGCTGGTTTGAAGCAAAAGTGCTGTTGGCAGAGAATCGAGACATGGGAAGGTTAGTTCAGGGCGGGATGTTGGTGTCTGCGGGCGACGGCCGCTGCCTCCCTGCCTGTCGTGTTTCCCAGTTGGCACACCTCTGTTTATTGTCTGCTTGGCCTCATGCTCTCTTTCCCTCAGCATATTTCCTTCATAACAGGATGGCAGGCTCAGAGGCTGCTATGGGGCTGATCCAACTGCTGAAAACACTGAGATAAGCCCCACAGTGGCAGGAGCCCCTGAGACTGCCCAGGGTGCCCACATCACAGAGGCTGGGGCTCTGAGAGTCACCTCCTCTGTTCTTAGTCACCCTGGATGGGAACAGGCAGTCACTAGGGGGTGTCATTCTGAGCCCTGAGGTGGGGCCTGGGGTCTGCACCCGAATTCACAGCACCCTGATGCTGTTTTAACTCTTAAAAGCCTTGCCTAGCTCAAGATACTCCTCAATAAACTAATTATTGGCTGAAAAATAATTAAAAATAGCCTCCAAGGCCTGGAGGTTGGGTCATTTGACTACGGTAGTTGCTAATGGTAGACTCAAAATCCAGTCTGTGCTTCAGCCCTGAACCAATCTTCAGGCAAAGAGAGGATCTGCTGAAGGAGCTCACCGTGATGCGCTGGCTTAACACAGGCAGGTGAGGGCTGGACAGCCTGCCACGTAGGGCCTGCTGAAATGGAGTAGCTAGGCACTGAGCCTCTGCGCACCCTGGCTGATGGTCCCCAGAGGAAGCGGGGGTCTTGGGGCTGGCGCCTACATGCAGTTGTGGGTAGGGCTCAGCCTTGTTGTGGAGTTCCATGCCTGAGGCTTCTCGGGGCGTAGAATTGGCTGGAAATGCTCCTCCACCTCCCACTCATCTTCAGAATGGGCCCCCACTGAAGCCCTGCTTCTGGCTAGGGACTCCAGTCCTTGCCCCCTCTGGCAGCTTGCGAGAGAGTACAGCAGGGAGGACGGGGGCCTGGCTGGGGCTGCAGAGCCCAGAGGAAGAAGCTGGGGACTGGGGCCCCGAGATGCTGCATACCTGGTCCATGGTTCCCGTTCCTTTCCCACAGAAGAAAAAGGAGAGTAGTTTGGGGACAAAGAGCGGGTAAAGAGAAGGGGCATCTATCAGTGGCCTCTCCTCTCTCTTTCAGACCCTCACTGAGTCCTCACAGCAGCTCTCTGGGGTGGGCCTCCGCCACTCCCTTTGATGCATGAAGGAGATGACTTTGTAGGGATTACAGAGCCAGCCTGAAGTCAGAAGGTGCTGAGGGGAAGCCAGGGGCTGGAGCTCAGGGCCAGGAGAATCCCCAACGTTCCTGGCCATGTGCTCTGGAAGGGCGCCGCAGGGCCTCTCTGGTCTGGGGCTCTGTCTTCCTGTAACCTTTGAAGTAGTGCCTGCAGGAACCCTGGGAACCCCCTGCTCCTATTCCCTGGGCTCAGCAGAGTCACCATCCCAGCCCCAGGACAAGTGTCCTTCTTGGTGGGGGACATGCGGTCAGTGCTGGAGTGACACGGCGAGATGTGGCCATACAGCCACGTCCAGGCCTTGTGCGCCATGCTGCTTGTGCCCGGGACCTCCCACGCTCCGGACTGTGCTGGAAGCACCTGGTCCTGGCTGCGCCTCGCTTTGAGTCCTTCGATTTCTGCTGTCTGGTTTCCATCCTGTCTTCAGCCTCCGGCCACAGCTCCCACTTCTCAAACCCTGCCTGGGCAGCTTCTCGGAGATGATCAGGCAAGACCTTAGAACACAGCTGGATGTTTACATGACAGCTTCTCCATCACCCATGTGGATGTGCACATGTCATGTGCGGTTGTTTCTCTGAGTACAGAGCACGCGTTTGTGTGTATTCTCTGTGTGCACAATGCATGTTTAACATATCTGTAAGGTTTTTGTGGTATGTGTGCATACTGCGTATGGTGCATTTGGAGGACTGAATGCTGTGTGTGCTGCGGTGTGTGCATGGATGCAGTGTTGTGTGCAGAGTGTGTGTCTGTGTATGTGCATGTGCTAGTGTGTCTGTGTATACACACTGTTGTATACAGTATGTGTGTGTGTGCACTATGTATGGGTGCACATGTGCATGAATCTGTGCTCTGAACAGAAAGCCAGCAGTTTGGCTGGACCACATTCAAGTACCTTGAGAGTATAAAAGTCAGTGTACTCAGTCCCACAGAGGGGCCTGTGAGGACTCCAGAGCCCCTCAGTCGTCTTAGCAGAAGACAGAGAGAGGTTGGTCTGTGAAATGCCTTGGAGGACTCTCGTGAAACAGAGTGAACCCTGTGTACGGCATCCACAGGAGACAACGGAGTTCTTGAGAATGTTCTGTCAGCAGAAGCACCGCCAACTTGGACTGAGGGAAACAGAAAGGATGAAATGAACGATGGAAGAACACTGTTGGACCCTCTAAAATGGCACGAGAAGGAAGCAGGACGGTGAAACGGCTCAGTGGCAAGCACATGTCCCTTTTTGAAGAAGAAAGGCTGATTCCAAGGCTGGAGCCGTGAACACAGAGGACAGATTTGGAACCCACAGAGGGTCATTCTTAGGCCTTGAAATCTAGTGTTTGCTCAGCTGGATTTTCAAAGCACTTGGGACTGGGGACTCCTTTTTTTCTTCCATTTTCTCACTTTTTGAATGAGAATGTCTGTAACTGTCAGCATATGCTTGTCCTAACGCTGTGTTTGAGAGCAGATCATTTGTTTCTTGAGTTTTCCAGGTTTCCAGGTGGAGCGGAATTATGCATCTGGATGCATTATATCCTAATCCTAACCCATCCCTAATTTACATTATGAAATCTGGGATGTTTTGATGAGATTTCTGGACTTTGACTTAGTGCTGTAATGAGGTGGGCATTCAGAAACGCTGGGGTGGCGTGGCATCCATGCGAGTCTTTGGAGGCCGGAAGCCGACTGTTGTCTGCAGGATAACGGCCCCCAAAGATGCCCACATCTCACTCCCCACTACCTATGTGTCAAGAGGGAGTTTGAAGGTGTGATTAAATTCAGGGCCTTGAAATGGGATGACCCTGGATTAACCAGATTAACCAGGTGGCCAGTGCAATCACGAGAGTCCTCACAACCAGGAAGCAAGACTGTTAGCATCAGAGAAGGTGTAACTATGGAAGCAAACGTCAGAGTGATGAGTCTGCTGGCTTCAGAGGTGGCGAGAGGGGCCCAGAGGCATGGGAGCTGAGCAGCTCTGGAAGGTGGGGGAGGCACGGAAGTAACTTCTCCCCAGAGCCTCCAGAGAAGAAGAGACTGTTGCTGATGCCTCGGATTAGCCCAGTGAAACCCACGTGGGGCCCGATTTCCAGAACTGTAAGGTAATGAATGTGTGTTGCTTGAACCACCACATTTGTGGTCCTCTGCTGTAGCGGCAGGAGGAAGCGAATACAGGGATGAACATCAAAAGAGCAGCCAGGAGACGGGCGTTCCAGGAGCCGCAGGAAGAACATGCCTCCTCCTGCTCCTGCTGAGTGTTGCTGCACCCACGATGAGGGCTGAGGGTTGACGCCAGAGTCAGTTCTGTGAGGCCTTTGCCAGTGACAGCAGCAAAGCATGCTTAGCGGAATAGAGGAGGTAAAGCCTTGGTTAGAGAGGACTCAGGACAGACGAGGAAGAGAGGAAGCGGACCCGGAAGACCATGTTCCTGGAGGGGCATTTTGAAAAAGAGCGGAGAGACGGGCAGCAGTGGGGTCTGTGGCTGGCTGGAGATGGGGCAGCATGACCGTTGTTGAGGGTGGCCCCACTGAGGGAGCAGCCAGAGCTCCTGGCCGGCCTGGAGGGGGGATGGGGCCGGGTCCGCCTGGCCAGGCACAGCTGGGTGGGAAGACGGCGCCGTCGGAGCTCGCGGACGTTCTTTCCTGATTGCTTCTGTTTTCTCAGTGAGATGGGAAGTAGTCATCTCTTTTCCGCTGGCTAAATGTGCTGAGCAGGCTCGAGGGACACCCGGCTTCGGCAGGAAGCAACAGTCATGCCTCGCACATGTGGCCTCCGCACGGTTTGGTTGGAGCAGTAATATGCTGCCCAGCTAGTTTGTTTTAAATCGGACAAACACCCTGGAGCCTGCCGGCTGCCGCACAGGGCTGTGTTTGGAGTGGGGCTCTCGGTGGTGCTGAGGTCAGCTCTGTTTGACATTCCTGATGTGTGAAGGGCGCAGTTAGAACAACAGCGCCAGTCCACGGGCGTGCGGCCCCCTGGAGCAGCTCCAGGGCCCTGCCTGAGAAATGCTTCAGCCCTAGAAATTTCTCCCCAGTTCTAAACATCTGTTGGTGCTTGTGGAAAATAAGGTTGGGATTGTTTTGCTCGTAGCCGGTGAAAACTGCCGTTGCACGGCCTGTGAAGTGTGGTGATGAACGCTGCACACTGACGGGCCGGGCCTCAGCCCTGGACACGTCAGCCAGGCCCCAGCTTCTGCTTCATCTGCACAGTTCAGCTCTCCGTAAAGTTAAGTCACGACAGCTGGGAACACAGGCATCTGCGGGAATAGCTCTGTCCTTCCCGCCACATCCTGGGGCGAACTGCGCAAACGTCTGCTGCCTTGATAGACCCAAGCCTCTCGAGGCCAGACGCCCTGTGCCCTCCTGTCCCTCTGTCCACCTGGCCTCCATGAGCCTCTGGGGTGGGGCTGCCTCATTTCTCTCCTGACTTCCCACAGCACAGCTCAACACAAACTCTTCCGCCCACGCTGAGTCTCACTGCATGTCTCCAGTGGCTGAGGCCAGCGTGGAGTCCCATTTCCCTTGGGATGGTGGACACGTGCATCTCAGGAGTTTGGGGGTGCCCATTCTGGCCGTGAGGGACCTTCTGGACCCTGTGCCTCCCTCCTGCCACTCTTCCCTGACACCTTGCTTCTCCTCTTGCGGTGGTCTGCACCCTCACTAGGGCTGGGAACCTAGAATGCTCTTTCCTGGCCTCCTGCCATCCCCTTCCCACCGAGGCCCCCAGTCCCTGCTGAGTGCCACTGCCTGGCTCAGCTGCTCCCACTCCATGCTGGTCAGAGCCCTGTCGCCCATGTCACACTGTAAAGGCCTCTTTACAGCAGATGGCCTCACTGTCGGGCCCCCGACTGGAGGCACCTTTGAGGGCAGGAGCCTGTCTCTAGTGGAAAGGTCTCAAGCCCTAGCATGGAACCTAGTGCACAGTTAAATGAGAATCAGAGCCCAGGAGCAAACCATGGCCCCTCACGGCGACTGTAGCCTTTCCAAAGAGGGGTCCTGTCACGCTCACAGTGACCCTCCCCAAATGGGGCCCTTTAGAAGTCAAGGAACCATCTGACTGATGCATAAACTCATGTCTGTTGATCTCAAAACCTGTGTTTTCAATCACTGGGTAACAGTTGTTTGAGTCTCTAGAAGCTTCACACACACATACACCCCTCACACGTCTGTCCTGTCTGCCTGCGTGTCCAGCCATTTGCCGTCTCTCTGCACCTGTGCCCCTGTCTGTCCCTCCGAAGTATAACGAGGTGTTCACACACACCTTCCAGTCCTGGAACGCACTGGCATCTGCCTGGCCCAGCGCCCGGCTCACTCTCATATCTGCTGGAGCCTGGCTGGCCGCCTCTCCCTGCAGTGCCCACCTGCCCAGCCAGGCTGCCCCTGAGAGCTCTCTGCCCAGCTGCCCCACGTTTCCTCCTCACTGGCTGGCCGTCTTCTGGATCAGGGCCTCCCCTCAAAGATCTTCACCTTGGTGTTCGTTTCTTGCCTGACAGTCAACCCCAAGCTGTGTAAAAGGCACTGGCGCGAATGGCCCCTTTGCACCCCCACTGGAGGTAGCCGTTGATCTACAGTGAGAAGGAGTTACATTAACTGAAGGGAGAGAGGCCCTCCCTTCTGACTCTAGCACCACAGCAATGCGGAAGGTGGCAGGAGAGACAGAGCCATAAGGCCAGAAGAGGGGCTTCCGACACCCGTGGCTGCACCCGGCACAGCTCTCTGTGAGGCCTCTGCTTTGGCCCTTGGGGAAGAGGGTTTGAGGGCCACAGACCCACGTGGTGGTACCTGGTGCCAGGGCCTTCTGAAGGTGACCATGGGTGGGAGGATCATTTGGATGGATCGAAAAATAGCCATGTGGCTTTAGGGACCCCTTTAGGATGTAATAAACTCTGGAGTCAACCTTATTCCTGGGAGAGAGACATCTTCACTTTTCTGGTGACATAACTGCCTCTTTGAGGAAAGCAAAAGTAAAGTCATTTTGCTTGCTTGTTTTCAAGGCCCTTCAGGTTCTAGGGTGTTTCTAGTTTGAGGGGAGTGCCCTTCCTCCTGACTCCAGCCCTCCATGACAACGTCTCCGTAAAGCTTACTTTCTCTTAGGGACTGTCAGAGGGAGCCATGTGGGGACATGGGGTCAGGGACGTCATCAAATGTTAGATGCCAGGCTGGGGCTGCCCAGGGCTCTGAAAGGAGGGGCCCCTTCTGTGTGGCCCAGTGGGTGGTGGGTATGACCTGCGTGGTTGGCAGTGGCTTCCCTGCAAGGTTCTGGCCAGGAGCTGAGTTCTGCAGCCACAGCAGGCCATCAGTGGCTGAGTGAAGATTGTGGCCGGGTGGCCTGACCAAAGGCAGGCTCCAAGGACAGCCGCTGCTGGCTTTGGTGGAGAGGCTAAGGCCAAAGGGTTTATAGGCATTAGAACTGGAAATTGGAACAGGATACCTAAGTGCCCCCCTTCTGACCAGATTAGGGGGTACTGATGCGGAGCCCCTCGGTGGAGTCAGGGGCCACCCTCTCACCCCAAGAGACCCAGGCCAGGAAGGAGCCCCCTCTCCCCCAGTGCCAGTGGGACCCCAGCCTGCCCTGCACTGGCACCTTGCCACATCAGGGAGAGGCCAGGCCTCCTCTGGGACAGATGCCAGGCTTATAGGAGCTTTGGTCAGAGGGGCAGCCACTCCTGCCCATTCTGAGAACATGACCCCAGAAAGGGGCATCATTTCTTCAATAGAAGAGGAGACAAGGCGAGCTTGGTGCCAGTTCCACGGAGGCACAATGACCTAAACCACCGAACATTCGTGAGCAACCTTGATTAGACAGTCATACCCAGCACTCAGTAGATTTACAAGAGACAGAACGTTCCGGACCAAGTTCCCCCACTAGGCAGATCTTCAGCCCTTGGCTCAGGAGTGGACCAGACCCCACTTGCCAGTTGCAAGACCTTGGGCAGGCGCCATCTGACCTCAGCCCTTGTGCATATGGGGTGGGGCAACTGTGGGTAAATCTGGGGTCTCCACCTGGGGGGTCAAACCCTGTGCATGCAAGTTCTGGTCAGAATCACTTAGAACTGACCCTCCCCTGTCCCAGCCCCTGCCCTTACCAAGCCCCTCCCCTCTACCAGCCCCTCCCCTTGCCAAGCCCCTCCCCTCTACCAGCCCCTCCCCTTGGCAAGCCCCTCCCCTCTACCAGCCCCTCCCCTGTACTGTAGGAGCCCCCAACCCCACACAGCATTGGCCACTGCACGGAGCTGCACCCCCCGTCCCTGGCCTGAGTGGGTAGGGGGTCCCTCCTGGAGCACAGTGCAGTGTTGGGGCCACCATAGCAGATGCCCAGGCGACACGTGCCCTGAGTCCCCACGCCCTCTCCCCCGGCCCTCCCAGCTGCCTTGTCCTCTCCTGGTCAGGTGCCCCAGGACACTGTGGTGATGTCTGGCCCCTGACCTTGCTCTGAGGTTCAGCCCAACATGCTCTGAGGTTTGGGGCAGGCCCAGCACTCTGTGGGTCCACCCCATCAGCCCTCAGGGTGGGACTCATGCAGCCGCAGGTTGAGAGTTCCAGGAGCAGCAAGCTGAGTCAGTGGGCACCTGACGCCTTACGTCACCTGCCCCAGGTGGACGAGACGCTGCAGGGACCAAGCACTGTTGCTAAATGGTGTGTCTGTCCACTCACATTTGTATGTCAAAATGCTTCAGAGAAAGAGCAGCCAGGAATGCGGGGTTGGACGGATGTGGGGGCTGTGCCTGGGGGGTCCCTCCTTGGGCTGTGTGGGTGTGAGTGAGGGACTGCCCCGGGAGTGTGTGGGGGTGCTGTTTCTCACATACTTTATTTCCTGTTCTAACACAAGTGAGTGTCCTGAAGCAGAAGCCATTAGTGTCCCACAAGAATGAGCAGTCCCCCCACCTGGCGCCAGGCTGCCTGCCCGGGAGACTCAGGGTCCTCCCCAGTTCTGACTCCCCACCTCCTCATGAGGGTGAATCTGAAGCCCCAGGCATCCAGGCCAGGGGAACTAAGGCAGAGCAGACCTCCAGCATCTCCCTGTGACCTGGCAGGTGCCAGTGGGTGCCCCTCTCCCCCAGACACCCCTGTGAGGTGTCAGCTCTGCCTGCTGGGGTAGAACTGGACTTGGTGAGCCAAGGGAGGGGGGACGTGAACCAACTGGCCCCCCTGGGTTTCCTGAACTCCTCCTTAGTTTCCTGGAAGGGGCTGAGGGGCCTGATACTGTCCCACCAGGGCAGCCGTCCCCAACACTTTTGACACCAGGGACAGGTTT
Organism: Sapajus apella; assembly: GCF_009761245.1. NCBI lineage: Eukaryota > Metazoa > Chordata > Mammalia > Primates > Cebidae > Sapajus > Sapajus apella. The sequence goes on along the minus strand of NW_022436988.1, from coordinate 32,031 downwards.
TGTGGAAGATAATTTTTCCATGGCTGCTGGGGAGAGGGAGGGACGGTTTCCACCTCAGATCATCAGGCATCAGAGTCTCATAAGGAGCGGACAACCTAGATTCCTCGTGTGTGCCATTCACAATAGGGTCCACGCTCCCGTGAGAAGTGAATGCACTGCTGACCTGACAGGAGGCAGAGCTCGGGCGGTCCTGCTTGTCCACCGCTCCCTCCTGCTGCACGGTGGTTCCTTACAGGCCACAGCCTGGGGACTCTGGAGGACAGACGGGAGTGTCTCTCTGTCATCCCCAGAGGACCAGTGATCCTGCTGGAGGGGCTGGGGCTGCACAGGCCACAGGCTCAGTTGTGCTGCTAACCACCTGTGACCCATTCAGAGGCTCAGGTCAGAGGGCAAAGGTGTCCACTGAAGTGGCTCCAGAATCTCTCAAGGAAGCTGACCTCCACCTTGCTTCCTCCTCCCAGCCTCACCTTCACTTCTGGGGCCACGGAGCCTGTATGCCATGGAGTCTCCCACTGAGGAGTGAGGAGGGCTCTTGGGGGGCCGATCTGGGTGAGTCAGGAGCAAGTTTGCTGGCACCAGGCTGCCTGCCTGGGAGAATCTGTGGAGCTGGGCTGGGCGGGACGTGGGGGCTGGAGATGGAGGCGTGGGTTAGGTCAGGGTCAACCCTCAAAGACTGAGAACCCACTCAAGACTGCAGCCCCACTCAGAGGTAGGACTGCTCACCTTGGGGGTGAGGAGCAAGGTTTCTGAGACTGATGAAGTGAAGCCCATGTTCCTGGGATGGGCACCACGGGACTGGAGTCCTGTCTTAGGCTGTATCAAGGCAGCTGAGAAACTTGCCGACCTATGGGTCATGGAGCCCCAGGAGTCGGTCGAGGTGCGGGAGGGGCCTGGGTGGGGCTGAGTCAAGGGCTCCAGCTGAGACCCTGAGGGGCAGGAGGTATTTGTTTATGGACCATGGCCTGGAGGAGCCGCTGCCTCCAGCATGTCTCACCCGGGCAGGGCGGGCACCACCCTCTGGGACAGGGGACCTGAGATATGTTGCCAGTGGGAATTTGGGCAAATTTGAATTCAGCTGGATTTTCCATTTGTTGTTCTTTGATGGAATTCAGGACTGCGGGCCAGCGCTGGCCACACCACTGGGAGGCCTGGCCTGGCCCAAAAGGGATGCCAGCTTGGCATCTCTCACAGGGCAGGGTGTGTTGGGGGCCGGGGTTGACTGGGGCCTGGCCTGAGCCTGGCTGCCTGTCTGGAACCTGCGAGGAGCCAAGACCCTGCTCCCAGCACAGGGCGGAGGCTCTCATGGCTGAGGAAAGGCTCAGGACAGTCCTCGGCTCCGGGGTCCTCAGCCCCTCCCAGCAGGGCCTGGCCCATGCTGCCAGACCACCCCCCATCCCAGCCTCCTCCCCCAGACCCCTCTGTCTCCACCCCTGGAGGAAACCGAGAGTGTTTCTTTTGGAAATGACCCCAGTTTGGGGTGGTTCTTTGTAGACACACCCCCTGCTGTGGATGAGAAGTTCCCCTGGACCTTGGTTTGGGGCGGGAAATGGGTTGTGTACCATGTTAAACTAAATCGTGTTTTGCTCTTTACATTCCAGAGTCATAGTTGAGGCCAGGCTTGAATCCTGCCTGCCTTTGGTGGCTCTGAGATTCAGGGCTTGCTTTTCTGAGAACTCCCAAGTGAGGTGCCTTGGGAGACCCTGACTTGGAGACACAGGAGGCTGGGCACCCCTTTTCCCTGACCCACTGAGCCAGCTCAGCAGAGGTGCTGGGACCTGGTGTGGCCCCCTGGGAGAGAACCTGCCTTCCTCTTGCGGGGTGGGAAGTCAAATCCCTGCACTCCGTGGGGGCACCCCTTGGTGGGTGACAAGAGGGCACCTTGAAGGCTGCTGCCTTGTGGAGTTAGGGCTTCGACTCTGAGATGGGGGTTTGGTTGAGGACCTGGTGTCCTCAAAGTCCCCGTGGCTGCCCCGTGGAAAAGACTCTGTTGGGGGTGGGCCCTGGCTCCCAGAAGTGTCCTGAGGTCCAGGAAGGAACGGGGTGAGGGAAGAGGGGAGGAGGGTGGCCTCACAGTCACTGTGACCTCTGGTGAGCATGAGCAGAGGGTCCTTCCTGGGCTACCGAATCCTCCCGGGGCTTGGGTGAGGGACGAGGACAGGCCGGCAGCCAGAGGCTCAGGAGGGATGGCCGTACTGTGGAAGGCGCGGTTCAGCCTGAGCCCTGTGCCCCACACTGTGGCTCAGCACTCCCACCACCCACACTCCCCCAGGGGCCGCAAAGTGCCCGGGTGTTGGCTCTGGGTGGAAAACCACCTGGAACAAGTCCCGTATTGTTTCCCAGGGAAGGAGCCGCACCCTTCTCAGACCTCGCTGGCTGATGCCTGAAATGGGAGCCGCCCCGGGGCTGCCCACCGCCCACGGCAGACTGATCCGCTGAAAATTTCACAGGCATCTGGACCCAATAACAGGCTGATAGGGTGTGTAAAATTAGAGACAGAACTCTCCAGAAGGCAGGGTGGGGGACGGCAGCTCCCCGGGATTCCACGTGAGAAGGCAGCGGTGCTGCTGCCCTCATGGGAAGGGTGGTGGCTGAGTGGGAGCAGACAGTGGGAAGCCCAGCCTGGAAGGGAACGTGGGGTGGGGGATCCAGAAAAAGAGCGGCAAGAGGTTGGGGCAGGATGCAGGGAGCACACTGCCCATGGAGGTCCCCCAGACCAGGAGGGCCAGACCCTCCTGCCCCTCTGCAGGATCCCGTCCCTGCTTCCCTCACTCCTAGTTCTGAGTTCGGCCCAGCCTGAGTCTCCACCAGGTGGACAGTAGCCCCTTTTATAGGTGTGGGGTCTGTAGGCTCGACCAGCCACCCAGATGCTAGCGGCCTCCCTGCCCTCCAAGCCCAGCCTGGGGTGAACCCTGTAGGCCCTAACCCCACCAACCTCCCCACCAGGGCTCTGAGTCCTCCATGAGGACTGCTTTCCCAGGAAGGCGAATGCTCAGGGGCTTGGTCCCTTAAGGGTTGTTCTTTCTGGGTCTTCACTGTTTCCAGGCCATGTGCCTTAGAGGTCTGTGCGGACATCTCTTCCCAGGGATGGGGGTCTCGGCACATGTGCATTTAAATTTCTGTTGGAGACTCCAAATCAGCTTTCGAAGGGTTGTTCCCATTCAAACCCCATACAGCATGTCAGTGCAACCCTTCCTCACTGAAGCAACACTAGATTTTGTCATCCTTTCTTATTTCCATGATTAATAGGGAGGTTGGATACTTTGTGATATTCATTAATTTGAATATGTTTTCTGTTTTTACCCTTTACCACTTTTCTACCTAGTCATTTGCCTTTTTCTTGTTGATTTGTGGGAGTTCTTTACATATGATGAACATTACTACTTTGTGTTTACATTGCAAATATTCGTTCCTGGTCTGTTGCTTATTATTTTACCTTTTTAATGTTGTTCTTTCCATCACATAAAAGTTTTTACTTTTAAGTAGTCAAATGGTTTCCTTTAAGGCTTTGGATTTTGTATTTTTATACCAAGATGCTCTTGTATTTTCTCCCAAAGCTTTATAATTATGCTTTTTTTTTTTGCCTTTAATCTAAGTTCATTTTGGGGCATGGGGTAAGACAGAATAGAACCATTCTTCCACATTAAATCTCAGATATTGTGAGCCCTGACGGACACAAATTACAGCTTAGGGGCCTGGAGCGCCACTCTGGAGCCAGGATTCCTGGGCTGGAATCCATGCCCTGCCCATGGTGGCTGGCAATTGCTTTGGGGAGCCTCTCTGAGCCTCGGTTTTCTCTTCTCCAGAAGAGTGGTTGTGCAGAGTGAAAGAGCATCTTCCTGTGGACAACTCATCTGGCGTCTCAGCCCACAGTGAGTGAAGAAACACGGGGTCTCACAGAGCCCTGACTCAGGCCCTGGGGGTTCCCCTACCTCCCAGCCATTCCATGGGCCTTGGGGAACCCCTGCTTGCCTCTTCTAGAAGAGGGGAGTGCGGTGGTAGGGCTGGAATGGGGAAGAAAATCTGTTTCCCACAGCCCCCAGGTGACTCAGCCAGAGTGAGAGCAGCTGTGCTTAGCAGCCCTGCCTGCCGCCCCATCTGGGACCTCCGGACAGAGAGAGGCAGCGTGGGCTTTCAGGTTTCTCTGTGCGGTGCAGGTGAAAGCACCCCACTTCCCACTCCAAGGGCAGGTAACACCTGCATGCTCTGAAAAGGGGAAAACATTTCCACCGTTTCCAGAGGCCTGCACTGCCAGAGGTCGCAGTGAGGCGGCCACAAGCCCGGCCTCTGACTTCTAGGGAGCACTTTCCCAACAAGAGGCCCCTCACAGCCTGGCCTGACCCTGGCTCTGTGGCCCCTCCTTCTCCTTGATCAGGCCCCTCCCAGGTCTACTGAGGACTCTGGCTGTCCCCCGACCCCACTGCTGCAGCTCCAACCCTAGCTCTTCACAAAGACTTTGGGACATCCATTGAGCCCCTGGGTCCTGGACCCCTCTTCCTCCTCTGGCCCCTCCTCTCCCAGCTGCTGCTGGCTGCCCTTTAACTACTCAGAGCCACTCAGCAGCCTGGCGCGTAGCTGGTACATAAGTGGTTGTTGGTTTGAGTCAAGTGAGTGAGGGGAAGATGCTAAGAAACGTGACAGAAATCATGGCACCAGCCGGGAGTAGGTGCTGGAGGAGTGAGTGCCGCTGAAGGAACGCGTCCTGGGATGGGATCCTGATGCCCACCCTACCCATGGGGCCCCCACAACCCAGAGCACACACGAAACTTTCTACGGGTCTTTCCCGGTCAGCCTGAGCCCATGCCCCTGAGCTTATCCCTGTCTGAAAGAGGAGGGAAGTGTCTGTGTCCTCAGGAGCCTCTTGCCTTAAGGGTAGACACACCGGCCCTGGTAGGCAGGTGGCCCTCGGCCCCCTGGCCCCCTGGCAGCCCCGCCCATGCCCGAGGTGACTAGCTCTTGGGCAAGCGTTGCAAGTGCAGAAACCAGCTCTATGTGGTCAGTGCCCAGAGCTGCAGCAGCAGCAGAGGTCTGAACGCCTCCCTCTGTGGGCACAGCCGTGAAATGTAAAGACCTGGTGTGCTCCTCTGCAACCTGGGTCTGTTGATTCTACAGAGGAAGGTAACTGTTATTGAGTTTCTTCTTTTTCAAAATGAGTGGCACCCAAACCTGACTCGTATTTCCAACTTTATTAATTTTTGCAAGACTTTGGAGGATGCTCTGTGGCGATTAATATTGCTGAGCTGAGCACAGTTGCAACACTTTCCTGTAAAACAGACCAAAGGAGAAGTCGATGTCTTCCTCATGTAAGAGATACATAAATCAGTTAAAAATAGTTCTCAGAGCGGATGTGATGATGTCATGACCGTCACAGGAAACACATGAATCAGACTCACCCTCAGTTCCAGGAAGGTGGAGACAGTCAGGGGTCCTCGGACCCTTCGCACTTGGATGAGGCAGGGTCCCTCTGGCTTTACCTTGTACCCCTCCCAGGAGGACAATGGAAGCCATACTAGCTTTGATTCTGTGTATGCTGCTAATTGCTGGGGCTTGTTTCTTGAATTCAGACCTTCTCATGAGCCAGAGGCGCTGGCTCAAAAAAAATGCCAGTGACGCATGAGCCTGAACTAGTCACTGGGGCTCCGTGATGGGTGCTGTGGGGGATGTGTTGTTTGCCTGTGAGCCAGTTGTCCACTCACTGCCATTACCCCACTGAGGAAGCTGCAGGTGTCACCCAGAGAGCTTGGGTACAACAAGGGCTCTGCTTTACTCATGAAAAACCAAGACCTATGTGGTCATGGAGCATTAGAACAGAAATTTCACATCATGCTATGTGGTCACTGAGGCCAGGGTGTTGGCACATTTCACATCCAGGAGATGCCGTGGCTGTCACTGGCTCAGCAAAGCCAGTGCTGAGGCCACTGCAACTGTCTGAAGCCCCGTGGTGGCTGGGAGCCAATTGGTGTCACCTGGTTGTCACAGGAAAGGGGACTTGGGAACCAATAATTGGTGTCACCAGGTTGCCACAGGGAAGGGGACGTGGCTTAGAGGCTTGGTGCAGGTCACAGAGAAGTGACTTTTGGGCTCGAGGTCTAGTGGGTGCAAGTCAGCACAGGCGTCTTCCCCGACACTAAGCCCAAGGACCCTGAGCGCTTCCTGACCTCAGGTTTCTATCTAGGTTGGGGTGTGGAGGTGAAGGGGAGCAAAGTCGGTGCTGAATGTAAAGCTCCAGAAAAACTCAGCTCAGAATTGACTAGAGGGTTGAGAACCTGAGATCCCTAAGGGCATGTGCAAACCCAGGGCAGCCCTGCTGAGGGAGACTGACATGGTTCCCATGCCCCTTTCCCTGGGCTGGGGCCCTCCCTGGGGAGTCTGTGCTGGGCCAGGCCTCCCTCCCTGCCCAGTGGCCTCTCCTGGCTGGGTGGGGAGCTCCGGTGAGCAGAAGGGAATGGGGCTGGGCAAGAGGCTTGTTTGGAAGCACACCCGTCCCAGGAAATCCCCAAAACAAAAACCTGAGGAGATTTCCCCGAAGCTCAAAAGCACTTTTTTTTTTTTTCATAAGTCGGGCCAATATGAGTTATTTCCCCAGTTTCAATCTTTTCACAGGTCCTTAACAGCTTTCTGACTCTGTGCGCTGAGACTTAGGGTCTGATGGCTGAAGGAACCACGGTCTCAGGTCCCCTCTCCTGGGGAGGGGCCGTCAGAGGGAGAAGAGCTCACCCTGGTTCACTAGGCCTGTCCTAAAAGTGAATCAGGAGAGAGAACAGCCTAGCCTGTGTGCACACAAGCATACGTGCATCCATGTGCCTGTGCACTCACACATGTCCACATGTGTACATACATGCCCACACCCACACACAGTTGTGCACACAGATTCACACACATGCACACACACTCACATTAACATGTCCATGCATATGCACACGTGCACATGTCTGACTTCATATACATACACACATACACATGCACTCACGTCACACACATGGCTTGAAAAGGAGGGGAGGGTCCCAGTCGTCCCCTGGCCTGATCATCTAGTAAGTGTTGTGCCCCATGCTGCCCTAACCTGGGCTAATGGCCAAGGCTCTAAGATTAACTGGAGATGCCCTGTCCCTAAAATAGGCCATGCACTTCAGGGTAGGTTTGCTGGACAGGCAAGGGCTGGTGACCTCAGCCCACCCTTGTGCCTCCAGAAGCCATAGCTCACCTTGAAGAGGTTTTCCTGCTTGAGGGGACTGTCTGTGAGCAACGGGGGCAGACTTCATGGCTCAGGCACCCTCCTGAAGGTAAGAGGCACTGAGCTGGTCTGTCACAGACACTTCCCTATCCCTCCCAGGGTCCCCCATGTTCCACCAGGGACTGGGGCTCCGAAGTCTCCCCACCCTGCTTCTCCTGGAGAATGCAAAGGCTGCCTCCCTCCCTCCCTGTGTAATCCGACCCTCCTCTGCTCCTCGGCCACACTTGCATCTTCTAGCTCCTTCTAACACCTTCTTTTTGACTGCTTACAGAGGGCAGGGCGTTGGCACATTTCACATCCAGGAGGCCTGCAGAGGTGACCCTTGGTGCCTTGTGCCAGGTTGGCCAGCAGGTAAGCATGACTTTTCGCTCTGCTGCCAACTGGGCCATTGGGTCCCCACACACTTTTCTGCCTCTACCTGGAGCTAGGTGAGGCTCTCTCTAGAATGGCTACTTGTCAGCAAAGTGAACTTAGACTCCAGCCAGTAGCAGTTGAGGCAGGAGCAGTGGGAGAAGCCTGGGCTAACGCCAAGTGGCCAGTTCCCCCTGTGAGCTGCCCCCTTGGCCCAGGCTCTGCCATGGCCCTTTTTCTGCCTTTTAGGAGCTTTCATCAGGCCTCACACAGCCTGAAGGAGCAGGGCTTGCTGTGCTACTCCCCAGCATCCTCTGCAGAGTTCTCAGCACCTTGTGGCTGAAAGGTCCTTCAGATTGTCCAGGCTCCTACCCCCAAAGCCAGCCCTGGCATGGGTGTGCTGACCCCTCCTGGAGCAGTGGGGTGCAGGGCTCATAAGGTGGGATCTGCAAAGCATGCTGGGGTCTTACTCTGTGCTTACTACGAAGATGCAGCTTGGAGTGCCCCTGCTTCAGGGCTTTCCCTGAGACACCCAGAACGTTATGTGGCCATCACTTCTCACGTCGTCTGCCCGCTTGGGGGGCTGGCCTGAGTCAGCTAGGGCCAGTGCTCACCTTGTCCTAATCACCCACTGGGGGGTTTTGTAGGCTTGACCCTCCATGCCCTGGTGTTTCCCACAGATCGTGAGGTTCTGGGGGTACCAGGGAGGATAGATAAGGCTAGTGTCCTAGGATCCCTCCCTTGTCAGATCCAAGGCGAGGCTGCCAGGAAATGGAATCTAGCTCTCAGGCGTGGGCGCCAGGCTGGCCTGCAGCCTCAATGTGGCTGGTCCCTGAAGGCCAGGGGTGGGTGGGGTGCAGCCCAGTGCCTTCTGCAGCTGAATCACCCTCTGGCTACAGGAAGCCTGACCACATGACTTCCAAACTGATGCAACTTGGACTTTCTACTGAATTTGTGAGCTGTTATACTGTTGCTTCTGAAGTTAAAGTGGGTTCAGAGGGTTCACGGAGCATGCCCCTTCAATGACGATCCACCTCTCTGGCACACCTCCAGTGTCAGCAGGGATGGCGTCGGGGTTCTCAAAGTAAGAAGTCACAAGGAATGGAAGGGTTGAGAAAAATGAGGGTTCGAGTGGCACCATGTTGGTCCCCTGGCTCATCTCTGCCAGCTGGACAAGCTGGGGCCTCCTCTCTGCCTTGACATGCCAGTACTGGGGGAGGGAGCAAAGAACAGGACCCTCTTGCACCTCTGCCCTGGGCCTGGTCCATTCTCGCTTCTGAGACCTCCCCAGAAACTTCTGCCACACGCACCACCAGCACAGAGGGCAGCACAGCGAGGCCCAGACTGAAGTGGCCCTGTGCTTTCTGTGAGGGCTCCGTGGGAAGCAAGGACACAAGAGGCTCCTTTCCCCTTCCTAGGGGTCCCTTGCAGGGCTGGGACCCCACTCTAGGGGAGGCCTCTGGGCGAGGATGACAGGCCCTGCCTACCTCTGAGAAAGGGCAAGTTCCTGCTCCTGGTGTCAGCACCGACTGGTTCTCCAGGGGCCACTGTGGAGGCCTGCCCTTCTGCCTTACTTTCTCATGGAGATTTTCCGTGGGACCTGAGCTCCCTGCCTGGTTAGGGCTGGCTGAGGAATAAGTGGGAACGGTGGAGGAAGGAAGCAGATGTGTCAGCTGTTGCTCTGGCCGTTTTGTGTGGATATTGATCCCTGGTGAGAGGCAGACCCTGAGGTCAGAATGGACCACATCACATTCACCCAGGAGGGTGTGTCCTGGGCTGTGTATGGAGGAAAGCTGGGTAACCAGGGTCATGTCATGAATGGATGGGCAGGAGCAGGGACATTTCTGTCTGCAGACACTGGTGCTCCCCAAAGCAGAGGAAATGCCATAGAACCATGTTATGGACACATTTGTGAGAAAATTCCTCTGAATATCAGAGAATACAGAAGAGATGAAGCTACCAGCTTAGACACAGGAACACATACTATAGACACACAGCAAACACAAACCCAGAGACACACCCAGACACACTTACCAGACACACACACTCACACAGAGAATACATCACACACAGAGTCACAAAGAACAACCACACCACACACGTTTTCACACACAGAGAAAACGTACATCATACCAATGTGCTGACACACAGAGAACACACCACATCACACGCATCAACTCACAGAGAACACACCACATCACACCTATGAACTCACAGAGAACTCACCACATCACACCCATGAACTCACACACAGAACACACCACATCATACACATGAACTCACACACAGAGCACACCACATCACACACATGGACTCATAGAGAACACACCACATCACACACATGAACTCACACAGAGAACACACCACATCATACACATGAACTCACACACAGAGAGCACACCACATCACACACATGGACTCATAGAGAACACACCACATCACACACATGAACTCACACAGAGAACACACCACATCACATCTATGAACTCACACATAGGACACACCACGTCACACCCATGAATGCACACACAGGACACACCACATCATACACATGAACTCACATGCAGAGAACACACCACATCGCACCCATGAACTCACACAGCAAGCACACCAC
>NW_022436988.1:0-21438 GCF_009761245.1 Sapajus apella | reverse complement strand
TCACACAGAGAACACACCACATCACACAGATGAACTCACACAGAGAACACACCACATCACACACATGAACTCACACAGAGAACACACCACATCATACACATGAACTCACATGCAGAGAACACACCACATCGCACACATGAACTCACACAGCAAGCACACCACATCACACACATGAACTCACACACAGGACACACCATATCACACCCATGAAGTCACACACAGGACACACCACATCACACACATGAACTCACACACAGGACACACCACATCATACACATGAACTCACATGTAGAGAACACACCACATCATACACATGAACTCACACAGAGAACTCACAACACGCACATGAACTCACACACAGGACACACCACATCGCACCCATGAACTCACACAGCAAACACACCACATCACACACATGAACTCACAGAATACACCACATCACACACATGCACTCATACACAGGACACACATCACACCCATGAACTCATATAGAACACACCACATCATGCACATGAACTTATAGAGAACACACCACATCATACACATGAACTCACACAGAGAACACACCACATCATACACATGAACTCGCAGAGAACACACCATATCACACACATGAACTCACACAGAGAACACACCACATCATACACATGAACTCAGACAGAGAACTCACAACATCACACCCATGAACTCACACAGAGAACACACCACATCACACACATGAACTCACACACAGAACACACCACATCATACACATGAACACACATGCAGAGAACACACCATATCACACCCATGAACTCACACAGAGAACACACCACATCGCACCCGTGAACTCACACACAGAGAACACACATCACACACATGAACTCACACAGCAAACACACCACATCACACACATGAACTCACATGGAGAAAACACCACATCGCACACATCAACTCACAGATAACACACCACATCACACCCGTGAAGTCACACAGAGAACACACCACAACACACCCACACGCTTAGACACACACATCGTCACTCTGCATGCACCCTTGTCCTGGTGGACAAAGATGGAGCTCTCTGGGCAGACTTCGGAGCACAGGACGAGGGTGGGGCAGACTGAGCAGAAGCACTCCTCCCAGGCCCAGTGGGTACCACGCCGGCCCCGGCCGCAGACGGCCTCCTGCTGCAGTGCTGGCGGCTGTGTGTGCCCTGGGTTCTGTGGCCGACCTGGGCTTCCACGTCTCACCCATGAAACAGGCATCAAAGGCTGACCAGTTTGGCTGAGCGGTACCACAGCAGAAGCATCAGCCTCAGAACATGTGGGAAGGAACAGAAAGCAGGGGAGGTGGTGGGAAGGTGTTGCAGCATGGGCCTGAGCTGTGGCCTCCCCCCGACACCCTCCTGTGGCCACAGCCATCCCTGCAGCCACTAGTGTGGCTAACCCCTCACTCTAAGCCCACTTTTCACAGCCACTAGGGAACCTCAGGAGAGGCCGGGCTCCAGCGAGTGGCCGGGGTGGGGTGGAGGGGGCGGATTCCACCTGGGAGCAGCCCTAGACCACTGCTTCTGAGCACTCCTGCAGCACCGCCTGCTGGCCAAGGGAAGCCATGTGCGCCAGCCACCAGGCCTGGGCGTCTCCCGCACCCCAGTTCCTCTCTCCCCTCACCTTCCCCTTGCCTCTGCAGAGCCCCAGGAAAGGTTGACACCAGCTCCCTGCATTTAGACTCCATCATGTTCAGACAGTGGGTCAGGGTGCAAGGCTTCTGTGGCCAGGGACGTGGCCTCTAATTTATAGAGAGCAAGAGCGGCAGAGGCAAAGGTTAGGACCCAGACACTGGACTCCATTTCCAGATGCACCCTTGGAGGTGGTGAGCAGAGGGCTGGACACTGGCCTCCACGACCAGCCGCTGACCTCCACCCTAGCTCACTCCCCTTGCTGGCCCCAGAGTCAGGCTTTACCTCGATAAAGTGGAGTCCAGGAAAGGCGAAGCCTCCACCCCTGGGCCACACGAACCACGGTGCACAGGCTCCCACGAAGTGGGCCGTCCAGCTCATCCCATGGACACACCAGGAGTATCGAGGAAGGAACAGTGACCTGAACCCCAGATCCAAAGGGTGGCCCTCAGCAGGACCCCCAAGGCAGGGACAAGATGCAGAGGGTTAGAGGGAGAGTCTTTGTGCATAAGAAGCACACGCTCTGGGAAGCTGCTGAGTGTGTGTGGCTCACGGGCGTATTCTGTCCTGGCGCGCTGCTGTCTGTGGGCGGCTAGGTCTCTTTGCCTTTGTCCCCTTGCATTCCTTCTGCCTGCACCCAGTCCCCACCCACCTCCTGCCCAGCCCCACAAGCCTCCAGACCACTGCTGGGGGATTCCTGAGCCTTGCCCCTCGGTTCTTGGGGACCACCACATAATTCCCTATGGAAACTCTGAAAACAAGTGTGAGCGTAACTGTTTAAGAGAATCGTATAAAGTTCTCAGCCAGGTCTCTAGGACAATCAGAAACAACTTGTCATTCTCACTCATCCCATCAGCCACCTAGCTTCTCATCCCAGCCCCGGGGGGGTTTCCCCTTACCCGAAATGCTTCTTGGAGTTGAAACACCCCCGCATTCACCCCTGCTGCCGACACTTACCTCCGTCAGCCTCCTCTGGCTGCTTTGCTCTCGCCAAGACCAGTTGGCACTTGGCCCTCTGTCCAGCTGGCTCCCCAGAGACTACCATCTTGCCCACCTTATGGAAGGCCCCATGGCCCGACTCACCCCTCATTCACACTTGAGAGCTCTCTGGTGCTCTACGAGAAAAGGTCTGCTTCATAGATGAGGAAACAGCCCTTGGGGCAGAGAAGACAGTCCCTGTTTGACACAATTCCTTTATCTCTTCTCCCCCAGCTCTGCTGCCCCAAATCTTGCACTTGCTTTTACCCCCATAGAGAGTTCCTGAAGGAAGAATTTTAACTGACAAAACTCAGAACTCCATGCACACACAACCAAAATCATCCTGGGTGGCTCAGAGGTGGCTGCCTCCCAGACAGGCTCATAGCCCCACAGAAGTGCCTGGTCCTTCACCTACCAGAGCCCTGGGTTTTTGGCTGAAGCTGGAGACAAGCCCAGCTCAGAGTGTGCCCCGCTTTGTCCTGAACAGACTTGGTGCAGTGTGTGGCAGACCTGCGGAACGGGTCTTGCTGTGTGTCCCGTGGCCGGCCCTTGGCTCCCAGCCTCGGGTCCAACCCTTAGGCAAGGTCAGAGCAAGTTCAGCAGCAGGACCAGCCAAAACACCACCCAGCCTCATGAGGTGGCTTTGTTGGGAGCAAATGAGGGTTTTTTTTTGTATTTTTCCCTTATAAAGTTGCTTGTTATTAATTAAAAATTTTAATCTCATTTTTGAATCAACATTCAGTAAAACTGCTATTTTTTGGTGTACAGTTCTATGAATTTAACACATTTATAGAGTCACGTAACAACACTGTGGATACAGAACGGCTACGAACACCTTTCATAGCCACGCTCTCCCCACCGGCCCCGACAGCTCTCCTGTGCCGCTGGCGGCACCTGGAGACCGGCTGTCCCCGCGGGGCACATCGCGAGCCACAGAGCCGACCACACATCCGCAGCTCCCTCCCGCCAGTGCTGGCTGGTGTTCCACCGCACGGGTGCACCACACAGCTGAAGCGTGTCTGGGTTGTTCCAGGCTGAGATGATTGTTGAATAGCGCTGTCTGTGCATTTGCGTGTATGTTTTTGTGTGAACGCAAGCTTTCATTTCTCTCGGGTAGATATCCGGAAACGCAGTTGCTGAGTCATAAGGGAAGTGTATGCTCCACTTTATAAGAAAACACCAAAGCCTGGCCCTACACTTGGCACTGCTGCTAAGCAGAAATGAGAGTGCCTGCTGCTCCGTGTTCTTGCGGGCACCCAGCATTTTCCAGCTTCGATTTCAGCCATCCTGGAATGAATGAAACGCCTTTCATCGTGGCCGTCATCCACGTCTCCTTGTGGCTAAGGGAAGCATCTTTTCACATGCTCCTTTTCCACCCGTAGCCCTTACTTGGTCAAGTGTCTGTTCAAGTCCTTCTCCAATTTGCATTATTTGGTGCTTTTACTGTTGGATTTTGAGGGTTCTTTATGTATTCTAGATCCAATTCCTTTGTCAGATATGTGATTCACACATATTCAAGTCTATGTCTTGTGTTTTCATTCTCTCAACAGCGACTTTTGCAGCATTCATGATGATTCTCTGTTTTCTTCCAAAAGTTTTACAAAGCACTGTTGCGGAGAGAGAGCATGAGGAGAAACGCCAGATATAGGTGACGGGGAGGAAGGCAGCAAATCACACTGCCATGTGTGTACCTAGGCAACAATCTTGCATGTTCTTCACATGTACCCCAAAACCTAAAATGCCATAAAAAACAAACACAAACAAACCACTATATTTAAAAGTTTAATTTAAAAACTATAAACCTAGTATAGTTTTTAAATTAAACTGTAAACCTATTATATAGATTTTCTGCTTAAAACTATGATTCATTTTAAGTTGTCATTTCAGGTGTGAGCTTTGGGTTAAGGCATTCCTTTTCTTAAAATCCCCAAACATCTTTTCATTTCTCTTAGACAGAAGTCTTGACCTGCAGGGTCGGGCTCCCCTGCTCTCTGAGCTCCCCCTCCCCATGCAGTGCCAGCCCCTGGCTATTCTCACCACTCAGGTCTTGGTCTCCATACCCCCTTGGCACCCACCAAGAGGGTCCATGGACCCCAGCACAGGGCAGCATCCTGTCTAAGAGGTGAAGCGGGAGCGGTGGGCCAGGCAGAGCCAGGCTGGGATCCAATCTCTGCTTTAGGCTGGTCATTTTTGCCAGAGCTGGTGTTGGATTAAGGGACATAGAGGGAGCAAAGGGGGTGAGTTAGGCGCAAATTTACACGTGCAGGTGACCAGGGTGAGGGCTCGAGGGGAGAGGAGAGGTAAGGAGGGCAGAGCTCAGCAGAGTTGGCCTGATGAGACAGCCAGAATGTGATCACTAGATCCTCTGCCTGGAGGCCCAAGTGGGGTCCCAGGTCTGGAGAGTTACAGCCACTATGGGGAAGCTTCAGGCTGGGAGCAACAGAAATGAAGAATATTTTCCACAAAGCTGATCTGCAGAGAGGAGAAAGGAGCAGATGGAGGTGTGGGGGGGAGAGAGAGACAGAGAGACAGACAGAGAGACAGACAGAGAGGAGAGTAAAAGCCTGTTGCTGGCTCTACTACGTTGAGCTTGTCAGCCCAGCTGTCTTGTCTTGTCCGTAAAATGGGCTGATGTCGCCCGTAGTGTTGGGGAGGCGGAAGGAATAGTTGCACCGTGTGCCCGGCCCCACTGACCCAGCAGCTCTCTAACCCCGGGGACTGTCTGGACAGGTGTGGGCAGCTGAGGTGCTGGGCTGAGGAAGGGCAGGTGGAGGACATGGCCGAGGGGGGCTCTGTGAGCAGGGCTGCCTGCTTTGGGGGCGCCCTTGAGCCCCAGGATTGACCCCTGGAGGGAGATGCTTTCTTCCTCCTTTTGGGTTCAGAAAACAACACCCCCAAATGACATCCTCAGCAGTAGCCTCAGAAGCAAAAGTTTTCTCTCACCTTCTGCTCTCCTGTCTCTCAGTCTCATTCTCCCTCAAGGCGCCATAGAAACCAGACTCTTTTTTTCCCCCGAGGCCGGTCATAGAAACCAGAATCCCTTCTTCCTAAAGCTGGTCATAAAACCTAAAAACAATACTCAGTTTTCCGTCTACCCTTCTCTATAAGAACTGGCTACAAAGAAATGACCTGACATAACTTGTTTGACTATAGGTCGTAAGACTCCCACTCCAGAGAGGACCCTGCCCCACGCCCAGAGAAAATGCTCAAAGAGGCCGAGAAAAATCTAGACAGACAGACCTTGCTGGGTTCCCACTCAGTCTATTAACATTAGATCAAGTCCTTTCTGTCCAACCCCATTTCTAGAGGTCTGTTCATGCTTTATTAAACCTAAACATACAAATGGACAATTTCCCCATCTTTGGGTCTTCATTCTGAAGACTCTCATATATACCCATTAAGCAAATTTGCAGGCCTTTTCTCCTGTTAATCAATCTGCCTCCTGTCACTGATTTTCCAACAAACCTTTGGGGGCCAAGCGGCCCCGCACTGTCCAGCAGCAGGCACCGTGGGCCTGCAGTGCGGCTGTGGCCGCACTCGGACCCTCCTCCGAGTTGGTTTAGTTGTGCTATGTGCTCGTTGGAACGGATTACTGTGATGTCTGGGCTCTAATGAACTGTGTTTCAATCAACTGTTGAGGAGTTAACGAGAGGCCTCACTTCAGACCATAAACACCCTCCCTGTGTGGGACAGAAACACACATCATCACGGCCCAGAGGTCAGTCGGGTGGGGGTATGCTTTGCTTACACAGTCCAGAAAACCCCAGAGGCCACATCAGTGAGGAGTAACTTGTTTCTGCCACATTTCCATGTGCATGACACAAGCCACACATTCCCCAGATCAGTGACATTTCCACGTGTGACACAAGCCACATATTTCCCAGATCAGTGACATTTCCACGTGGTGACACAAGCCACACATTCCCCAGATCAGTGACATTTCCACGTGGTGACACAAGCCACACATTCCCCAGAGGCCACATCGGTGAAGAGTAACTTGTCTCAGCGACATTTCCACATGTGTGACAGAAGCCACACGTTTCCTGCATCCACCTTTAAATTCAAGAACCTGAAGCTGAATGAACCCAGCAAGCAGTGAAAAACACCTCCACTGTTTGGATGTGGCAGGGAAAGGGAAAGAGCCATGAAGAAAGGAGAGGTAGATGGAGGGGGCAGCTGCAGAGGGGGCAGGGAGGCTGGCCAGGCGTGAACACTGCCGAGTTAACACAGCCACTCTTGGAACAGTGGCCAGCAGCAGATCTGGCGGGAATGGCGTTTCCTCCTGTCCAGGATGGGCCTATCTCTGCAGTCAGGGGCTCTCCCGTACCTGGCCTGGATGTGCACTCCCTATGTGCATGGTGGAAGCTTTGCAGAGACCCTCCTTCTGCTCCAGAGTGGACATAGCCTTGGGCAGGTTCACTCCTTGAGGGGCTGGTTCTGCCCTGTTCCCACATCTTGGGTGTGTGGGCAATCTTCTGCAGTGACCCCGTGTGCACACCTGCCCAACTTGTGCCTGCTTCCCACAGCCATGGACCTCACCCTCAGACTTGACTTTTGTGGAAGGACAATTACCAGGGCAGAAACATCAGTATTTGCCAGTGGGTGAGTGAAGGAAGAGGAGTTTACTACCAAGGGACTGTGTGGGGCCAATTTTGAGTGATGAACCTCTCTTGTGCGGCTCCACACTGGTTGGTCCGTGACTGTGTGTTTGTCAGATCCCATAGGACTGGACATCCCTGTGGGAACAGCAAGATCCACAAGAGGAGCAAGAACCACATCAGCAGTTGGGGCCTGGGGTCCTGACAGGTACAGACCCACACAGAAATCACAGCGTATTCAATGGCAGGACACACCTGTGCTGAAAGAGTGGGCAGAAAGGAGAGGACCTGGGTAACTCCAAAAACAGTGTTTTGGTGAGATACTGGAAAGAATGAAACAACTCTACACGTGTAAACACTAAACTCCCACTGGTGAAGCTTTTTCCCACAGCGGTACACGTTAGCAATTCTGAAACGACTTTTAAATATGCTAACGTTTCACAAATAAGTCAATGCAGCATCAGCAGTAAGAGTCAGGATTCTCGCAGCTGCATAAGGAAGTCATGGAAAGCCAGCGGGGAGGCCAGAATGAACCCTGTGGTGGTTGGTTGTAGTTAGATGCACCAGCAGGAACTCACGTTTACATAGTACATACATGCAGATCAGTTAAATATATACACACACGTGTGTGTGCATACGAGGCTTCGCACACACATCTGTAGATCCTGGGTTTGCCCCTGAGAGGGGACACCCCCTCCATCCCCAGATGTGCGTTTCTAAATTTCATCTTCAATAAAAGGAGCCAGGGCTCCCTGGAGAAATGGCTGGTACTAGGGCTGTGGGTGAGAAAATACAACATGAGCCTGGAGCATCCTGTCATCCTAGGGAGTAAGAAAGTGTGCAAAAATAAAATTGTTAAAAAGATGTGGGCATTTCAAAGAGGCACAGAAGCCAAAATGTAAGAGCTCCTAGTGGCCACAGCTAGAATGATTTGAGCGTGCACACGCACACACAGACACACACAAATTGGATTATACCCCAAAGAATAAAATGAATGTCCATGGATTTGTAAGCATATAAATAAATGATTGAATAAACTAAAACTCAAAGAAAGGGACAGGCCTTCCTTGGGACAAATTCCAAACAAGAAATGTGGAGTGAATGAGGGGAATGGAAAATCACCATCAGGCAAGGTGCAGTGGCTCACACCTGTAATCCCAACATTTGCGAGGCCGAGGCTGGCGGATCACCTGAGATCAGGAGTTCGAGACCAGCCTGGTCAACATGGTGAAACACCATCTCTACTAAAAGTACAAAATTAGCCGGACCTGGCATGCATGTCTGTAATCTCAGCTCCTTGGGAGGCTGAGGCAGGAGAATCACTTGAACCCAGGAGGTGGAGATTGCAGTGAGCCGAGATTGTGCATTGTACTCCGGCCTGGGCGACAACAGCAAAAATCCATTTCAAAAAAGAAAAAGGAAAAGAAACAAGAAAATCACCATGAATGCTACGGGCCAGCTCCACAGATGAGTGCTAAAATTCGCGTGCAAACTTTAAGGAGAAAGAAGATGTTCGTATAGCCTCAGAGTGTCTCCCCCAAATATTCGCTAATCACTGTGTTGGTTTTAATGTATAAGTTCTTCGATGCCCCTTCCTCTAGGAATTGGAGCTCATGCCAGGCTTAGTGACTCCCTCCTAACAGCAGAACATGGAAAGAGGAAAACAGTCACTCTACAGTGGGGCGACCTGTCAGGCCTCACCTTGGCCAGGTGATCAAGGTCCAGACCACCAGTGATAAGGCACGTTGATGTTGCGGCCCCTGAGAGGACGTGATGAGAACAGTGCCCTGCCTCTGCCATGTTCTTCTGCAAACGCAGGTTTCCAATCTAATTGGAGAGAACATCACACAAACACCAAATGAGGGGCATCTTGAAAAATACCTGAGCAAGCACTCTGCAAATGTGTCAAGGCAGTAAAACAAAGGCTGAGAAAGGGTGACAGGTGCAGGGGACTAAGAAGACACGAGGGTCCATGTAGCTCGGTGTCTTGGACGTGAGTTGGTGAGATTGCTTCTCAGTTTCTACACGTCTATCATGGCTGTCTAAGCTGCTCACATTAGAGGAAGCTGGCGAAAAGGCCGTGGGAACCTGCAGTACTGTCTTTGCAACTCTTCTGGGCATCTTTTTTTTAAAAAAATAAACCATTTTACCATGAAAATATGCAGGCTGGGCGTGGTGGCTGCCACCTGCAATCCCTGCACTTTGTGTGGAGCATCTGCAGGTAGCGGAGCCTCAGTTCCTCTCCTGTGTTCTCTCACTACAGGTGTTAGACCTGCTGCCCACCTATGCCCTGTTTACTGCCAGGGCAAGAACAGGGCCAGTGTAGAAAGCCAGATGCTTTGTCTGTACAGCCTGCGGGGCTCAGCCTTCCCGGGGCTGCCCACAGCTAGGCAGGGCCAGGACCCCCAAGCCTGGGAACTTACACCTTTCTCACCTCCCTTCCTAAAGGTGGTTTTCCTTTGTGATCTCTCTCCCTGGATGGGTAAATCACACTGTGAATAGAAAACATGAAAACTGCTTTGCATGTACATCTGATAAGGTCCTCTGGAGGGTGACCTCCACTCTCTAGTGGCTGTGTCACCAAGCTGCCAAGGGCAGACTGTAGCCCTGGGCTTGCCAGCATGCACACATATTTTATTCATTTATTTATTCCACAAATATATATGTTTATATTTCTATTGTTTATATTTAGAGACAGCATATCTCTGTTGCTCACGCTGGAGTGCGGTGGCACGATCTCACTGTAGCCTCAAACTCCACGGATAAAGCAATCCTCCTACCTTGTCCTCTTACAAAAATATGTTTGCGGAGCCACTAGCAGAGTGCTGATTTTAAAATCTAAGTTCTTATTTCTTTTTTACTGATGCAAAATAGATGTACACACTTTCGGGGTTTGTGTGATAGTTTAATACCTTCATATAATTGTAAAAATCAAATCAGCATACTTGGAATATGTATCACCTTAAAAATCTGACTTTGCTTTATGCTGGAAGCATTCCGATTCTTCTCTTCCAGCTTTTCTCAAATATACAATAGGCAGCTGTCCACTATGATCGGCATCGCGCTAGGTCTTATCCCGTCTATCAGACGACACACTTGTATCTTTAATCAGCTTCCCTCTGTGTCCCTCTCCCCACCACCTTTCCCGGCCTCTGGTAACCACCAACCTGCTCTCTATCTTCATGAGATCTACTTTTTCAGTAGATGAGTGAGAACATTCAGTATTTGTCTTTCTGTGCTTGGCTTGTCCCATTTAACATAATGATCCCTAGTTCCATCCACGTTGTACAAACAGGCTGTCATTCCTCTTCATGGCTGAATAATATTCCACTGCGTCTGTGCCCCATGTTTTGTCTATCCATTCGTCACATATTTCAGCTATTGTGAATAGTGATGCAATGAACATGGAGTGCAGATGTCTTTTCGATATATTGAATTATTTTCCCTTGAGTGTATGTCCAGTTAGTGAAATTACTGGATCATATAGTAGTTTTACTTTTAGGTTTTTTTTGTTGTTTGCTTCTTTTCTTGAGAAGGAGTCTTGTCTGTCGCCAGGCTGGAGTGCAGTGGCGCAATCTTGCCTCACTGCAACCTCTACCTCCTGGATTCAGGCGATTCTCCTGCCTCGGCCTCCCAAGTAGCTGGAATTACAGGTGCACACCACCACACCCAGCTAATTGTTTGTATTTTTAGTAGAGACGGGGTTTCACCATATTGGCCAGGCTGGTCATGAACTCCTGAACTTGTAATCTGCCCGCCTCGGCCTCCCAAAGTGCTGGGACTACAGGCGTGAGCCACCGTGCTCAGCCCCTGTTGGTCTTTTGAGGTGCCTCCATCTGTTCTCCATAGTGGTTGTACTAATTGACATTCCCACAACAGTATGTGAAGGTCCCCCTTTCCATACATCCTCACCTGCGTTCCTTATTCCCTTTATTTTTTTTTTTGAGACAGAGTCTCACTGTGTCGCCAGGCGCCAGGCTGCAGTGCAGTGGCCCCCTGTCTTTTTTATGAAAGCCATTTTAACTGAGGTTAGATAATACTTCATCATAGTTTTTTGATTTGCATTTCTCTGATGATTAGTGATGTTGAGCACTTTTTCATATATCTGCTGGCCATTTGTACATGAGCTTTCGAGAAATGTCTACACAGGTCTTTTGCCCATTTTGTAATTGGATTAATTGTTTGCCATTGTTTGCATTCCTGATTATGAATCCCTGGTCAGGTAGGCAGTTTGCAAATATCTTCTCCCATTCTGTGGGTTGTCTCTTCAGCTTGTGGATTGCTTCCTTTGATTGCAGAAGGTTTTTAGCTTGGTGTGATCTCACTTGCTTATTTTTGCCTTGGTTGCTTGTGCTTTTGTGGTCCTACCCAAAAGGTCTTTGTCCAGAAAAACGCCTGGAGCACCTCCCTCATGTTTTCTTCTAGTAGTTTTATAGTTTCAGGTCTTTTACCTTTAATCCATTTTGATTTGATTTCTGTGTGTGATAAGATACAGGGGTCTAGTTTCATTCTTCTGCACATAGTTGCCTAGTTTCTCCTGCACCATTTATTGAAGAGAGTATCTTTCCCCCTGTATGTTCTTGGCGCCTTTGCTGAAGATGAATTGGCTCTAACTGTGTGGAATTATATCTGGGTTCTCTGCTCTGTTCCACTGGTCTGTGTGTCTGTTCTGCACCATTACCAGGCTGATTTGGTTATTGTAGCTTTGTAGTAAATTGTGGAGTTAGGTACTGTGGTGGCCCTAGCTAAGTCTTTACTTCTTATGGACATAACCATGTTTTGTCCTCTTTTCACTTGTGTGTAACTCAGGGCTGCCTAGTCGGTGCTTTGGATTACTAGAATGTGGCATTATGTCCTGAAGGCACCGTTCTTGGCCCATGCTTCAGATCCCTACGTGACTCCTCCCACAAATGTGGCTGCCAGCAGTTTCCGGGAGGAGCTTTGACATGATCAGGTCATTGGAGCTTGTTGGCAACTGCTGCTATTCTTGTTTTAAAATACAGATTGTGATTAGTTTCAGTATCCTCAGCTGTAGGATTTTTTTTAATAAACGTGCAATATGAAGATAATATCATTTTGTCACTGGAGATTAGAACTGGAGTTTTCAATAACTAGATTTTTAGGTTCTGTGTGTTACAGGTCCAATATGTATCCATAGCCTTATTCTAAAACTGGATATATTTACAATTCACTACAAATTTGCTAGTATAGTGATTGATGATGGTTATGTCTACATTGCTTTTCCACTGGGAGAGCAGGTTAGCTAGGAGGGCCTGCATGTCAAACATCTTTGCCTCCCAAGACAATTCTCCAATAAGTGCTGAGATCAGAGGCTTGGAGTGTCCAGAATGAAACCCAACCAGAGCTGTGTTGAGGCAGCCTCAAGAGGAGCGGGGTGCTATGCCTTAGTACACCCCAGTCTCCACGAGCTCCTGATTTCTGTACCAGAGCCAGGGAATCTGGCCCTCAGTTTAATTTTTCTTTGCCCACAGAACTCATATGAAGGGGTGATATTTCCATGTTTGTCTACAGTTAAGAAGACATGCCTGGTATCTAAAGCCTTTGGCCTGTGAAAGTCTGTTGGCTGGAGTGTTGCCACACGTGCCTGCTGCTGTGACCCTGAGCGTATCTGTCCATGGGGGTCAGCCCTTCACTTTGAAATTCATTCATACATGTGTGGCCCTCTTGGGCCAGATACATGGCCAGAACTAAGGTTACAGAGATGAAGGGTTACCTCTGAGAGGCCCGAGCAGACAGGACGACACAGCAAGCTGTCTGAGCACTTGCTCACGCCAGAGCAGTGATGAGCGCTCACTGGCAGCCTCTCTTATGCCCTTGTCAAAGAGAATTACTCACCAGACACTTGTTCAAAATGGCAAGAAAGACTATTTAAGACTATCACAATAGATTGGGTGTGGTGGTTCATCCCTGTAATCCCAGCACCTTTGGAGGCACAGGTGGGAGGATCACTTGAAGCCAAGACTTCAAAACCAGCCTGGGCAGAAAAGCAGGGCCCCATTTCTACAATTCTGTTTTAATTATTTGGTGCAGTAACATGCATCTGTAGTCCCAACTACTCAGGAGGCTGAGGTGGGAGGATCGCTTGAGCCGAGGAGTTTGAGGCTGGGGTGAACTGTGATCATGCTACTGTACTCCAGCCTGGTTTACAGAGCAAAGGCCCTGTCTCAAAAAACAAAACAAAACAAAACAAAAAACAAACTATTGCAATAGGGGAGAGAGAGAGAGAGACTGAATTTAACTCAATACAACAGAGACAAGTGGGGAGAGCCAACGGGCAGGATGAGGGAGAGGATGAAAAGTTGCTCAGAGGAGCGGGTTAGAGAGCAAGGATGCAAAGATTCTCACTAAAGGACCTTGGCAGGATTCCTTGTTAGCACTGGCTCAGCAGGCCAAGGATGAGGCTTCATCAAGAAGACTCAAGGGAACCTGAGTGGAGTTTGGTCAAAGAGAGAGTCTTTGTCACCCTTGCAATGACTCATTTTATAGATAATTAAGTAGGGGGTTCAGGCAGGTCAAAGAACTCACCAAAAAGAGGAAACTGTGTCCATGTGGTTGGTGGCTCACACCAGGAACTGAGAGTAACTCACTTTTAGAAACTCAGAGTGTGCAGGTCTCTTTGACTCTCTCTCTCTCTCTCTCTCTCTGTGTGTGTGTGTGTGTGTGTGTGTGTGTGTGCACGCGTGCCTCAGTCTCTTCTGAAGTTCTCTCCCAATTCCTGTCTCTCTCTTTCTCTTTCCTTGGGTCGGTGTTTCTCTCCTGCTGGCCTCTAGCCAGCTATTTCTGGAAGTGTCAGCGGCTCTGTCTTCCTGCTCCAGTCTCCACCATCATGTCTGTGTCTGACTCCCTTTCTTTCCCACAGAAAACCCCCACTGCAAGTCCTACTGTCTCTGTAATTGGCCACTGCCCATAACAAATCTTTTGTTTAGGTTGTGTTTCTTTGTAGAATAGACTAATGTGTGCTTGATTTTACTAGATAAGCACAATACTTTATCTTTCTTCTTTATTAAAAAAAAAAAAGAAAAATCCAACCACAAGATTAATGTCTTTTCATGGACTGTGCCCCACTGAATCCTCCCCATAGGCAGCCCAAGGGAAAGTGGAAGGAGCTGCCCCTTTCCGTGGCTGTGGTCCCCAACCAGACCAGGCTGCCTTTGCCACCTGAGACAGAGGTTCTGAGAATCAGTGGGGGATCATTTCCAGAGAACACCCCTGAAGCTGCCCACTCCTGAGGAAAGGCCCTGATTAATGGCTGATGAATTTTCCTCAAGGCCCTGAAACTGTCTACTCAGGACCAAGCCAGATTTTCCTGCTTTTCCTGTTTGTGCAGCCAGAGGAGGCAGCTAGAAACACAGTATGCAGGGTATGGGGTAAGTGGAGGATGAAGGGGTGGGGGAGGAGTGGGGAGGAGGAGGGAAACAGGAGACCCCAGGCTTTGGCTATGAAGGGGTCTGCCTTTCTATGCCATTAAAGGACACTGGTGTCCACCTTTGCTGTCTGGGCATGGGGAACAGAGACTCTGCCTGGTGGGGGCAAACAAGAGGTTCAAGGACCACAGCTCATTCTCTTTGGTGTGTGCCTGGGAGAAGGTGCAGGTGCAGCCAGTGGGGTGGGATAAACAAAAGGGACCCGAGTTTAGAGGACAATTGCCCACAGTGCACCAGCTCCCCACGTGTCACAATCTTGCCTACCAGAGGCCATGATCTCACTTCACAGTTAGCAGATAGCAGCTCAGGGACATCAAGCAACTCGCCCAGCATCCCACAAGCAGGCGGTCACACCTTCAGGGCTGTGTCTGTTAAAGTCTCAGGTCTCAGAGCACCTCCCTAAAGCTGGCGTAAACCAAAAATAAAATTGTAAGCCCCACAGCCCATGGAATGGACCTCGCCTCTGGGCCAAGGGGATTCCAAAGAAACCTGAAAAACTAGTTCAGGCCGTGATGAGAAGCGGGGTTGGACATGCCTCATTATGCCCTCCTCCCTTTGGAATTTGGGCACAACTGACCAGAAGTAACGTTAAAACAGAGATCTTAAGACTGACAAAGCACTCTGTAGCAATAAGATTCCACATTCCACCCTGACTCCAGTATAGCATCACATGACAGATGCGAGGCCGTGAAATAAATATTTCACCTCAAACTATATTTCTTTGACATATTTTGAAATGGCCCTGCAAAGCTGTCTCTTGTTGGGGAAATTCACATTCTATAGTGAATCCCCTTCCCTTTCCAGATCTTTTTCTGGTGCTGAAGAGATTGGCTGACAGTCTAGTACCTTTTATAGGTCTGAACAGGAAATATTTGCCATCTCTTGTCTCTAAGGGTGGCCACCTACGAGACTTCACCTACACAACGGGAACCTGGGTCTCCACAGCTCCGTATTGTAACCCAGACACTCTGCTATGGAGAGCAGATCTGCAGATAACAATTCTGTCAACCATTGACAATCAGAAAATCTCTGAATCTGTCTATGACCTGTAAGCCCCGCTACTTTGACTTGTCCTCCTTCCAGACCAAACCATGTACTGAGTGTAGTCTGACGTCTTCCTCAGGTATGTAAAACTGAGCTGCAGCCTGACTACATGGCGTCAATGTTCTCGGGGCCTCCTGAAGCTGTCACAGATGTTAAAGAAAACAATCAGTGTGAGTCTCAGTCATTTTAAGGAATCTATTTGCCAAGGTTAAGGACACATCTAGGAAAAGAACACAGAACCACAGAAAAACTGTGGTCCGAGTTTTTCCCAGAGATGATCTGGGGACCTCAATAATTAAAGGGGGAAAGTGTGGGTACTGGGGACGGGGAAGAAATGGAAAACACGGGTGTGAGTCGATCCGAGGCAGTGGTTGCGTTCTTTTGTCTTTGGTCAGTGCTCGCTGAATGCACATCTCACATGCGATGGAGGTGGAGGCAGGCATGTTGCTTTTTTACCTTTGTATCACAGCTATCTTATCTGGGAGCCAAATGGGAAGCAGGTTTGCATGAGCCTGTTCCCAGCTTGGCTTTTCACTTTGGCTTAGTGAGTCTGGGGTCCCAAGATTTATTTTCCTTTCACACAGGTCATGGTCTTCACATTTGTCTCAAAATATTCAAAGTATTTTACAGAGTTTGGCTTTTTCTTCAGCATGGGAAATGGTGACCCAGAGCGTTTCATGATGAAGCACAAAGCTGGAGAAAAAAATGCAAACTAAACAACAACAATGAAACAGAACAGAGTTAATCTGCTGTAGAGCAAAAGAGGACTTACCTGTCCCACCCAGCCCCGTCCCTGGGCTCGGGTTTGCCTTGCTAAGCTCTGCTGCCACCTGGTGCTGCGCAGAGAAACGGAGAAGAAAGCACATCAATCTTCAGTCTCAGCTTCATACCTGTGGGCCAAGTCACCGTTCAGAATCTGCGTAACGGCCGGGCACAGTGGCTCACGCCTGTAATCCCAGCACTTTGGGAGGCTGAGGCAGGAGGATCACCTGAGGTCAGGAGATCAAGACCATCCTGGCCAACATGGTGAAACCCTGTGTCTACTAAAAATACAAAAAATTAGCTGGGCGTGGTGGCACGTACCTGTAGTCCCAGCTACTTGGGAGGCTGAGGCGCAAGAATCGCTTGAACCCAGGAGGCGGAGGTTGCAGTGAGCTGAGATCATGCCACTGTACTCCAGCCTGGGCGACAGAGCAAGACTCTGTCTCAAAAAAAAAAAAAAAAAAAAAGGTCTGCATAATGTGGGAAAGCTTTCCTCTCAGGAAAATGCACGTATCCAACTTTGTGGAGATGCCCTTTGGGGTGCTTCCAGGATCCTAGGTAAAGAACCCCCTTTCTAGAACATCCAAGAACCTAAGTTTTAGATCTGGAGTGATGCCAGCATGACATTTGTGGGTAACACCCCCCATGGGCACCGAGGAAGAACTGTCCAGACCCCAGGAACAAGCAGTGCCTGAGGAATATCTTTTATAGTGTTATTACTCAGCTGTTTCCTTTATATAATCCAGCATATATAATCACATATTAGTTTATAGAATTAGTACCTGAAGTATAACTTACTGCTTACGTATACCTAGCTTATATAATCATACCTAATACTTATATCTAGCATACTTAGTTCTGTATAATCTTTCTATATAATCATCTAGGTATTGTAGTCGGAGCTGTACTGACACATTCAGTGCTGATTTATAGAATCCTTCCATATAACCATGTAGTAGTCTGTAGAAGGAGGAATGCCCAGAGCAGTCACAGAACAGCAGCAGTACATGGGAAAACAGCCAGACCAGGACGAGAACCAGAGACCCCGGCGGTGGCGTCCCTGCCTGAAAGGGCATACGCTGTATGGCAGGCTTGGAGCAGGAGCCTCTCCTCCTGATAGAGGAGCTGTAGCACCTCGCATCCAGTTCCTGTGGAAAGTCAGCCTCAGGCTGAGATCCTGGAAGTAACTGAGGGAGAAGAACCCCTCTGGTGTGACCAGTCACGGCGGCTGTACACCCTGTCAGTCTTCTCGCTTCTGTGCTAGCACAAATCATCCTCCCATAAATATCTTAAGAGAAGAGCACACGTCTGTCAGCTCCCACTGCATTGGCTTACAGTATGCTTCTATTAGAAATCCTTTGAAGTCTCCAGCCCCCAGATAAGAAGTGTTGCGCACGACACCTGTTGCACACAGCCCACCTCCTTGCCTCGGTGACCTAATGGGGGTGGACTGCTTTTCTGTACACAGCCCTCTACTACTGCGCACGGCCCACCTTTCTGCCCAGGTGACATAACGGGGTGGCCCCCTCGCTTGTGACTCATGTGACTACGTATGCCCTATCACTAAGCCTGTAGATGATGACCTCACGACCCTGCCCCCTGCTTGTACCTAATACATACAGATGCTCCTGGGCATCTGAGGCTCTTGCTGAGCTCCACTCAGAGGTTGCATGGCCCCCCAAGTCCAGCTGCTCTTCACCAGTGCTTCAGTGTCCTGTCTCTTTACTTCTTGGATCCTGCACCTCAGCACAGCATAAGGGACACCCGATGATGCTGTGGGGCCCTACAGCCCTACATTGATTTCCTGAGGCCCAGGGCTGAAGGGACTCAGCTACAGATGTACAGGCCTCCCATCATCTGAAGTCACCTGGAATTGGGATGTGCTCAGAAGGTTATAAAGCTGCCTCGAGGTGGGAACACAACAGAAATCCAAGAGCAGATCCCTGATTCTATAAAAATGCACTAGATGCAGTGGGGCCATTTCAAATCAGCAGGGAAGGACAGACAGTTAAACAGAGGGATAAATGGTATGGGGATTGGGATAAACGCTCAGCTTTTGCCCAAATCTTAGTGACTTAACAAAAGCATCTCTCATTTGCTCACGATTCGCTGGCTGGACCATTTGGTTTGTCTCACAGGGCAGTGACTGTGCTGGTTTTACCTGAGCATACCTGCATGTTTGTGCTTAACTGGGTTGGCAGAGACAGAGCGATTGTGCTCCTCCAGCAAGCAGCAGGTCGGCCCTGGCTCCATCCTGGGGCAGCTGGTTTCCAGGGCAGCAAGAGAGACCAAGCCCTAGTGCACACCGTACAGCCTCTGTGCACAGCGGACTTGCTAATATCCCATTGGTCAATGCAAGTCATACTGCCAAGCCCAGATCAAGGAGTGGAAAGATGGACCCCATCTCCTCCTGGGAGAAGAGGCCAAGGAGGTGGGAGCAATATATGTCCACCTATTTTTGCAGTCTCCATACTTAGTACTTTGAGAAAAGAATTAACTGAGAAACTTACTTCAAATAGGACACTCCCCAATTAAAGTAAAATGCATATATGGACAATGAAACTGTGACAGATTTTAAGGGTTGTACTGCTAAATAATTCTATGCTATTGGAGGAGAAGACCCTTATCGGCATGGCATGTCAGAAACTACAATGAAAGAATTATTTTAACTGCATTCATAAAAATTAAATTATTCATTAAAACTTCGTGAGGCCAGGCATGGTGGTGGGGCGTGGTCACCTGCCTCTGCTTTCCAAAGCGCTGGGATTACAGGCAAGAGCCACTGACCCAGGAATGTGATTTGTATTTGCGTATCTTTTTTGGGTTAGGTGTCTTTATCTTTTAATTGGGTTATCTTCTTGTTGTGTATTAGAATGTCTTTGCATATTTTAAATTCAAGTCTTCAGGTTTGTTTTGTAAATAAATTCTCTCAGTCAGTGTCTGTTTTTTGATTCTCTTAACAGGACATTTCACAGATTAGTCATTTTAAGTTTTAATAACATCCACATTATCATTTTTTTCTTTTATGAAGTAGCTTTTAGTATTGTATCTAAAAACTCATCATCAACCCAAAGTCATGTGGATTTTCTTCCATAACTTTTACAATTTTATATTTGAAAATTTAAGTCTACCGGATATCTTGAGTGATTTTTTGGGGTGAGCTATGAAGTTGGGGTCTAGGTTCATTTTTTCCCCTTGGTTTCTGACTGTTCTGTCCCATTTGTGGAACAGACTTCTCTTTCCCCAATGAATTGCTTTTGTCCTTTGAGGAAATCGATTGACTGTATTTACTTGGGTCTTTCGGGTTCTGTATTGAGTTCTGGTTATCTATTTGTCAATGCCTTCACCAATATCACTGTCTTCATTACTTCAGCTTTGTGGTAAAGCTAACAATAATGAATGTACTGCTCCTAAAGAAGGAGTATGTCTGCATTCATTTATATATATTTTATTCTTCTCAACCATGATCCAAAGTTTTCTGAAGGCATATTTCTATGTATTTTATTAGATTTGCACCTAGTAAATTCAGTTTTGGCGGTGCTATTGTAAATCGTATTTGTTTTAATTCCTTTTTTTTTTTTTTTTTTGAGATAGAGTTTTGCTCTTGTTGCCCTGGCTGGAGTGCAGTGATGTGATCTTGGGTCACTGCAACCTTCACCTCCTCGGTTCAAGTGATTCTCCTGCCTTAGCCTCTGAAGTAGCTTGGATTACAGGAGCTTGCAATCATGCCCAGCTAATTTTTATATTTGAAGAAGAGATGAGGTTTCATCATGTTTGCAAGGCTGGTCTCCAAGTCCTGATCTCAGGTGATCCACCCACCTCAGCCGCCCAAAGTGCTAGGATTACAGACGTGAGCCACCGGCCTTAAAATTTCAAGTTCAAACTACTCCTATACATTATTGCTGATAGAAAGAAAATTAGGCAGTGCGTGGTGGCTCACACCTGTAATCCTGACACTTTGGGAGGCTGTGTTGGGAGGATCATTTGAGCTTGGTAGTTCTAGACTAGCCTGGGCAACATAGTGAGACCTGCCTCCCCATTAAAAATAAACTAAAATAAAAATAAATAAAAAATAGAAAATCGGGGGGGCTGGGCACGGTGGTCCACACCTCTAATCCCAGTGCTTTGGGAGGCTGCTTCTGGAGAATCTCTTGAACTGGAGAGCTGGAGGCTGAACTGGGGAGCTGTGATTACACCACTGCACTTCAGCCTGGGTGACGGAGTGAGACCCTGTCTCTTAAAAAGAAAATAAATTTAATTTTGTCTACTGGGCCATCTTCTTCTTTTCTTTTTGAGACTGAGTCTCGCTGTCACCCAGGCTGGAGTGCAATGACGTGACCTCGGCTCACTGCAGCCTCCGCCTCCCGGGTTCAAGCGATTCTCCTGCCTCAGCCTCCCGAGTAGCTGGGACCACAGGTGCGTCCACCACGCCCGGCTGATTTTTGTATTTTTAGTAGAGATGAGGGTTCCCCATGTTGGCCAGGCTGGTCTCGAACTCCCGACCTCAGGCGTTCCGACCCCTTGGCCTCCTAAAGTGCTCGATTACAGGGCTGAGCAGGCCGTCTTCGTGGCTTGCTATCTCCCTGGTTCCAATCAAGGCACGGGACGGTGGGCGCGGTTTCCGCAGAAATTTCCAAAATCAAAGCCTGGAAAAATCCAGACGCCGATTTTCAGAGATTTCCCCAGGCCCGCCGCGAGGGGGCGCCCGGCTCCTGCCGAATCCGAGCGCCGCGCGAGGGAGCCGCGTCTCGGCCGCACGGTGGCGCCGCGGGGCGTCTGCGGCGAAGACGGCGGCTGCTGCTCGGCTCCCGCGCTGCGGAGGCCGCGGCTCCGGGACGCCCGGGGACACGCCCGGGGACACGCCCGGGGACACGCCCGGGGACACGCCCGGGGACACGCCCGGTGACAAGTCCGGGGACACGCCCGGGGACACGCCCGGGGACACGCCCGG